>NC_059166.1:41904524-42216131 GCF_019923935.1 Bubalus bubalis
GAGGCCTCCCGGTGACTGCGGGCTGGCTCGCAGCGGTGAAAGGGGCTTCGTGGCTCAGGGGTCCACCATATGCCCGTTCCCGGGCCCGTACCTGACTGGCGATGGACCTGCGGAAACCACACGCCATGTCTGACTCCACGAAGCGGACTCCACGAAGTTCTGACTCCAGAACTTCGCTCCTCCCTTCTCTGCACGCCCCGCCTCCGCGCGCCGGAAGTCCTCCCCTTAGGGTGCTGCCAGCCAATCAAACAGCAGCGTGGCCCGCTACTAACCTCTGCCCCGCTGCCGCGAAGGAGCGCGGGAAATCCCGAGTGCATCTGGCTTTCCACAGGTTGCTGGAGCCATGGCCACCTCTTCGGTGTCCAAGGTATGTGGGGGCGGACGCCTACTAGGACTCCATAGCTGCCTCATTCTCTTGTGAAGGAGGGATGAAGCAGAGGTTACATTGTCCAGTTGTCCTGGCTCGAGGGGCAGGAGCGGCGGGCGGAGCTGAGGCATCTTTGCTCCGCGTCTAGTGCAGGCCAACTTTGGGGAGCGAAAACGCCGAAATGCCTTAGTGTTTTGCCTCGCAGGAGGTTTTAAGTTCTGCTTTGTGGAGGTCGGATCCCGGGAGGATGTGCCCTAGTCTGCCCTCTTTTTTCCTTCTCGTGTTTATTGTGCGCCAAACGCTGTTAGATACCGAGATACAAGTGGTAAACAAAATAGGCGCAGATATTTTCATCATTACCGAAAATTCTTTTAGTGCCTCTTTAGACACTTAAGTGCCGCTTAGTAATATTAGGAGTACAGCTGGAAGCTCCTGAAACTTAAGTTATGTGATAAACCTGTGAATGCAGATATAGTTGCAATGACTTTTCTCCCGTTCAAACAGTGAATTAATGAAGGATATACCATGGATTTAATTTTTAATTTTGATTAAAACTACATTAGAATAAAATTATAAGACTCAGTACTTTGCAAGAGTACATATTTGGGAAAAACTGCAAACTGTAGGATTCAAGCGTACTGAAGTTTGAGCGACTGTGATGCTAGATGCAAATGCCAGAAGAGCTGTCACTGCTAGTATTTTTTTTTTTTTTTAGGGTTGATGCTGTTTGCATTTTGCCCTGGTTATAAAGTTCATAGGTTTTAAAAAAGTTTTATTGGGAGTATAGTTGTTTTACAATGTTGTGTTAGTTTCTGTTGTTGTTCAGTTGCTAAGTCCTGTCCTTGTACAACAAATGAATCAGCTATATGTATACATAAATCCCCTCTTTTTTGAATTTCTTTCCTGTTGGTTCCATAGGTTTTGAGTGGTCTGTCCCCCAGTCCTTTTTGTTGCTTAAGCTTTTCTTATTTTTGTATACTTTGCAGGATTGTGAGAGGTTTATGGTTTTTTCTTTTTTCAGGAAAGCATTTATGACATAACAGATGCTTGTATTGACATAATTATGAAGGACACCTTACATAAATGAGAATCTTTAAGGACTGTTTTATTGGTTTATTGAACTGTCATCTTCCTTTTTTATTTAAACTAAACTTCTCTTTCCTTGTCATGTTTTCTGGCTGTTGGCGTTCCTCCCGTCTTCTTCCATCTCCAACACCATTTCTTGATCAATAGTTCAAAGTGAATAATGGTATTACTCCCGCTGCCATATATTGGGATCCATTCCCAGGGCTCTTCATATCTCACTCCTTCATTGTTCCTTTTCCTGCTCCTGAATTGCAGGTGGCTATAGAAAGGAGGCAGTGACAAGCTTGTCATGGCACCAAAAGATTTTTCTTAAAAAAAAAAAATTAAAAATACTTGTGTATTTTAAATCGTTCATTCAGTTCAGTTCAGTTCAGTCGCTCAGTTGTGTCCGACTCTTTGCGACCCCATGAATCGCAGCATGCCAGGCCTCCCTGTCCATCACCAGCTCCCGGAGTTCACTCAGACTCAAGTCCATCGAGTCAGTGATGCCATCCAGCCATCTCATCCTCTGTTGTCCCCTTCTCCTCCTGCCCCCAATCCCTCCCAGCATCAGAGTCTTTTCCAATGAGTCAACTCTTTGCATGAGGTGGCCAAAGTACTGGAGTTTTAGCTTTAGCATCTTTCCTTCCAAAGAAATCCCAGGGCTGATCTCCTTCAGAATGGACTGGCTTGCGGATTAAATTGTTCAAGACACAATTCTTATTTTGGACCCTGCTTCCTAGGTAGCTCAGTGGTAAAGAATCTGCCTGCCAACGCAGGAGACTTGGGTTCAATCCTTGAGTTTGGAATCCGCTGGAGAAGAAAGTGGTAACCCACTCCAGTATTCTTGCCTGGAAAATCCCATGAAACAGAGGAGCCTGGCGGGCTGCTGTCCATGGACACAACTTAGCGACTCAACAACAATTCACATGGCCAGTTTATATTTGTACAGCAGTCCTTGGATCTATCCCGAGATGGCTTTTCCTAGGTATATTTCTTTCATTTTCCATAGAAATGGAAATCTTGAAGAAGCTGTCCATGATACACCTTTAGGATTGTAGAACAAGCATAGGACCAGCAGCTTGGGGCCTGTGTATCACTAATCAAATAATATGAAACTCAGTGTAGCTAGGAAATTACCCAAAAATTTATTTGACAAGCATTCATCCATTTTGTATACTGATTGCCTAATGTATATGTTAACACAATCCTAAATACTGGGGAGACAGTTATGAGTTAAATGCAGTCTGTACTCTGAAGGTGCTTACTAACTGGGGAGACAGTCATAAATAGCTATCTTACATAGGGAAAATAATTTAAAACAAAGCAAAACAAAGATATGCAGATATGAGATATTAGATATGAGATATTAGGGGAAGGAATAATTCTTCTGATTAGAGAAATTGGGGAAGGGTTCCCAAAGCAGGTGAATTGGAGTCAAACTTTAATGGATAAATGAATAAGGATTTTTTTTCAGATGAAGAAAGATATGTAAGGTGAATCAGTAGCCAGAATTGTCTGTGTCCTGCCAAGGTTCTAGATACTTGGAATTTAATTAAATAATGAATGTTTCTTTAGAGATGGGAAGGTGTCAGTATTTTGTCTCATCTTGATGTTCATATTAATGTTCTTTTTTCACTGGGTTTTATAAAAATGGAGCTTTAATGGGTTTAAATTTCATCAGTTTTTATTTTCTTTGTCTCTTAGATTAGCTCCCAAAGAGTAAAATCAAAGAAGAGCTTCCCATTGGAGGGAGGAGAAAGAAGTATTTAATTCCTTGTTGTTTAAGAATTTCCCTTCTATAATTCAGATTGAAGAAAGATTTCTTAGCACTTTAAAGAAATGCCTTAAAAAAATCTGTTTATTCATAAAATACTATGTTAATCAGATTTGTCTGCTCCTTGGCTGCTTTGACTTTATGCTATTTTTTCTCTGTCTTTTTTGTAGGGTTGCTTTGTGTTTAAGCCAAACTTCAAGAAGAGAAAGATCTCTGTGCCAATAGGTAAAATATCTTAATACGAGATTTGTTAGTTTTCCTCCCTCAAGTCTGAACTAACCTAACTCTTAATAAATTAGTAATTCTCTTGCCTAAGTTTGCTTTGCTTACCGTGTTGATATAGCATTTATGTTCGAAGGCATAGGACAAAGTGGTAAGGGCACTGCCCTAGGCTCTAATCTAAAAGAGGATCCAAATGTGCATTCAAAAGACAAATTGAAATTTCCCTCAAAGGGTTACCATTCTTCAAAAGAGATTGTCTTAAAAATCCCAGTGATTTCTTGGAATGAGGTAGGGAGAGTTGCCTGCAGAAATGCAAGAGGGATTTTTTTGAGTGATGGGTATGTTCTCTAGATAGGATGGTTACGTTAAGTGTACACCTTGGTTCAGTTCAGTTCAGTCACTCAGTCATGTCCGACTCTTTTTTTTTTTTTTTTTTTTTTTTCATGTCCGACTCTTTGCAACCCCATGAATCGCAGTATGCCAGGCCTCCCTGTCCATCACCAGCTCCTGGAGTTCACTCAGACTCATGTCCATCGAGTCAGTGATGCCATCCAGCCATCTCATCCTCTGTCGTCCCCTTCTCCTCCTGCCCCCAATCCCTCCCAGCATCAGAGTCTTTTCCAGTGAGTCAACTCTTCACATGAGGTGGCCAAAGTACTGGAGTTTCAGCTTCAGCATCATTCCCTCCAAAGAAATCCCAGGGCTGATCTCCTTCAGAATGGACTGGTTGGATTTCCTTGCAGTCCAAGGGACTCTTCAAGAGTCTTCTCCAACACCACAGTTCAAAAGCATCAATTCTTCATACCAAACTGTTAAATGGGCATATTTTATTATTTGTAAATTATACTTCAATAAAATTAAACTATTAAAAAATACTATCTTCTATTTATATCCAAATATCTGTTTAGTGGTCAAGTTAGAAGACTTGACTACTTCAAACAAATTAAGATGTTGTTACCAGTCAGAAAATGTTTATTGCACTGGTTCTCAATTGGGGCTGCAGATTATAATTAGTTATTTTTACATATTTATTTAGTTGCTCTGGATCTTAGTTGTGGCACACAGGATCTTCATTCGCCACATTTGAATTCTTAATTGCAGCATGTGGGATCTAGTTCCCTAACAAGGGATCAAACCTGGGCCCCCTTCATTTCGAGCACGGAGTCTTAGCCAGTGGACCACCAGCGAAGTCCCAAGATTAGAATCACTTGAGGAACTTAAAAAAAAAAACAAAAAAACTGATTATTTTTTCAGTATAATTGTAGATTCATGTGCAGTTGTAAGAAAAAGTGGAGAGAGTTCCCTTGAACTCTTACTCAGTTATCCCTGTTGGTAGCATATCTTGTGCCTGTAGTACAGTTTCACAACTAGCAAACTGACAGTGGTACAGTCTGTCGACCTTATTCATATTTCAACTTTCTTAAAAACACTGATGCCCAGACCCTATCCCAGACCAATTGAATCAGAATCTGTGGGAGTGGGACCCAGGTGTTAGTATTTTTTAAAAGCTCCTCTCAGGCATATTGAATATTTCCACTCAATATTCAGTACTATGAAGATTCATTCTGATGGGAAAATTATGTGCAGTTAAGTATACTCATGCACTAATTTTGTATTAAAAAAGGAAAACTGGACTATCCTATTGTTTGGCTAAGAAAATAAACAGTTCAAATTGGATTTTTCTAAATCATCACAGAAAGTAGACCTTAAAAGTGTTAATCCTTCAGTTTGAGACCAGCTAGGCTTCCCTGGTGGCTCAGTCTGTAAAGAATCCACCTGCAATGCAGGAGACTGGGCTTTGATCCCTGGGTTGGAAAGATCCCCTGGAGAAGGAAATGGCTACCCACTCCAGTATTCTTGCCTGGGAAATCCTGTGAACCGAGGAGCCTGCTGGGATACAGTCTATGTATGGGGTGGCTGAGAGTTGGACACAACTGAGCAACTGACACACACGTGTTAATTTATTTAATCCTCTCCGCAAATGATGAAATCAGTTTTAAACTGTTTTCTGCACTAAAGTATGTGAGGATACTTAGACTAGAAAGAACTTTCTCAGTGATAGTGCTAGCAAGTGGCAGAGCTGAAATTTTAAATCAAGCTGATTCCAGAGCCTACGGTCTAACCACTACTTAATACTGTCTCATAATATGAGGCAAGTTTTTGCTTAGAACTTTTTGTGTTGAATTTCAGCTGTAACTTACTAAGATTTGTTTAAAGATTTTTAGTGTTAATAAAGCTAATATGTATAATTATATAGTTTGAACTTTGAAGTACCTGAGGTTTTTTTTTTTTTTTGGTATGTATGTGCTGATTAAAGGCCAACAGATACTGTTTTATTACGAAACTCTTAGGGGGAATTGAGCCTGATTATAAGATGGAGCAGAAATGAGGAAAACAAATCCAGATTTTAGCACTTGCTTTCGCTGGCTTCAGTTCTTGAAACAAATTGCCTGAAGAAGTAGGAAGATGCTCTGCATTCCTCACCATTTGTCCCCTTGGCTTGAAGACACTTGGGCATATATATAAAAGAAGAATGGTACCTCTCCCTTGCTTCAGGGTTGTGCGGATGACTGCACATCTGTAACACAACTGGGCAAGAGGTGGAGAGGGAGGGAGGGCCAGGCAGCGGCACTGGCACTGTAGGAGGTGTTCACCTGAGCAAAGCAGCTAGAGTAGGAGCAGGAAGGAATCTGTCAACAGGGAGAGCTTACCTTCTTTAGCTTAATACTTACTTTTTTAACTTTTTACCTACCAAATCTACAAATGACAGCAGTTAAAGTGTCCTGCTGCTGTTTTTTCCCTCCAAATTCTAATAGTTAAAATTATATATTTTGATGTAGCATAAAAGGTAATATCTTGATTTACCACTTTAATGTTTTATATGCTTTTACTCTTCAAATTCGGAGAAGGCAGTGGCAACCCACTCCATTACTCTTGCCTGGAAAATCCCATGGACGAAGGAGCCTGGTAGGCTGCAGTCCATGGGGTTGCTAGGAGTCGGACACGACTGAGCGACTTCACTTTCACTTTTCACTTTCATGCATTGGAGAAGGAAATGGCAACCCACTCCAGTGTTCTTGCCTGGAGAATCCCAGGGACGGGGGAGCCTGGTGGGCTGCCGTCTATGGGGTCCCACAGAGTCGGACATGACTGAAGCGACTTAGCAGCAGCAACTCTTCAAATTAAAATGACTTTTTCACAATTAAAAAATAGATAAATTTAAAAAATAAATAAAATAGCTTTTTCTATTTAAGGACCTGTGTTATTCTGTTTTATCTCTTAATAATGTGTCTTCCGGAGAAGGCAATGGCACCCCACTCCAGTACTCTTGCCTGGAAAATCCCATGCACGGAGGAGCCTGGTAGGCTACAGTCCATGGGGTCGCTGAGGGTCGGACAAGACTCAGCGACTTCACTTTCACTTCTCACTTTCATGCATTGGAGAAGGAAATGGCAACCCACTCCAGTGTTCTTGCCTGGAGAATCCCAGGGACGGGGGAGCCTGGTGGGCTGCCGTCTATGGGGTCGCACAGAGTCGGACACGACTGAAGTGACTTAGCAGCAGTGTATCTTCTTGCTTTTATTTGGTTTGCATTTTTATTCCATAACCTTGTCTATCCTTTGCCATATGATGACTTCAGTATATTCTAAGGCTTTTGATAAATTTTAAAAATCAGTACTTATCAAAAACTGAGTAACAATTAGAAGGAAGAGTTCCTAAACTTGAAAGAAAATTTCTATTCCAAAGTATCAATTAACTTTAAAACTTGTTCAGAGGATTCTAGCAGCATCTCAGTGAAATCAGAAAAAAGTATGTACTTTCCCAATTATTTTTTAATACCATGACACTTCTAGCTGTTGCAATATCTATCAGTAAACAGGAAATATGAAGAGAAGTGGAAAACTATAAAGCATATAAAATATTTGACTATTTTACATATTCGAATATTAAAAAAGAGACCTGTAGTATTTGGAGATGTGAATTTTTTTTAGCATATTAAAAATGTCACTTCTTCCCTAGTCGTCTACAGATTTTACTTCATCCAGTCAAACACCAGTATAATTGGTTTTGAGAAGTGACAAAATTAATTTGAAAGAATGTCTTAAATTTTTTTGAAAGAGAATAATGTTTGATGGTAGTACGAAGAAGCTGAATCGATTTGATATTAGAATGTACTACACAGCTACAATAACTAAAAGAGTCAGAATTGGTACGGGAGTAGAGTTGGATTTGGTAGAACAAAAGAAGTTCAAAAACAGTTTCAAGTGTATTTGTAAGTATTCAGACCATAAGGGCATCTTACATTGGTGAGAGCAAGGATGGATTATTCAATAAATGAATATTTTTTAAACTGAAAGTTTGCAACCCAAGTGTGAGTCATGAAATCAATTCACTGGGTCCTGACAGTTTTAAAAACAGGTTGGAAAACGTTTGCTATCACATGAAAATGAAAAGTACTTTTATAGGACTTTTTGTTTTTCATAGATGTACATGTATAGGATGTAAATGTGTTCCTTAGTATGGATCATGGTTTAAAGAGTTTGAAAACTGTTGCAATAAATAGTATGTTGATAAATGGCTAACCATGTAGAGGAAAACATTCAAGAAGGATGTAAAATGCAGACTAAATAAAAGACTGCTATACTATTTCACTTGAACAAAGAATAAGAATAGTAGCAGTTAAATGAATGAGAATTAAATGAATGAAAATAGAAAAAAAAGAAAGAAAAAGAAAATGAATAGTAGGAGAAGAATTAATGAGAATCATTTAGTAAAGGAGAATTAAATGAGTGAGAATCACTTAAAGGAGAGTTCAAATATGTGAAGTATACAGAACCTTGTAAGAGCAAATAGAGAAAATACATTAATACTAGATGTATATACCTCAAACTAAAACCATTAAATAAACTATTAGAAATTTTTAAAAAATTATAGAAATACAATCAAAATTAAAAAGATTTTTGAACTTACAGATACCATTAGTATAGTAAAAATATAGATATAAATAAAATTAAATATAAAGGATACTGAATGTTACTTATAAAATATATATATTTCTGATGTTTATTAAAAAATTCAATCCTGTCACTTCCTGTGTGATTTTGCACAGAGATTTCCTAAGTGTTACCATGTAAAAAAGAAACTGACTGATTTCTTTCTGTGTTTTTAGAGGACTATTTTAATAAAGGGAAAAATGCATCCGAGGACAGTAAGCTTCGCTTTGAAACTTACCAGTTAATATGGCAGCAGATGAAATCTGAAACTGAGGTGAATCCCTTTTATTTTTTTAAATAAATAACGTTTCTTTAATATCATACCTCTCATGTTTGTTGGCTTCCCATTTTACTTTCTACCAATTTATAAGAATATTGATGACATATAGTTAATCTTGGTTAAGTATAATATGTATATCCTAAAACAACCACAACACTCTTGTTTCAAGTATTAAGCCTAGCTTCAGGTATTGGGACATGTGTTTACAGTGGTGGCTCCTAGTGCATAGGCCCTTTTCATATCGTCACTACTTTTAAATAGTGGCACTCTTTTTATTTTTTTAATTAATTTAATTGGAAGGTAATTACTTTCCAATATTGTGGTGGTTTTTGCCATACAGCGACATGAATCAGCCATGGGTGTACATGTGTCCCACCTCCCTCCCCATCCTATTCCTCTGGGTTGTCCCAAAGCGCTGGCTTTGAGTGCCTTGCTTCATGCATTGAACTAGCACTGGTCATCTGTTTTACATATGGTAATACACATGTTTCAGTGTAAATAGTGGCACTCTTTAAATTATCCATTCAGTTACACATTTAAGAAATCAAGCTAATTCTAAACTACTTCATTCTCTCATCCCCTTTTTCAGTTGCCATGTTCTTAATATTTCAGCTCTGAAAAGTTTCTCCACCATAGCAGATTTGTAGATGTGGGGCCAGCATCTTGAGGGGACTTGTTTTGTTCGACCACACAGGATTGTATTTCTTGTTCTTTTGTGTCTTTAGGGGGCAGAGTTATGTACTTCCAGTTTATTACTGCTTCCCACCACCCTCTATTGCTTTCCACCTGATGGCTTTGCTCCTTGCTATATTCTGTGGGACCCTTGAAGCAGTTTGGATTTATGGTTTCTAGTTTAAAAATGCTAAATCGCTTCAGTCGTATCTGACTCTGTGTGACCCTAGAGACAACAGCCCACCAGGCTCCCCCATCCCTGGGATTCTCCAAGCAAGAACACTGGAGTGGGTTGCCATTTCCTTCTCCAATTAAAAAATCTAAATGGCCCTAATAGATTGTCATCATATCCTCTTAACTGATGTCCCTGCCTCTGATGTCAAACCCTTCAGGTCTGTCGCTTATCCCTATGCCACCATTGGCCAAATCCTGTGGGGCAGATCCAGCCCTATGCCAGGCTACAGGGGTTTTCCAGCCCCACTACCAGAACAGCTTCTATGATCCCGTCTAATCTGGCCTTCACAGATTAACCCTTCTTAACCCCGATTTAATCATACCTCTGCTCCAAATCCCTTTAATGGTTCTCCCCATAGGACAAAATCCTAATGCTTCAATTTCAGATATATATTTCCTTGGCCTAGTCCCTTGAGTGTTTTGTCCAGTCTCATTCCTGGCCACTTCTCATGTTCTTTATGCTTAGCTATGTCTTTGATTGCGCAGATGATTGGTGCTTTCTTCCTTGTTTGCCTTCTCCATTGTCCATTCCCATTCCTTCTTCATTTTTTTTCATCCACCATCACCTCCTGCATCACCTGCTCCCTGCTTTGGCTCAATTATATTACCTGCTCAGCTTAAGTTGGATGGTCCTTCTTTTTGCATAGATTGCTACAACAGTATTGGAACAGTGTATTTTAATTTAATTGTAAGTGTTCTATCTCAGTTCTTCTCTTTTCTTGGGGAAGAGATTTTTTTCATTTGTAAGGTGATTAGAAAAGCCTTGTTGAATAAATAAATGAGATTTTTTAAAGGAAAGAATCCCAAACACTGGATATTCACTGGATATTTAAGGAAAAAAAATTTAAATTTCATCTAATAATCATTTTACATGTGATCTTTGGAATTGAAATTATGATAGTTTTCTTTCTCAGATTTGGAAAGATATAGCAGATTACTGCTAAAAATAATTTGTGAAGTTTTGTGTTTTCTTTGTAGCGACTACAGGAGGAATTAAATAAAAACCTATTTGACAGTCTCGTTGAATTTCTGCGGACATCTCATTCTGGGCTCTGGAAGAATTCTAAAGACTGGAGCTGTGAAATAAAACTCAGAGAAATTCCAACTGCTGCACTTGTTCTAGGTACAAATGTGTGTGTTTGTTTTTTTTCATAAATAGTGGTTTTGTTGTTGAGAATAGTATGGAATCACCTGTTCTGATAAATTTGTTTTGTCGTTTTCATTTGCAAAATTACATTGATCAAAATTTGCATACTTTGAAAACCAATTAAGTGTTCTTACATTAATCATACATCTGTAAATTAAATTGACCAAGGGTTAGTTAGTACCCTCCTCACCTTTTTATCAGAAAAATGAAGGGGCAATAAATTTGTATTACTATTACTCTTTCTTCATTAGTTATTTTAATATGAGATTTGAATTCAGTAATAAACTATCAGTATATTGATAGATGTGACTTTTATTTTTTAAGTCATATCTTCAGTGAAATTACTCTGACCTTAATTTTATTTCCCTGTGCTTATTTTTAAAAATTTTGTATTGTAATATTGTGTTAATATTAACTGTTTGGAGGGGGAGGTTGGATGAAATATATATGTTACTTTCAGACTGCAGATGTAAATTTTTTAGGTGCTTAAGTATCCATCACTAATATCTCATTTTAATTAAACATCTGGAATGCAGGATATTGGAAAAAATTCTTTGCAATATTATCAAATTTTCTTCATTCCTTTTGAAAGGAAAGTTGGATTTATTTGGATTCCAACTTAAATTCCAATACATTTAAGAGTATTCCAAACATACTTTTCATTGTATTTCCAATTTATTATTTATTCAAGGTATTTATATTAGTGAGCTCTCAGATAAGAAATTAATTCTGTTATTTAATACTGCCTCTAACACTGTTCATTACCTAAATATTCTTCCTGATATTCAGGGCAATACCTCTCAAACTTTAATGTACCTATAAATAATCTCCAGGGATCTTAGTAAACACAGATTTTCATTAATAAGTCTAGGGTGGGGCCAGACTTATTTGCTGGTTATTTAAGCGTGCTCATTTCTAACAAGCGTCCAGCTGATGCCCATATTGCCAATCCCAGGACCACTCTGAGTAACAAAACTCCAGCGAATGGTTGTTGTAATGCTGTGGACCAGTTTTTCAGTGCAGTTTTAATTTTAAACCCCTTCCATTTACTGATGAGAAACAGAGACCTAGTGATGGCTGGCCTGTACTGTCGGGGTTTTAGTTTCTCTCCTGCCAGGTTATACAGCCTGATAGATGGCTATTGTTGTTCAGTCACTCACCTGTGTCCAACTCTTAGTGACCCCATGGACTGCAGCCTGCCAGGCTTCCCTTTCCTTCA
The DNA here is from genome assembly GCF_019923935.1 of Bubalus bubalis. Classification (NCBI taxonomy): domain Eukaryota; kingdom Metazoa; phylum Chordata; class Mammalia; order Artiodactyla; family Bovidae; genus Bubalus; species Bubalus bubalis. The sequence goes on from NC_059166.1 coordinate 41,916,502, forward strand.
CCATCTCCTGGAGCTTGCTTAAACTCATGTCCATTGAGTGGGTGATGCCATCCAGCCATCTCATCCTCTGTCCTCCCCTTCTCCTCCTGCCCTCAATCTTTCCCAGCATCAGGGTCTTTTCTAATAAGTCAGCTCTTTGCGTCAGGTAGCCAAAGTATTGGAGCTTCAGCATCAGTCCTTCCAGTGAATATTCAGGACTGATTGCCTTTAGGATTGACTGGTTTGATCCCCTTGTAGTCCAAGGGATTCTCATGAGACTTTTCCAACACCACAGTTCAAAAGCATCATTTCTTTGGCACTCAGCCTTCTTTATGTTCCAACTCTCACATCTGTACATGACTACTGGAAAAACTATAGCTGTGACTATTTGAACCTTTGTCAGCAAAGTAATGTCTCTGCTTTTTAGTGTTCTGTCTAGGTATGTATAGCTTTTCTTCCAAGGAGCAAGTATCTTTTAATTTCATGGCTGCAGTCACCACCTGCAGTGATTTTGGAAGAAGAAAAAATCTCTCACTGTTTCCACCGTTTCCCCATGAAGTGATGGGACCGGATGCCATGAGCTTAGTTTTCTGAATATTGAGTTTTAAACTTTTCACTCTACTCTTTAACTTTCACGAAGAGGCTCTTTAGTACCCCTTCGCTGTCTGCCATAAGGGTAGTGTCATCTGCATATCTGAGGTTATTGATATTTCTCCCAGCAATCTTGATTCCAGCTTGTAATTCATCCAGCCCGGCATTTCGCATGATATACTCTGCATATAAATTAAATAAGCAGGATGACAGTATACTGCCTTGATGTACTCCTTTCCCAATTTGGAACCTGTCCGTTGTTCCACGTCTGATTCTAATTGTTGCTTCTTCACCTGCATACAGGTTTCTCTGGAGGCAGGTCAGGTGGTCTGGTATTCCCATTTCTTGAAGAATTTGCCACAGTTTGTGATCCACACAGTCAAAGGCTTTAGCATAGTCAATAAAGCAGAAGTAGATGTTTTTCTGGAAATCTCTTGCTTTTTCTGTCATCCAGCAGATGGTTGCAATTTGATCTTTGGTTCTTCTGCCTTTTCCAAATCCAGCTTGAACATCTGGAAGTTCTCGATTTGTAAACTGTTGAAACCTAGCTTGGAAAATTTTGAGCATTACTTTGCTAGCGTGGGAAATGTGTGCCCCATTGTGCAGTGGTTTGAATATACTTTGGCATTGCCTTTCTTGAGATTAGAATGAAAACTGACCTTTTCTAGTTCTGTGGCCACTGCTGAGTTTTCCGAATTTGCTGGCATATTGAGTGCAGCACTTTAACAGCATCATCTTCTGGATTTGAAATAGCTTAGCTGGAATTCCATCACCTCCACTAGCTTTGTAGTGATGCTTCCTAAGGGCCACTTAACTTTGTACTCCAGGATGCCCGAGTCTAGGTGAGTGATCACACCATCATGTTTATCTGGGTCATTAAGATCTCTTTTGTATAGTTCTTCTGTGTATTCTTGCCACCTCTTCTTAATATCTTCTGTTTCTGTTAGGTCCATACTGTTCCTGTCCTTTATTGTGCTCATCTTTGCATGAAAAATTCTCTTCAGTTCAGTTCAGTTCAGTCGCTCAGTCATGTCCGACTCTTTGCGACCCCATGAATTGCAGCACACCAGGCCTCCCTGTCCATCACCAACTCGTGGAGTTCATCCAGACTCATGTCCATCGAGTCAGTGATGCCATCCAGCCATCTCATCCTCTGTCATCCCCTTCTCCTCCTGCCCCCAATCCCTCCCAGCATCAGGGTCTTTTCCAATGAGTCAGCTCTTCGCATCAGGTGGCCAAAGTCTTGAAGTTTCAGCTTCAACATTAGTCCTTTCAATGAACACTCAGGACTGATCTCCTTTAGGATGGACTGGTTGGATCTCCTTGCAGTCCAAGGGACTCTCAAGAGTCTTCTCCAGCACCACAGTTCAAAAGCATCAATTCTTCAGCACTCAGCTTTCTTCACAGTCCAACTCTCACATCCGTACATGACCACTGGAAAAACCATAGCCTTGACTAGACAGACCTTTGTTGGCAAAGTAATGTCTCTGCTTTTTATTATGCTATCTAGGTTGGTCATAATTCTCCTTCCCAGGAGTAAGCGTCTTTTAATTTCATGGCTGCAGTCACCATCTGCAGTGATTTTGGAGCCCAAAAAAATAAAGTCTGACACTATTTCCACTGTTTCCCCATCTATTTCCCATAAAGTGATGGGACCAGATGCCATGATCTTAGTTTTCTGAAGTGTCTCTAATTTTTTTGAAGAGATCTCTAGTCTTTCCCATTCTATTCTTTTCCTCTGTTTCTTTACATTGATCATTTAGGAAGGCTTTCTTATCCCTCCTTGCTGTTCTTTGGAACTCTGTATTCAGATGGGTTTATCTTTCCTTTTGTCCTTTGCCTTATGCATCTCTTGTTTTCTCAGCTATTTGGAAGGCCTCCTTAGATAGCTGCTTTGCCTTTTACATTTCTTTTTCTTGGATATGGTTTTGATCACCACCTCCTGTACAGTGTTTGGAATCTCCATCCGTAGTTCTTCAGGCACTCTCAGATCTAATCCCTTGGATCTATTTGCCTGATACATGGTTGTTTGATAAAGTCAGGGGTCTGAGGAGAACATATTTCCAGTTAAAGACAGTGTTGGTTATCATGTTTCCAGTAGCAGTTTTCAAGCAGTTAAAGTTTTATAGTAGCAAGTCTCAAGCTGTTACCCAATGTCTGCTATTGGAACCAGCCTAAGCATCAAGGTACCGTCTAGAAATCACAGATTGTGATGTTAGGGAGCTTATCAGTAGATAGAATTTTTTTAGTGGGGAAATGGCCAGTCAGCTCTGATAACTGCATGCAGAGCACCAAAACTGATTTGTGGAAATGAGACCCAGAGATACAATAAATTCTTAAAGAACCTAAAGTTTTAATTTAGTTTTAGACTGTTCCCTCAAAAATCAACTTAGCATGACTTACCTTTTGTATTTTGCTATGATCATTTAATAGTATTAATGTTTGGATTCTCCTCAGTTGTTAAGTTAGGGTCACACTAACGGCCTTATTGTTGAATGATTATTTTAAAAGCTCTTTATGAGTTTGAAATTCCTCCTAAGATGTTTTCATGGGTCATTACACATCCCCAGTAATTTTTTTTTTCTTAAAGAAAAGTTGTGTTAAATACCTTTCCTGACAGGTATAGTGCCTGCCTCTTTGTATGTGTTTGTAATGGAGATCTTTTCATTTATGCAGTATATTTTCTTATTTTCTATTATTAATCATGTTTTGAAAATGTTTTACTTAGTAATTCACTTGGCATGTAAAATTGCTTTTCTTATTGTTAAATTATTAATGATAAAAATGGTGGTATAATATTGGTTTATTATCCCATAGGTGTGAATGTAACAGATCATGATTTAACACTCAGAAGTCTAACAGAAGTCCTTCAGAATAATGTCACTCCTTATGTAGTCTCATTGCAAGCTAAAGATTGTCCAGGTAAAGTATAAATGCTCTAACAGCCTTGATAAGATGTTACAAATCTCCATCCTTTTCTTTTCTCGCTTTAATTATCCTCTTTATTTGTGGGAACAGCGTGGCACTACACTTTTGGCAGGATGAGGTTTTTTAAGTGCCTCTCAGAGTAATCTTGACTTTTGCAAGACTCTTGACCACTTTTGTTCAGTTTATTCTTGCCCCACCCCTACCATATCAGCTTCACTACCAGTGATAGTTCAGGCACTTCCCAAGATGTGTTCCTGAAGCCAGTAAAATTTTAATAAATTGGGCAGTTTGGAACAGGAAGTTGAGAATTGAGGACTGAGGAACTTTTTATTTAGCCCAACAGAGAAGAGACTACATACATAGGCTCATATTTACAGCCTCAAATCATTGTATCATTCCACTTTGAAAGACCACCATAGTCAAAAAAAAATAGTCCATTGCCAGAGCTAATCTCGATGGAGCCATTAAATCATGAAGAATGTGGACACTAACAGAGTCAGATGTGCTTAGATTTGGACTGACAAAAGGGCTTTAAGTGGTTATATTCATGTTCATATACTATTTGAAATTAAATAAAAGTCCTTGGGACATCTTTAAAATGACTATAGGGATTTCACTGGCAGTCCATTGTTTAAGACTGCACACTTCCAATGGAGGGGACACGAGATTGATCCCTGGTCAGAGAACTAAGGTCCCACATGCCGCATAGCATGGCCACCAAAAAATAAAAAAGATGATTATAAGGAAGAGTTTAATCAGTAAAATAACTTATGTAAATAATATTATTGATCTCTTTTTAGGGGCCTTAAAAACCTTTTGCTGTCCAGTGTAATTTAAATGTATATTATTCCTAATATAATTTGTAGTTTCCATGTTTACACATTTGCTTAGGTAACACTTTTATTACAATAAATAAATACAAACTTTGTCCTAGTATTAGTCTGAATTAATAAAATTTAAATATTAAGGAGAGAATACTAATAAACCTTAATAGTTAATATGTTAAATGTTATGTTAATATTAAGTGTAGGAAAACATGTTCTACTGAGATAGTGATCAAAAAGTCTTAGATTTGTTTTAAGGGAATATTCTTTCTTGTTTTATGTTCTGTAGATATGAAACATTTTTTGCAAAAGCTGGTCTCACAGTTGATGGACTGTAAAGTAGATGTGCAATCCAAAGAAAAAGAAAGTGTTCAGGTCATCCAGAAAAATGTACATTATTCAATGGATTCTCTTTCTGCTTGGTATATGAGTGTCACACAGGTAAATGTAAACTGACAATTTTTTTTTTTTTTTGCCAAGAAATTGGCGTATGATTGAAGAGGCTTGGAATTACAGTGAACTTAGTACTGTTTTCATCTAATAAGGATATGTTTATGCAGCACTAGGTAGCTAGTTTAGTAGTAGCTACTTATTTTTCCTAAGGTTACTAGAATCTAAAAGTTTTCTTTTATTGGTATGCAACCTAGTTCCTGGGAAGTGTTTAGTTTTTTACAGAGTCATTTTATTTGTGGGAGAATGTTATCTAATGACAAGACAGCATCAGGAATTTGTTCTGCTGCAGATTCTATCTCTATGACAATGGCTATAACTTTAATATATTATCTCTTGGGTTCCTCGTTATTTACTTTGGTGCAGTAGAACCATGCTTTCAGTACCCATTGTTTGATGAGGAATAGTCATATATATATATATTCAGTTGAGTTCATTCACTCAGTTGTGTCCAACTCTTTGTGACTCCATGGACTGCAGCACGCCAGGCTTCCCTGTCCATCACTAACTCCTGGAGCTTGCTTAAACTCATGTCAATCAAGTTGGTGATGTCATCCAACCATCTCATCCTCCGTTGTCCCCTTCTCCTCCTGCCCTCAATCTTTCCCAGTATCAGGGCCTTTTGCAATGAGTTAATTCTTTGCATCAGGTGGCCAAAGTATTGGCGTTTGCGCTTCAGCATCAGTCCTTCCAGTGAATATTCAGGACTGATTTCCTTTAGGATGGACTGGCTGGATCTCCTTGCAGTCCAAGGGACTCTCTAGAGTCTTCTCCAACACCGCAGTTCAAAAGCATCAATTCTTTGGTGCTCAGCTTTCTTCACAGTCCAACTCTCACATCCATACATGACCACTGGAAAAACCATAGCTTTGACTAGACGGACCTTTGTTGGCAAAGTAATGTCTCTGTTTTTTAATATGCTGTCTAGGTTGGTCATAACTTTTCTTCCAAGGAGCAAGTGTCTTTTAATTTCATGGCTGCAGTCACCATCTGCAGTGATTTTGGAGCCCATAAAAATAAAGTCTCTCACTCTTTTCATTGTTCCCCATCTATTTGCCATGAAGTTATGGGACCTGATGCCATGATCTTCGTTTTTTGAATGTTGAGTTTTAAGCCAGCTTTTTCACTCCTTTTTCACTTTTCATCAGTAGGTACACACACAGATATATATATATATATACACACACACACACATAATGTATACATGTATAAATCTCATGTGTTCCATGTTTGGAGTTCTCAACGAATAAATGCTCTGTAAGTAAAGTATGTTTAACAGGCAGATAATATAAATAGAAGTTTCATTCTGCCATGACATCTCTGGTGAAACTGAATAAACCTAGATGATTCATGAGTAACTGTACCATAAAAACCACAGTCTTAGTTTATGATGCTGTTGTAGCCAGATAGTATGGGAAAAGTTACTGAAGTGACATTTTCTGCTGAATGTATTTGCTGAAGTCATCATAAAAGAAGTTTGTTTTGCTTTATATAGGGATTAAACTGGTTCTAATGCTTACCAGAATATGTTAATTTGATCCACAGTTTGTTTCTGGAAATCAAATACTGCCTGAGATTTAGGTCAGAAATCTTTAAAAGTTGGGATTGGATCAGATGATATTTAATATGTTTTTCAACTTGAAATTTCACAGTAGTGGAGCAGCAAGTAGTGTTACTCATTACAGTTTTTAATTAGAAACACTGGTTCTCCCCTTAAAGCAAAGCAAAATATAACATTCTATGAACAGAAAAATCAATTTTATAGAAAATATTGTCTTCTCCCCATGCTTTTCCTGTCATTTTCTCAAATAGAAGAAAATATAAATATTTCATATGAGTTATAGATTTTATGAATTTTTTTCTTCTTGGTTATTATTCCCATGTCAGCCACAGAATGATTCTGCTAATAACTGTTGGAATGAATTTCTCTTTATTATGTGGGAGAAATAAAAGAAATAATGTTACTGTGAAATATGAAGAACAGTATATCAATTTGTGGCATTATAGCATTGTTTGGGTGGTAAAGCTTACTTTTAACTCTTTCTTTCCACCACGGCTCGAAAGAAGACAGACCCCAAAATGCCAAGAAAAAAGAGGACTTCTTCCAGCCAGTGGCAGTCTCCTCCTGTTGTGCTTATCCTAAAGGATATGGAAAGCTTCACCACAAAAGTACTCCAAGATTTTATAATTATCAGCAGGTAGATGGTGTATCTTCTGGCTTTTTCACAAAATTTTTTATTAAGAAGACATATAATTTTTAACTCAAAAAACAACCTTTTGCAGAGAAAATGCATAGCAGTTTAATCTTCATTTTGATGCTAATGGATTGAAACCAGGAGGGTTTCAAAGTGGTTATAAAATTGAACGTTTAAAACCACCTATCAGATTTTCATGTGCTTTTTGATCCAAAAATGAGACTCAAAAGACAAGTTAGCCAGTTTTTAATTAGAATGATAAAGCAGAATGAAATGTAGTTTCTCTCCCAAGGTTGTCTGTTTCTTACTTGCCCTCTAGACGGATAAGCTACTCCAGATTGAGCTATTCTTGTCGTGTCTTATTTTCTGATGCCTATCCACTTAGAAGGTCTGAGTTACATATGTCTCTACTGAGCAAGAAATTTTTTTAAAATAACATTATTTTATATGGATTTCTAATGAGAAACAACTTTTATGACCTTACCTGAACTTCAAGACAATCCTGTGAGACTTGGAATTAAAATAAATAACCCTATTTAAAAACCCAGTGACATGCTTTTCTCATGGTACATTTTTTTGATGTAATTTATATTGGTATCTTCTGTATGTTAACTTGCTTAATAGTTATGGCTACATTTGCCTAAACCTATATTGTGTGAGAATCTACTAATATTAATACAATTCTTACTTTGATAGTCCTTCCCCGCCCCCATTTGAAGCTAAGATTTCCGGATTCTTAAGACTTCTCTTAATGTTGACACTGAACAGATTTAACATGCTGAAAAAATTCACAGTACAGAATAGTGATATAAAAGCTATACTTTTTGGAACTCAGACTTGTGACTGCTTTTACTATCGAAAGTAAGAAAGAAAAACTTAAGCAGTAATAGAGTGCAAGTACTTTATACTATGAAAGTAGACCTGCATACCGGTAGAATACTGAGAAGCAGTACCTATTATGAGGGAACAAACAAAATCATCCGCCACAATACAGAGGGCTCTGATCTACAGTAGCTCTGAGGAATATTGCTGCTCTAGTCTGTGGAAGTCATTTGTGTTCATACTGGTAATGCTAAGAATAAATCATGTTCAGTAAGTTTGAGTTAAGAATGCAGGGAAAGGATGTAACATTTTAAAATTATGTCCATTAAAAATATCTTACATGTTTTTAAGAAAATTTTTCTAAAGCTTAGCTATTATGGCGGGATTGACATAGCATGTAGAAATGTCCATAAATTAGTGAGCTTCGTGTGACTGAACTGTTAGGCTAGATGTCTAACCATGAGGAAGACTGTAGGTATGGCTCAAACTTTGGATGAGAGTTTGAATACTATCTGACACTTCTTTTAACACTGATTTTGTATAACCTAAGAGGGAAGCACTCGGTCTCTCTGGACCACCATGTTCTTATTGCTAATCTATTAAATAGATTGATTTCAGAGCTAAAATGTCCGGGAAATAGCTAATTCTGTGCTGCCATAACAGAGGAAAATGAGTGACCTAAAACTTTTTATTATTTAGAATGATCTTCCTTAGCATTGTGTTATAAAGTAGGCATTAAACAAAGGTTGTCTTATTTTAAAATATGATGTATTGAAATATATTTGCTAAAGACTTTGAATTTTTGTACTTCCTTTGAAAACCAGTCAACATCTACATGAATTTCCACTAATACTCATTTTTGGAATCGCTACATCTCCTGTTGTCATCCATCGGCTGCTTCCTCATGCAGTATCATCTCTATTGTGTATAGAACTGTTCCAGTCTTTGTCTTGTAAGGAGCACCTGACTACAGTACTTGATAAGGTAAAAAGAAAAAATTGTACCAGTGCAATAGGATGAAAAGAAAACTTCCAAGAATAGACTATAAATATAAACGTTAGTGATAAATTTCTGTATCTCTTACTATGATATTGTATATGTTCCTACACATATTTTTGTGTTTTTATTTATTTTATAATGTATAGTTTGGCCTCCTCACTTAAAATATAAGCTTTATGGAAAAAGTAATCATATCTTTCTATATCTACCTACCTATTAACCCTATTAACTAGTCATTACTCAATGGAAAATTACAGGTTTTTTAAATAAATTTTTACAAAATTTAATGACTCCCTAGTAACAGTAGCAATGTTTTGACACTACATTTTATGTTAAATGATTTGGAGTTTTTATGGACTCTTTCCTGTCATGCTGCTCATGACAAAAAGTAAATACTAAGGTATTCCCAGACCTTAGCTCTGTGTTTCTACCTAAGTGGAAATACTCTACTTTAGTATTGACCTTCTGTGAATTGTTGCTGAACTCAGTTCCTTGAAGATGTGCTTTGTACTGCTGCGTAATTTAAACTAATAATGACATTCCACTTATTTAATAATCACTTTGACATTTTTTCCCTTTAAAGGTGGTATCCATTGACAGCTGGAAATTTTTCCAGCTACAGTATTTAAAGTTGCTTGGTTGTGACCAAATTCATTTGGCCTTCTGTAACTCTGCTTCAGTTTGAAAAGCCTAGTATGACTTCATTTTCAGATTTTAAATCTTCAGTGTTGCCACTGAAAATTAGCTGAGTGATACAAATTTACCAATTTAATATTTTTTAAATAGACACCTGTTAATTTTAGGTTTCTCATTCAACAGTACATAATGCGTTACTCTTCATTACTGTGCATAGATGAAAAAGAAATCTTATCAAATAATAAAAATTGCCACAGCCTACAGCTTCTTCACTGACTTCTGATGGGAGAAAAGAGATTGTATAGATGATATTTTTTGATAGAATTTAATAGAACTTTTACAAATTAGGAATCGAATGAAGGATGATGGACATCTTTGATTTGAAGATGTAGAATGAATAGCTACTTGTGTTGTTGTTACTGTTTCATAAATTATTTTAAAGTTTTGGTTGATATTTGTCCTACAAAAAATCTAGCTAGTGGTATAGCTTTCGTAGATACTGTGTTATAGTATTATTTTTGCCTCATTATTTACTTGATGTTTATGATGAGTCAAGACTAACAGGGAGTATGTCCTGCCTGCCTTTTCTCTCTTTCAGCTTCTTCTTACAACTCAGTTTCCATTTAAGCTAAGTGAAAAAGTGTTGCAGATTCTGACCAACATCTTTTTGTATCATGATTTCTCAATTCAAAACTTTATAAAAGGACTTCAGGTAAGAAGACACTAGTAGGTTTGAAAGTTCACAAGCTGATTCTAAATAAATTTGTGTGTTATTTCAGACTGACTTTTGAATGTGATAATTAGACATTTTAAATGACAAGATCTGGATAAGTAAATTCAAGTTATATTATTCTGTGTTCAATGAATCCTTTGCTATCTTGCATCAAAATGTAGAAAATATGTTAATTCAAATATTAAAACTTGAAAAAGACCTCTCTCCTTTTCAGTGATTCTTAACCATTTGGTGGGGGAGGAGGGGAGGACTTAACTTTTTGAGAATCTGATGAGCACTAATGGGCTTTTCTACCCAAGAAATGATATATATAAAGGGTCAGCAAAGTTTTTCTTTAAAGGGCTGTATATTAAATATTTTTGGCTTTGCATGATACATGTGGTCTCTGTTGAACGTCTTATTTTTTAAACATAACCATATTGGGACTTCCCTGGTGGTCCAGCGGTTAAGAATCTGCCTTGCAGTGCAGATGTGGGTTTTATCCCTGGTTGGGGAACTTAGATCCCACCTGGGAGCAACTAAGCCCACACACTGTAGAGAGCCAGTGTGCTGCAACTGGAGAGTCCATGCATCTCAACGGAAGATCCCGCATGGTACAAAGAAGATTCCACATGCCACAACTGAGACCCCACATAGTCAAATAAATATATTTTTAAAACAATCCTTTTAAGGTATAAAAAATGATTCATAGTTCCTGCTGCTGCTGCTGCTAAGTCGCTTCAGTCGTGTCCGACTCTGTGCGACCCCCATAGACAGCAGCCCACCAGGCTACCCCGTGCCTGGGATTCTCCAGACAAGAATACTGGAGTGGATTGCCATTTCCTTCTCCAATGCATGAAAGTGAAAAGGTGAAAGTGAACTCGCTCAGTCTTGTCTGACTCCTAGCAACCCCATGGACTGCAGCCTACCAGGCTCCTCTGTCCATAGAATTTTCCAGGCAAGAGTACTGGAGTGGGGTGCCATTGCCTTCTCTGTCATAGTTCCTGAGTCATATAAAAATTGGCTATAGACTGTAGCTTGCAGTGCCCTGCACATGTGTTTGTGTTCATTTTATTTATTCCTGTATACTGTGAATGCATTTTCACTAAGGTTTCATAACTTGCCAGAAGAAAATTCATGAACCTAGTCTAAATAACACCTAATCTAAAAATGGACCCATTCCCAGTAATTTCAAAGTTAATAATACTTCCTTCTCTTGGCAATTACCTAAAATACCTTAACAAAGTGTAATTGTTGTGAACACATGCTATTTGTCAAGTTCATTAAAACCTATGTATTAGTAATCTTTAGCCCAAGAGTACAGTAGGATATTTCATGTTCATGTAGTGCCTTGAAGATTACAAATTCTTTTCTCTTATGTATTCTTCTTTTATATTAAACACAATAGTGTTTTATTACATAAGAGTATTAGCTCTTATGGCGAATATGTGTCTTGTTTTTTCAACTTTGACTTTGTAAAAAGAGTATTTTAAAGCAAGAAAATATTATTTACCTTAGCAGTGAAAAGAAAGTAAAAGTCGCTAAGTTAAGTTCGTTCAGTCGCTCAGTCGTGTCCAACTCTTTGTGACCCCATGAATCACAGCACGCCAGGCCTCTCTGTTCATCACCAACTCCCGGAGTTTACTCAAACTCATGTCCATCAAGTCAGTGATGCCATCCAGCCATCTCATCCTCTGTCGTCCCCTTCTCCTCCTGCCCCCAATCCCTCCCAGCATCAGGGTCTTTTCCAGTGAGTCAACTCTTCACATGAGGTGGCCAAAGTATTGGAGTTTCAGCCTCAGCATCAGTCCTTCCAATGAACACCCAGGACTGGTCTCCTTTAGATGGACTGGTTAGATCTCCTTGGAGTCCAAGGGACTCTCAGGAATCTTCTCCAGCACCGCTGTTCAAAAGCATCAATTCTTTAGTGCTCAGCTTTCTTTACAGTCCAACTCTCACATCCATACATGACCACTGGAAAAACCATAGCCTTGACTAGACAGACCTTTGTTGGCAAAGTAATATTTCTCTGCTTTTGAGTATGCTATCTAGGTTGGTCATAACTTTCCTTCCAAGGAGTAAGCGTCTTTTAATTTCATGGATGCAGTCAACATCTGCAGTGGTTTTGGAGCCCCCAAAAATAAAGTCTGACACTGTTTCCACTGTTTCCCCATCTATTTCCCATGAAGTGGTGGAACCAGATGCCATGATTGTAAGTTTTCTGAATGTTGAGCTTTAAGCCAACTTTTTCACTCTCCTCTTTCACTTTCATCAAGAGGCTTTTGAGTTCCTCTTCACTTTCTGCCATAAGGGTGGTGTCATCTGCATATCTGAGGTTATTGATATTTCTCCTGGCAATCTTGATTCCACCTTGTGCTTCTTCCAGCCCAGTGTTTCTCATCATGTACTCTGCACATAAGTTAAATAAGCAGGGTGACAATATACAGCCTTGACGTACTCCTTTTCCTATCTGGAACCAGTCTGTTGTTCCATGCACAGTTCTAACTGTTGCTTCCTGACCTGCATACAGGTTTCTCAAGAGGCAGATCAGGTGGTCTGGTATTCCCATCTCTTGAAGAATTTTCCACAGTTTATTGTGATCCACACAGTCAAAGGCTTTGGCATAGTCAATAAAGCAGAAATAGATGTTTTTCTGGAACTCTCTTGCTTTTTCAATGATCCAGCGGATGTTGGCAATTTGATCTCTGGTTCCTCTGCCTTTTCTAAAACTAGCTTGAACATCTGGAAGTTCACAGTTCACATATTGCTGAAGCCTGGCTTGGAGAATTTTGAGCATTTACTAGCGTGTGAGATGAGTGCAATTGTGCGGTAGTTTGAGCATTCTTTGGCATTGCCATTCTTTGGGGTTGGAATGAAAACTGACCTTTTCCAGTCTTGTGGCCACTGCTGAGTTTTCCAAATTTGTGGGCATATTGAGTGCAGCACTTTCATAGCATCAGCTTTCAGGATTTGAAATAGCTCAACTGGAATTCCATGACCTCCACTAGCTTTGTTCATAGTGATGCTTTCTAAGGCCCACTTGACTTCACATTCCAGGATGTCTGGCTCTAGGTGAGTGATCACACCATCATGATTATTTGGGTCGTGAAGCTCTTTTTTGTACAGTTCTTTGTATTCTTGCCACCTCTTCTTAATATCTTCTGCTTCTATTAGGTCCATACCATTTCTGTCCTTTATCAACCCATCTTTGCATGAAATGTTCCCTTGGTATCTCTAATTTTCTTGAAGCAATCTCTGATCTTTCCCATTCTCTTGTTTTCCTCTATTTCTTTGCATTGATTGCTGAGGAAGGCTTTCTTATCTCTCCTTGCTATTCTTTGGAACTCTGCATTCAGATGCTTATATCTTTCCTTTTCTCCTTTGCTTTTCGCTTCTCTTCTTTTCACAGCTATTTGTAAGGCCTCCCCAGGCAGCCATTTTGCTTTTTTGCATTTCTTTTCCATGGGGATGGTCTTGATCCCTGTCCCCTGTACAATGTCATGAACCTCAGTCCATAGTTCAGGCATTCTGTCTATCAGATCTAGTCCCTTAAATCTGTTTCTCACTTCCACTGTATAATCATAAGGGATTTGATTTAGGTCATACCTGAATGGTCTAGTGGTTTTCCCGACTTTCTTCAATTTAAGTCTGAATTTGGCAATAAGGAGTTCATGATCTGAGCCACAGTCAGCTCCCGGTCTTGTTTTTGCTGACTATATAGAGCTTCTCCATCTTTGGCTGCAAAGAATATAATCAATCTGATTTCTGTGTCGACCATCTTGTGATGTCCATGTGTAGAGTCTTCTCTTGTGTTGTTGGAAGAGGGTGTTTGCTATGACCAGTGCATTCTCTTGGCAAAACTCTATTAGCTTTTGCCCTGCTTCATTCCATATTCCAAGGCCAAATTTGCCTGTTACTCCAAGGTGTTTCTTGACTTCCTACTTTTGCGTTCCAGTCCCCTATAATGAAAAGGACATCTTTTGGGGGTGTTAGTTCTAAAAGGTCTTGTAGGTCTTCATAGAACCGTTCAACTTCAGCTTCTTCAGCATTACTGGTTGGGGCATAGGCTTGGATCACCGTGATATTGAATGGTTTGCCTTGGAAACGAACAGAGATCATTCTGTCGTTTTTGAGATTGAATCCCAGTTCTGCATTTCGAACTCTCTTGTTGACCGTGATGGCTACTCCATTTCTTCTAAGGGATTCCTGTCTACAATAGTAGATATAATGGTCATCTGAGTTAAATTGACCCATTCCAGTCCATTTAGAAAGTTGCTCAGTCGTCTCCAATTCTTTCCAACCCTATGGACTCCAGAGTCCATGGAATTCTCCAGACTAGAATACTGGAGTGGGTAGCCTTTCCCTTCTCCAGGGCATCTTCCCAACCCAGGGATCGAACCCAGGTCTCCCGCATTGCAGGTAGATTCTTTACCAGTTTAGCCACCAGCGAAGTGGTGAAATTGAGATATAACAACTTTCTAATTTTACTTTTCTCATTCATTTCATTTCATTCATTTGTTTATTTACTTCATAAGTGTTTATGGAGAATCTAAGTCAAGCACTGGGCTAAGCCCTGAAGATACAGAGGACAAAGAAATCTCTGTCTTCAAATTGCTTATTCTTTACTGAAGGAGGCAGAAAAGTAGAACTGCAGCTCTTGAGTAGTCAGTGCTATTAGAGAAACATGCCTGGGGATTCCATAGAGAACAGAAGTGTATCCTAAGGAACAGGAGCTTGCTGGGTCAAGGAAAGGTGACAGTAGACAGAGAGAGCTCCGTTGGAGGGGTACTACTTCCCTGGTGGCTCTGATTGTAAAGAATTCACCTGCAATGCAGGAGACCCAGGTTTGATCCCTGGGTTAGAAAGATCTCCTGGAGAAGGAAATGTTTACCCACTCCAGTAATTATTGCCTGGAGAATCCCATGGACAGAGGAGCCTGGCAGACTACAGTCCATGGTTTGCAAAGAGTTGGACACAACTAAGCACAGCATAGTAGTCTCGACAAGTTAGGAGAAGGGCTAAACTAAGGTAGTGATGGTGAGACTAGGGAGAAGGAGACAGATTCGAAGATGAGACAGAATCTTGTGGCTGATGGGATATGTAGGAGAGGAGCATCTTACATACACACAGGTTCTAGCTTAGCAGATGGTTTGAAGTTCGGTACCCTTTATTAAGTGTATGTGTTAAAATAAAGCCAAGAACCCATTTGTCAGAAAAGGATATTTCTTTCTATGTATGGTAAATTTAGGGCACTTTGGATATAAAAATTTGTACCCAGGAGAAAGATCTGGACTAGAACACTTAGGATTTATCATTGAAAGGTAGGTGGCTGAAGCTGTGTCATAAGGATGAAGTATCACCTAGAGGAGTGAGGAAAGGACTAAGAGCAGACCCCTAAGGCAAGCTTACTATAAGAGTGAGCAACAGAAAAGGAGACTAGAAACAGTAAGGAAAGCCAACAGGAGAATATTTCACTGAAGTCAAAGGAAAAGGAAATATAAACTGTATGCTGCTGCTGCTGCTAAGTCGCTTCAGTCGTGTCCAACTCGGTGTGACCCCATAGACGGCAGCCCACCAGGCTTCCCCGTCCCTGGGATTCTCCAGGCAAGAACACTGGAGTGGGTTGCCATTTCTTTCTCCAATGCATGAAAGTGAAAAGTGAAAGTGAAGTCGCTCAGTCGTGTCCAACTCCGTGCGACCCCATAGACGGCAGCCCACCAGGCTTCCCCGTCCCTGGGATTCTCCAGGCAAGAACACTGGAGTGGGTTGCCATTTCTTTCTCCAATGCATGAAAGTGAAAAGTGAAAGTGAAGTCGCTCAGTCGTGTCCGACTCTAGCGACTCCATGGACTGCAGCCTACCAGGCTCCTCCGTCCATGGGATTTTCTAGGCAAAAGTACTGGAGTGGGGTGCCATTGCCTTCTCCGATAAACTGTATGCACACATACAATTGAGAAAGTGGGTGAAAAAAAAAATCCATATTAGGACTTTCCTCGTGGTCCAGTGGTTGAGAACCCACCTGCCAATGCTAGGGACATGAATTTGGCCCCTGGTTGGGGAAGATGCCACAAGAGCATTAAGCGCTCATGTTGCATCTGCTGAAACCTGTGTGTCTAGTGCCTGTGTTTGCAACAGGAGAAGCCGCCATAGTGAGACGCCTGCACACAACTAGAGAATAGCCTCACTCACTGCAACTAGGGAAAGTCTGTGCAGCAGTGAAGACCCAATGCAGCCAAAAATAGAAATAAATGAGTATGAATAAAGATTACTTGTTAATAATTAAAATATTAACCAGGTTACTTAATCTTTCTGGGTCTCAGTTTTCTCATCTGTAAAATGAAGGGATCTGATTAGATGATTTTTTAGGTTCCTGATTATTTATGTTATTATTTATGTTAGGTACTGTATTAAGTATTAACATTGCTCCATTGGTATGTATTATCATCTCCAGTTTTGCACTTGAGAAAGAGACTTAGATTAAGTAGCTTGGCCAGGATCAGACAGCAGAATCTCAATACCCCATTTGTCCAGTTTTCCTAATTATCAGTTGTTCCATTGCTCAGTCATGTTTTACTCTTTGTGACCCCATGGACTGCAGCACGCCAGGTCTCCCTGTCCTTCACCATCTCCTGGAGCTTGCTCAGACCTTATGTCCATTGAGTTGGTTATGCCATCCAACCATCTCATCCTCTGTTGTTTCCTCCTCCTGCTTTCAATCTTTCCCAGCATCAGGGTCTTTTCTAATGAGTCAGCTCTTTGCATCAGATGGCCAAAGTATTGGAGCTTCAGCATCAGTCCTTCCAATGAAATTCAGGATTGATTTCCTTTAGTATTGACTGGTTTGATCTAGGGACTTCAAGAGTCTTCTCCAACACAATTCAAAAGCATCAGTTCTTAGGCACTCAGCCTTCTTTATGGTCCAGCTCTCACATCCATACCTGACTCCTGGAAAAACCATAGGCTTGACTATATGGACCTTTGTCAACAAGTAATGTCTCTGCTTTTTAGTACTCTATCTAGGTTTGTCATAGCTTTTCTTCCAAGGAGCAAGTGTCTGCAGTCACCATCTGCAGTGATTTTGGAGCCCAAGAAAATAAAGTCTGTCACTGTTTTCACTGTTTCCCCATCTGTTTGCCTTGAAATGATGGGACTGGATGCCATGATTTTCATGTTTTGAATGTTTAAAATTTAGTTTTTTGAATGTAAATTTTAGTCATCAGTGGGAAATACTATGTGTAAGTCTTTATTTCTGTAGAAGATGCAATAGGGCATATAATCACTATATGTTTAAGTCCCTCCCTCATTAGGTAGATATAATCAGCTTGTTAATTGACCCAAATATTGACAACACACTTGAACTAAATAGCTGAGTGTTACTGGGTTCTTGTTTTATCTACAGCTGTCCTCCAACTCAGGTGACTTAGTTCCAGCCCTCCTCCCCAGCAAGTCCTATATTGTGTTTGGTTTTTACTTTTCTCATGTTTAAAAAGTAGTGTTAACATTGAAATAAATATAATCACATTAATATAACTATATAAGCAAGGAAGAAGACTGTGTTAGTATGTGGAATGATAACATAGTACTTGGCATGAACAGTCTCTTTCTATTTTGTACTTGTTTCCAACTTAGGCTGCCCCTTTGCTTTATAGCCCTATACCTCCTGTAGAGTGGACTGTTTTGGAGGATTTGCTTTAGTCTTGGATATTTGGTCTTCAGCTCTACAGGCTCAAAAATTCATTATCAGTTTACACATGAAAGGTCAAGCTCAAACACCTTAAGACTAATATATAGGCTAGCATGTTAATTTATTTATTTGTGGTGGGGAATACTGTTTTCCAGTGACCAGAATTTGTTTTCTTCACTATCTAGGGAGCTCTCTCTTTGGTACAAGGTACCTGGAAAAACCAAACTGGTCATGAGAAGCTTTCTTAGAGTCAGGAGTTTTTAACATGTGCATAGTCTTGCAAAATACATCTTACAAGTTATGGTAGAAGCTGGAAAATCAGTCCCCCTTGTACTGGAGAGACCACAGAACTCTAGTTACTGGACTATACATATCTACCAAATGTGTGCCATCTTTTCCTCCATGACAAAACTGAGTTTTAAAAGATACACTGTCTTTAGACATGCCTCATTTTTCGTTATTTATTTATTTTTTTAATCAGTAAGCAAAGTTCTGCTATTGTAGCATTTTTATTTATTTAGCAGACCAGTTTTTACACTGATTTTAGATTGGTATTTTCTTAGGAATATTGATCACACCACAGTCACGTCTCCATCACAACTATTGTTATTGTAAGTGAGTAGCTTCTGCGGATAGCTGATCTATCCACTTATGGTCGTTTCTTTCAGTTTATACTTCAGAGATTACAATTTTCTGACCTTGTCCGCAAAATTGGAGCCCTAAAATACTCTAGGTATATAGCCAGTTATGCATTGTTTGTAGTTTTATTGTGACATTAAATATATTAGTGCCATAAATACTTTTCGCTGTTTAAAAAAAAAAAACCCTTGATATTGAGCAGACATGGGGCAAGAGATTTACTGTCAAATACAGCAAATATATGTAATCTTCACTTTTCTTTCAGCTTTCTCTATTAGAACATTTCTATTCCCAGCCACTCAGTGTTCTGTGCTGTAATCTCCCAGAAGCCAAGAGAAGAATACGTTTTTTATCAGCTAATCAGTGTGAAAACATCCGACGTCTTCCATCATTTAGAAGGTAAAAAGAGAAGTACATATTTAGTATATCTTGTAAAAGAGTTGGGGCAAAATAAGGGATCTCAGAGCCAGTTAATTTTGAAGTGGGTAAAGGAAAAAGAACTTTTTTATTTAGAGCAAAATACTTTTGTTTTTAATTGAGACATTTGGCATAAAGAAAAATATTTTTGCAGGAGGGCATAATTTTCAGTATTGTTAGTTACTTTTTATAAGTAACATTTCCTGTTTGTGGAGTTTATGACCTTCGTTTAATATTAGACCCCTAGACTAAGAAATGAACCTGATTTAAGGACTTGACCATGACTTGGATTTATTTTTGAAAAGAAATAAAAGAATGTGGCCACCAATCTAGGTAGTTCTTCATTTCTGTATGCTATTCAAGTATTTAAATTTTTCATTCTCTGTTTTTGTGTATATGGTGGTAAAAATTTTAGGTATGTGGAAAAGCAGTCTTCAGAAAAGCAAGTTGCATTGTTGACCAGTGACAAATCTTTGAAGGTAGGAATATGGATATATTTGTTGCTGTTTTATTCTTTTGTTTTCCCTTCATGAAGAAGAATATGCACAAAAAGTTTACTGAGTTTATTTTTAAATAACTATACACTCTAATATGCTTTGCATAGTGAAGTATTAGATCTTGATAATCCTATAGAAATGTGATTGTTAAAGGTGATGTAAAACCTCAGTTCTAAAGGAAGACTTTTTTTTTTTTTTTAATCAAGAAGGAAAAGCTAGAACATGAGGTTTCTCCTGTGGTCTGTTTTGGAAACACTTGCAGATCTCAACTTGCTTTTCCACATAGTGGTTTTGGAATCTGTAGGTGGTCTCATTTTAATGTTCTTATAAGGGCTGTCAGAAATAGAAGCCATTCAACTTAGGGCCCCACTGCTAAGTGGGTATTGATTTGATTTGGAAAAAAAAATCATTACATATTGATAATATAGTGCCAGGAAAGACGTAATGAGCTTAGAAAATTATGAGTTAACTATACAGCATGGGGAATATCAAAAGAGGGAGTTGTTTTCTTTCTTAAATAAATAATACTTGGACATGGTACATAATTCAAAGATAAAGATAATATACAGTGAAAAGGCTCCCTCCAACCTTAGTCCTCTACTACCCACTTACCCTCCCTGGATATAGCCAGTGTTGCTAGTTTCTTATGTATTAGTCTTTAGATATTTTCCACATATACAAGTAACAAGTAATTATATCTATTTTGGAGTTTTATTCCCCGGTCTTACAGAAGATAAATGCATACACTATTTTGTATTTTGTTTTGTTTTCTTAATCTTGGAAATCATTTTATATCACTACTAAAGAGTGGCATTGTATTATTTTTTAGATTAACTTTCTTTATTGTGATGTAGTTGATATACATAAGTTTCAGGTGTACATCTTACAGCGATTTATAATTTTTAAAGGCTACATTCCACTTACAGTTGTAAAATATTGGCCATATTCCCTGTTGTACAATATATCCTTGTAGCTTATTTATTTTATACGTTGTAGTTTGTACCTCTTAATCGCATTCCCCTAACCCTTCCTTCTCTCTACTGGTAACCATATCTGTGAGTCTGTTTCTTTTTTGTAATATTCACTAGTTTATTTTTTAGATTCTACGTATAAGTGATATGTAGTATTTGTCTGACATATTTCCCTTAGCATAATACCCTGTAAGTGCATCCGTGTTGTTGCAAATGGTAAAAGTTTCATTGTTTTTTGTGGCTGAGTAGTATTCTACTGTATATGTAGTCCCACATCTTCTTTTATCTATTCATCTGTTGATGGACACTTAGGTTGAACATTGAGTGCATGTATCATTTCAAATTAGTAGTTTGGGGTTTTTTTCAGATACGTATCAAGAAGTGGAATTGCTAGGTCATATAGTAGTTCTGTTTTTAGCTTCCTGAGAAACCTCCATACTGTTTTCCACATTGTCTGAACCAATTTACGTTCCCCTCAACACTGTACGAGAGTGTCCTTTCCTCCACATCCTTGCCAGCATTTGTCATTTGTGTTCCTTTTGATGATAGCCATTCTGATAGGTGTGAGGTGCTATCTCATTGTGGTTTTGATTTGCATTTCCTGGTTGATTAGTGTTGAGAATCTTCATGTGACTGTTGGCTGTCTGCATTTACTGTTTGGAAAAATGACTCTTCAGTTCTGCCCATTTTTTAATCAGATTGTTTGTCTTTTTTTGAAGTTGAGTTGTATGAGCTGTTTATATATGTTGGATATTAATCCCTTATCAGTAGTATAATTTGTAAATATTGATTCCCATTCAGTAAGTTGTCTTTTCGTCTTGTTGGTTTTCTTTGCTTTGCAAAAGCTTTAAGTTTAATTTAGGTACCATTTGTTTATTTTTTTGTTGTTGTTTCCTTTGCCTTAGGAGACAGAGCCAAGCAAATACTACTGCGATTTATGTCAGAGTGTTCTGCCTGTTTTCTTCTAAAAGTTTTATGGTTTTCAGTCTTATATTTAGATCTTTAATTCATTTTGAGCTTATTTTTATATTTAGTGTTATAGAATGTTCTAATTTTATTCTTTTACACATAGCTATAAGAGTGGCATCATATTTTATTGAATGAATGTACCTTCATGTATTTAACAAGTCCCTTACAATTAGAATGTGTGATGTCACACTTATTTTCAGACTTTATACCTTTTTAAGGAAAATGTTTATTAGAAAATTGTAGTAAAATTAAGATGAGATTGAAGTTAAGCCCTAGCACTCTGTGGGTTTTACTGATACAAACTATTTTCAAATTTTTTTTAATTGGAGGATAATTGCTTTATAATGTTATGGTGGTCTCTGCCATACATTAATGTGAATCAGTCATAATTATATGTGTTAATATATCCCTTCCCTCTTAAGCCTCCCTCCCCTGCCACTCCACCCATCTATGTTGTTACAAAGCACCAGGTTGGGCTCCCTATGTATTAAATTTTGAACAAAAGAATATTAGTTCCTGGAGGGCATGTGTTCTATATAGGTAAAGACTAATTTACCTCCTTTTAAAAAACTCTCAAAAAATATTGAGAATGGCTTCTTTTTGATGTTGTTCAGCCATAGTTTACATATGTAATTACAATGCAAAATGGCTTTTATCAAACATTATTTCTGATGCAGAATCTACCCTAGGCCATAATATAAAAATCACTTCTAGATTGGATTTAATAATCATTTTAATGAACTCTGTAATCTTTTCAGAGCAGTATAGGAAGTCTTCAGACACTAAAGTAGGTTATTTCAATATAGAGGAAATTTAAGAACCAGTGGGAAAGGATGTGTGCATGTTATTGAGTTTTTTGAGATTAGACAACTTAGCTCTTTTGAGTCAGTGAGCTGCCAAGTGTATTTCCAGCTAGAAGTTTCTGTCAGGAGTGTACTTTCAGAGGTCAAGAAGAGATTTTTAAAGAGTACCTTTAACCATTGAAATGACAAAAGGAGAGAATGTCTAGGCTGGCCTGTTGCAGAAATTTCTTGTGTTCAATGGCTCAGTAAAGTCTGACTCTTTGCTAACTCATGGACTGCAGCACTCCAGGCTTCCCTATCCTTCACTATCTCCCTGAGTTTGCTCAAACTCATGTCCATTGAGTCGCTGATGCCATCCAACCATCTCATCCTCTGTTGCCCCCTTCTCCTCCTGCCCTCAACCTCCCCCTGCATATTGGTCTTTTCCAGTGAGTCAGATCTTCACATCAGGTGGCCAAAGGACTGGAGCTTCAGCTTGAGCATCAGTCCTTCCAATGAATATTCAGGGTTAATTTCCTTTGATCTCCTTGCTGTCCAAGGGACTTTCAAGAGTCTTCTCCAGCAGCATAATTTGAAAGCATCAGTTCTTCAGCATTCAGCGTTCTTTATGATCCAGCTCTTATATCCATACATGACTTCTGGAAAAACCATAGCTTCAACTATACAGACCTTTTGTTGGCAAAAATTATATCTCTGCTTTTTAATATGCTGTTCAGGTTTGTCCTAGCTTTCCTTCCAAGGAGCAAGCATCTTTTAATTTCATGGCTGCATTCACCATCCACAGTGATTTTGGAGCCCAAGAAAATAAAATCTGTCACTGTTTCCACTTTTTCCCCATCTGTTTGCCATGAAGTGATGAGACCAGATGCCATGATCTTCATTTTTTGAATGTTGAGTTTTAAGCCAGCTTTTTCACTCTCCTCTTTATTAGAGTGGTATCATCTGCATATCTGAGGTTGTTGATATTTCTCCTGGCATTCCTAATTCCAGCTTGTGATTTATCCAACCCTGCATTTTACATGATGTACTCTGCCTGTAAGTTAAATAAGCAGGGTGGCAGTAAACAGCCTTGGCATACTCCTTTCCCAATTTTGAACCTGTTCATTATAGTCTAATATTAACTTTGCTTTTCAGTAACTTTGTGTATTTTCTAAGCATTTATTTATACTGTGCTCAGTTTTCAGACCTGTTTGTTATCATCTTTGCCATATTCATTTTCGGATTGCATATTTAATCATTTAGAGGTGTATTTTCTTGGGACTTACATAGTAAGAAATATGAAGGAGCAACAAAGATTTGCACCTTTAACCTGAAAAAATTTTATGATGGCTACCTGCTGAATTCAAGGGACAGAAGTTATCTCTGAAAAATTAATGTGTTGGTTTTTCTACTTTAGACCAAAAATATCTTTGAATATTTTATTCTTATTATAATGCTTTTCTTTTTATCTTTTTATAGTTTTGGTTTAAAATTCGTGATAATTTTATATGTATTTTTCTACAATAAAAAAAAATTGGAAAGAAATGCCAGATGATAATCAATAATATAGTACTGCATGATACAGGGGATGATTCATCTCAGAAATCTTGTGTTTGAACTCCAGCTGCTCAGCAGCCATGTGTACTTAAGGAAATCACTTACCCTGTTTAAGCCTTAATATCCTTGTCTCTGAATTTAGATAATCCCTAGTAATGATTTCTCCATAGGGTTAGTGTTAATCAAAGTCTATTCAGCAAATGAGAGTGAGTTTAAAACAAATAGAACAATAAAACTTTTATAAATGTAAATCAGAAATAGTTACTATTGATTTTTTACCATGATAAAAATTAAGATATAAATTAAATATACTGTTTTATATATTCTATAACATATATACAAAGTGTATATAATACTCTGTTATATAGTCATATAGAGTATATAGTTATATAGACTTACCTCCTATTAGTTTTGTGCTCATTTTCTACATTTATATTTCTGAGACATAGATCTCAAAGTGTAATCTAGTGAAATTTATATTCTTTATATCAAGATTGTTTCTGCCCTAAAAATCTACTGGCTGTCTACTCTGATGAACTAAGTGACTGCTCGAGACCTTAGCATATATCAGAATCACTCGGAGCACTTGTAAAATGCAGGTGTCTAGGCTCCATCTCCAGAGTTTCTGATTGTGTAGCCCTGTGCTCTGCCCCAAGAATTTGCATTTCTAGAAGGGTCCCAGGCAGTGCTTATGCTGCTGGTCTGGAGGCCATTCTTTGAGAACCACTGACATAGACGACTCCCTAGAAGAAAACATCATTTATTGTCTCCCTTTACCTTGTTTTCTTAAGTGTAGAAGTAAGCTAGTAAATGCCAGCCTAAACAAATGATTCGTCTCATTTGTCTTCTGATTGGACTCAAGATGTAAAAGAAAAAAAAAAGCAAACAGAAAAACTCACTTCAACTCCCTTAAGATTATGGACCCTTAGTTTCATAGATAACTGCTTTAAAATTGTATACCAGCTTTGTATTTCATAAACTTTAGGAATGAGTTTTTTGAATGTACTTAAATCTAAAAATTTAGCTAACTCAACCATATACATTTGTAGAAGATTTATTAAGAAGTTCAAACTAAGGTGAGACATTAGAAGGCCACATACAGTTGATGAAAGAGTTAAGATTCTGTGCATTTTCTCATTTCTGAGTAGTCTGTCCCTTGAGCAGTTGTACGGTGCAGCTGTGTACAATGCCTGGAAAGTATGCTCTCATAGCTAACAATTAGGTTCTTCTAAGTTTAAACAGAATAAGCTTGTTCAAGCTCCCATTAATTCAAACTTCTGATGTCCCAATAGCTTTCAAAGCCTATAATAGAAGTTTAACAAATAATCTTTGAAGTTTCTTTTAGAATGCTAAGGTTTTATTTACTTGTTCATTAAACAGATTAATAACTTTTCTTCTGACTGGTTAAATCATTTAGATTCCTCATTGAAAGTTCATTTTAGTGTATAGGTTTAAATGAAATTAAATCAGGCAGTTTATTATGGTAAACAGCTATAGGATTTAAATGAAACAGCAGGAACAGTGACTGGATATATTTTTACAGTGTTTTGTCCCAAAGTTTTGCTTTAGTAATCAAGCTTTCTTTATTTTTTTAACTTTAATCTTTAATTTATGAAACCCTATTTCATGAGAAATTGAGCTGTCAGACATGTCTTAAACAGAACTTTCAAATTCACCATAATAGATAAAATTTTTACTCTTTGTTGTGCCTGAAATTTTGTTTGAAGGCAAATATTAAGGAGAGTTTAGATTTTGGCCTCATATCATATTTGCATAATTTTTATCTGATAATAAAAAAACTAGTTTTGATATACTGAAAAGATTTTTTTTTTAGTAAGTAGTGAAAAATTATCTTGCTTTCTGTGAGGAAATGTTTTGGTGGCAGGAGAATATTAACAGCCTTTCCCAATTAGTAGTTTTTATGCCTGTCCCAACACCGTATCTAAGGTTGCTGCTGCTGCTAAGTTGCTTCAGTCGTGTCCGACTCTGTGCGACCCCATAGACAGCAGCCCACCAGGCTCCCCCATCCCTGGGATTCTCCAGGCAAGAATACTGGAGTGGGTTGCCATTTCCTTCTCTAATGCATGAAAGTGAAAAGTGAAAGTGAAGTCACTCAGTCGTATCTGACTCTTAGCGACCCCATGGACTGCAGCCTACCAGGCTCCTCCGTCCATGGGATTTTCCAAGCAAGAGTACTGGAGTGGGGTGCCATCGCCTTCTCTGGTATCTAAGATTAGGTCCATTTTAATCTTGTGCCCTCTAAACCAGCCACATTCTATATTAGTAATAATGATTTGCTATACATGTTGATCCTGTCTTGTCAAGAAATTAATTATGCTCATTATGTAATGAGTGACTAAGTTCATATACTTTGTGTAAGAAAATAAATTTATGTATTTTTATTCAAATCTTATTTAAAGCTGTGTGGCATCTTCTTAAAGCATTAAACTTCATGGTATGTAGAAAACTGAAATTCAGTCTCTTGTAGGTGACAGCCGAAGTTTTATTATTTTGACTAGTCAGTATTTCATGTCTCTAAGCTTATGTGCCCAAGTAGATTTAAACTCCATTAAGGGCTGGAAGTAAGAGAAGTCTTAAAATTTGTAGCATAATTACTATTAGAAAGATAACCTGATACAGCATGCTTATTTTATTGAATTCAAGTGAGGAACTGGAGCCAAGAGAAAGTGAAATATCTGAAGTCACAGAGCAAGTTAGAGGCAGAGCAGGGACTTCTGGTGACCATTGAGTGTGCTTATCACGAGTTCGTGGAGACCTGCCTTTCACCTTTCTGCCTACCTCTTCTTTCTGTTTTTTTGTTTTGTTTTGATGCAGAACTAAAAGACAAGAGGAGGGGGAAAATCTATTTGAAAAAATAATAAAAGGGAAGGAAAAAAGAAAATCTCTCCAAACAAACTACCAAATGTGATCAGACAAGCTAGGCGTTAGCAGGGTGATGTGTGAGAAATTGGCAGTTTCAATCCAAACCCTTCCTCAAGTGTTTCTGATATAAATGCTGCTGCTGCTGCTGCTGCTGCTGCTAAGTCCCTTCAGTCGTGTCCGACTCTGTGCGACCCCATAGACGGCAGCCCACCAGGCTCCCCCATCCCTGGGATTCTCCAGGCAAGAACACTGGAGTGGGTTGCCATTTCCTTCTCCAATGCATGAAAGTGAAAAAAGAAAGTGAAGTCGCTCAGTCATGTCTGACTCCTGATATAAATGCTAGGGTAGCAGTATGGAGGCTAAAGGGCTGAGAGAGGCAAGAAGATTAGCATTCCTTCCACCCAGGGAGCTAGGAGAAAGCCATGGTTTGCTGTTCTCTAGGTACCTGCCATGTGAGAAGTCAAGCCTAGGAATCATCTTCAGCTAAAATTTCTCTCTAATGAGAAAAATAATGCTTAGTTCTGTCAAGATGATAAATAAGAAAATGCTGTGTTCTTGGACAGCTGATGCATTTTAATCCTAAAATTTGTTTGTTTTACCAGCTTTCAGTGAGCGGGGAATTAATTGAAAGGAATAAGTTGCTTAAGTTTAGTCACTTTTACATGCTTTCGTTTAGTTTTCTTGAGCTCACCCTTCACCCCATGCATGTAATTCTAGACACGAAAGTGATAAGTACTCTGGAAAGAAGAGAAATTAATGCAAGAACTAAGTATCATGGCACATATTATTCTACTAATCATGTTTTATTTACATATATATATATATTTAAGTTTTACATAGTCATTGGCTTCTGTTAAAAAAAAGTAACTAATCCTTAATGATGGGGCGGCCTTGTCACATGAGTAAACAGTAATGATTTTTGAATGAATGACAGACAGACATAATTTATGTGACTGGAGATAGCATATTTAAACGGCTGTATTACACATTGCCAGCACTCAATATGCCAGCACATTTGGAAAACTCAGCAGTGGCCACAGGACTGGAAAAGGTCAGTTTTCATTCCAATCCCAAAGAAAAACAATGCCAGAGAATGCTCAAACTACCGCACAATTGTACTCATCTCACACGCTAGTAAAGTAATGCTCAAAATTCTCCAAGCCAGGCTTCAATAGTATGGTGTACTGCGAACTTCCACATGTTCAAGCTGGATTTAGAAAAGGCAGAGGAACCAGAGATCAAATTGCCGACATCCGCTGGATCATTGAAAAAGCAAGAGAGTTCCAGAAAAACATCTATTTCTGCTTTATTGACTATGCCAAAGCCTTTGACTGTGTGGATCACAATAAACTGTGGAAAATTCTTCAAGAGATGGGAATACCAGAGCACCTCACCTGCCTCTTGAGAAACCTGTATGCAGGTCAGGAAGCAACAGTTAGAACTGTGCATGGAACAACAGACTGGTTCCAGATAGGAAAAGGAGTATGTCAAGGCTGTATATTGTCACCCTGCTTATTTAACTTATATGCAGAGTACATCATGAGGAATGCTGGGCTGGAAGAAGCACAAACTGGAATCAAGATTGCAGGGAGAAATATCAATAACCTCAGATATGCAGATGACACCACCCTTATGGCAGAAAGTACAGAAGAACTAAATAGCCTCTTGATGAAAGTGAAAGAGGAGAGTGAAAAAGTTGGCTTAAAGCTCAACATTCAGAAAACTAAGATCATGGCATCCGGTCCCATCACTTCATGGGAAATAGATGGGGAAACAGTGGAAACAGTGTCAGACTTTATTTTTCTGGGCTCCAAAATCACTGCTTATGGTGACTGCAGCCATGAAATTAAAAGATGCTTACGCCTTGGAAGGAAAGTTATGACCAACCTAGACAACATATTCAAAAGCAGAGACATTACTTTGTCAACAAAGGTCTGTCTAGTCAAGGCTATGGTTTTTCCAGTGGTCATGTATGGATGTGAGAGTTGGACTGTGAAGAAAGCTGAGCGCTGAAGAATTGATGCTTTTGAACTGTGGTGTTGGAGAAGCGAGAGAGTCTCTTGGACTGCGAGGAGATCCAACCAGTCCATCCTAAAGGAGATCAATCTTAGGTGTTCATTGGAAGGACTGTTGTTGAAGCTGAAACTCCAGTACTTTGGCTACCTGATGTGAAGAGCTGACCCGTTTGAAAAGACCCTGTTGCTGGGAAAGATTGAAGGCAGAAGGAGAAGGAGATGACAGAGGATGAGATGGTTGGATGGCATCACCGACTCAATGGACATGAGTTTGGGTAAACTTCGGGAGTTGTTGATGGACAGGGAGGCCTGGCGTGCTGCAATTCATGGGGAATCGGACACGACTGAGCAACTGAAGTGAGCACACATTGACTGGCAACTGACAGCTGGCTATCAGTGTGATTTTTTTAGGTCCAT
Organism: Bubalus bubalis; assembly: GCF_019923935.1. NCBI lineage: Eukaryota > Metazoa > Chordata > Mammalia > Artiodactyla > Bovidae > Bubalus > Bubalus bubalis. Next base: position 41,945,468 of record NC_059166.1, read on the forward strand.
GGTGGTTTTATTTTTTTAATCTGAGCCAGCATTTACAAATAGAGAAATTTTATATTACAAATTCAGACTTTTGTCTTCTTTTGAAAAACTACTAAATCTGGCCCGTATCAGCAAGACAACAGTGGTTGATCTTTTTTTCCAGCAGTTACTCTTACTGAGGAGAGAGACTGCATGTTGGCCTCTGTTCATTCACGTACTACTTCATTCAACAAATACTTCTTGAGTGCCTACTGTGGGCCAAGTATTAATCTAGTACAGGAGTGAACAAAACAAGCAAACCTCCCTGCCTTTGTGGAGCTTACCTGCTATCAAAGTGAGTAGGTAAAACATCTTTGTGAGTAATAATTGCTAAGAAGAAAACAGTGAAAGAGAGAAAGGGAGTACTGGCAGTGTGCACAGGGAATGAAATTGAAACTTTAAATAAGAGCCTCATCAAGAAGGTGAGTTTTGAGTAAAGAGGAAGTTATAGAGCATCCCATACAGGAATCCAGAGGAAGAAAATTCTAAGCAGAGCCACAACAAGTGGAGAGGACGTGAGGTTGGAACTTGTCTGGCATGTTTGGGGAAGAGCAAGGGGACTGTTTTTGCTGCTTTTCCTACAGCTCACTGTTTTCCCATATCTGTCTCAAAGATCAGTAGAGACCAAGAGGTCTTCTTTTAAGAACAGAAGAAAACATTTCTTTGGTAAACAATAAATATTTCTAGGCAGTGCATCTCTGTTGAAAAGACCATCCAAACACAGTTATGAAATAAAACCGTGGCAGCTATGACTGGTATGGAAAAGATTCCGGAGGAAAAATTTAGTGAATAGAAAACAGAACTATTTCAACAGGCTATGTTTCTGCATGAGCATGGTGTGATGCTGCTGTAATGTATTAAGAGGGAAATTTTCTCATGCACCAGGACCTCTTACAGGCTGAAGTTTATGAAAATGTGTTCATACAGTGCTTTAGGAATTGTTGCCCTGCACATTTGCAGGTAGCTGTCGCAGTAAGACAAAGAACTTAGAGAACAGGTTACATGAAAAAGTTAAATTAGTCATTGGTGATGTTTTCTGTTGCAGCTGATAAGCACACAGGTATAAATAACAGTGGAATCTTTCTTATATGGAGTGAAGTTCTAAAGTCAGCACATTAAGTCAGAGATTTTGGATGGTCAAAATTACTGTTGAAGATCCCTTAGAAAGGTATAACAGATCTCTCAATTAGTCCAGTGTAGCCAGTTTTATTTCCAGTGTTGCAATAAGAACTCCCATATCCTCAGATGAAATAGTCTGCCATGTTATAGGAACAAAACAAAAGAAGAAAAAATGTTTTTTAAAGGCTAGAATTCTAATCACAGGGATGTGAAGCACAGTGGAAAATGTGAAGGTACTAAGACTGTTTGGGAGAAAACATGTTTGTATGTTTCCTCTTGCACTTACTCCAGGGCATCTAGTTCCTGGAGTGTGCAACATTGCCCATACTGTGTCAAGTATTTCTTTTCTTTCCACATCCAAGTAAATTTAGTGAAGATGTCATTCATTTCTACTGTATCACCCAGTTATTTGTATTTACAGTTAGTCCACAAAGCAAAAGTAAGAGGTAGTTCATGAAGTACAGTTATTATTCAGTAATAGATTCCTTTTTCTCCAGAATATTGCCCCCGTTTACAAGCTGTTTACTCACATATCAAGGTGAGCCATTAGTGGCTTTCTGCAGTCTCTATGTTATAGCTCACAGTGAAAATAGAAATTAAGTGTACTCTGACAGTGGCAGTTAAAATACCCTTTGTTGTGATAGAAGACCTAGATTTTTGAAATTAACAACTAACTCAAATACTGGTGGGAAAAAACTTTGATACTAAAAGCTTTTCTTTCATTTGCTCTATGCTTTCAGGTAATGACTCAGATTGCTGACCAAGGAATTGATTTCTAAGTGAGTTAGAGTTCAGGAAAATATATCAGATTTGTTATATTAGATAGTTTAGATTTGTTTGAATTTTTTGATATCTGGGGGCTTTCTGGGTAGCACAGCTGGTAAAGAATCTCTCTGCAATGCAGGAAACCCCAGTTCAATTCCTGGGTTGGGAAGATCCCCTGGTGGAGGGCATGGCAACCCACTCCGGTATTCTTGGGCTTCCCTGGTGGCTCAGATGATAAAGAATCCACCTGCAATGCAGGAGACCTGGGTTTGATCCCTGGGTTGGGAAGATCCCCTGGTGGAGGGCATGGCAACCCACTCCAGTATTCTTGTCTGGAGAATCCCCAGGGACAGAGGAACCTGGCAGGCTATAGTCTTTGGGGTTGCAAAGAGTTGGACACAACTGAGTGACTAAATGCAGCACATTGATACCTGGAGGTGTTATTTTCTGTATGGCTGACCACTGAAATATTGGGTATCTGCAGAATATTGCAGGAAAAAAGACAGTTCAGTACTTAAGGTTGTTTAATTTGACTTCTTATTGGAGAAAAAAATTTGAAGATGGTACCACAGATCATAATCCTCTTAAGAAAATGTTACAGAAATAAGTGATAAAAGTATTTGAAGTATGAAAAATGCATGATAGGGTATAGTATTTTAAAATCCCTTTTAAAACATTTCATAAAGTTCTAGAATACTCTCCTAATCATCACCCCTCCAAAGAAAAGCCTTTTGAAACTGATTTGTGAGATTGGTCATCCCATAAGTTTCTTAAGACTGCCTCCCATATCACACTTCTTAGATTCTAAATTATACAGCTTGTTGGCTTCAGGGTTCTAATTTTCAGTTTCACCCGCTTAGTTGGTAAAGTGAACAAAACCAGTATTGGAGAATCTCAATGAAAAAGCAAAGATTTATCCTAGTCACCTGCATGTTTCTACTACAGTCTGTCCTTCCCTTTCAACACAACTTTAGTAGGACTATGAGAAAAGCATACAGGGACTTCCCTGGTAGTCTAGTGGTTAAGACTCTGTGCTCCCAGTGCAGAGGGCATGGGTTTGATTCCAGGTCAGGGAACTGAGCTCCTGTAATGCTGCATGGTGTGGCTTAAAACATCATGGAACCACAGTAACCATTAATTACATTGGTACTGGGGGCTCTGGTGATCTCTTCACCTCTCTAATGCCACGGAAGCTAGAGGATGATGGCCATCCCTTGCTGTGATATACACCAGGTGACTGATGTGGGCAAGCGTCCAGCAGGTGCTCTTTTGCACACTTGTATTTTGGAGGGGCCAAGTCTTTGTGGCAGTGCTTTAGACAAGAGGAAATTAAATTAGTTACAAAATTAATTTAGTTTTGGTATGTATAAAATATCACCATACTTGACACTAAATAAAAAGTATCCAACTGTTATCCTAGATTTTGTGTGCATGATGAATTCTCAGACTTAAGGTTAATTTGTAATTCTGAATCTTCTCTCATCAGTTTTCTGGAAATTAGATTTTATTATTCTACTAATTGCTGACTTACATATTTGTAATGACTTTTTTAGGAGGAAACACAATCATTACTAGAAAATCTGCATGTTTACCATAAAAATTACTTCCTGGTTTTGAGATGTCTTCATCAGTTCACCTCTTCTCTTCCCAAATACCCATTGGGTCGACAGGTAACCAGAACTTACTCATTTGGAATCTCTGATGTAGGAATATTACTGGTTTTTCCCTTTGAGTTTACTAGCATTCAGGCCTCAGAATTTGCAATGGATCCACATCTTGCCGTGTGTGCACAGTCTAAATCCATTCCAGCTGTACATGTTACTGGTAATTGAAACAGTATTTTTTGTTCTGATGGCCACAACTAGAAACAGCCATGTGAATCCAAGCGGTGGTGCTTTCCCTTCAGTGTGTTTGTGCTAAGTCATTTTAATTTATTCTCTTTAATACTTGGTCACTTATACTGAGAAAACTGATCCTCCACTTTAGTGAAATAAAAAAGGAATCTGTTTGAGACCGCCTAATGGTTAACGTTGCATTATACCCAGAACTAAAGGAAAGTAGTACTTTTGCTTCTTGCAGAATTATGCTCTGCTGGCGTTTGGGTCATAACATAAGCCTGTGAACCATCTGCAAGGGAAGAATTCTGTATTCCTAAATCTTTGCATTCTTAACTCAGAGGTTTAGAGAACAAATATAAATGTAAGAATGACTTGTTTATTTTCTGCCATTAAACCTTCTTTTTAGTAATCACATCATCATTTTAATAATTTTCTTATTGCAAAGTGACCAGTGATATCAGCCAATCCCAATAGGATCTCATTTTGCTCTCATGTGAATGATGTTTTATGTAAATGCACAATCCATGTGATATGTTCCCAGTCTATTGTCATCTACAGAAAATGGCTGTTTTTAAAAAAAAATTTTTTTTGACCTCATTTATGATTTTCCCAAACTAGTAATGTGCAAACTTAGATCATTTTTGGTCCCTCACAAGTATGCTGTTCACTTCCAGATCAGAGAGCTGTACTGCATGTGTTTAGAAAAGAACATATGGGATTCAGAGGAGTATGCATCAGTCTTGCAGCTGCTGAGGTAGTTTGTTTTTTTTTTCCTTTTTTATCTACTCTAAGCCTGCCAATAAATAACACCTGCTTCCCTAACTCTGCCTGCCAAGGAGTTTCATAAGTAGCCACGTTGTAACTAATATTTGTATATATCTTGAATTTTATGTTTGTAGTTAATAGAAACCATCCATTTCTTTGCTAGTCTTACCTTGTTTTTAAACTTGTGATTTTTTTAAGTAAACTCAGTGTTTGCTTTGTGAATTGTTGATACCACACAGGGAGAACCTTGGTATTGATCCCTTCAGTTCAGCCAGCTTGCCGTTATGATAGGGAAGGTGGTCACAGCAAGCACGCTCCCATGGCTCCAACCTGGTTGGGTTGAGGAGCGGCATCACCGAGTGAAGTGCATCCTGTGAAGGCAGCCACTGCTGACCCACATGAGGAGTGGCTGCCGCTGGGCAGTGGTCTTGATGCTTTCCCCAACCTGAGCTGACTCTGTCAACATTAACGTTGGCTAAGCTGTAACTTTTTTCTAGTATTATATGAATAAGTAAGGTATCTTGGTGCTGTTATCAGATATCAAAGATCACTTATTCCTGACAAATTTATCTTTTAAAGTTATAATTATTTGTTTTCTTTGGCTTTATGCCTTATATGTATGGTGACTTGTTAGTCTTTCATAAAAATAATGACCACTTGAGTAGTGAAAGAAGGAAATCCAAGTGTGAGTTGTTTTTGCACACAGTCTTATAATTTTCCTCAGTGGATATAAATGTTCATATGAAAATATCATAAAGAAGTCCAAGAACTGAATATTTACTAAGCCTTGGCTTCCCCTGGGTCCACAAGAAAAGAACAGATGGGCACAGTAGGAGGAAAATTCACATTGAAAGCACTTTCAGTCCCGAGACTTAATAATACAAATGTTAGTTATCCAGCAGGTGCAGTTTAAGATAGGAAACTAATTTTATGCTATCTGGAAAAATAACTCCCCATGGAAACTAGATTGCCACTGAAAAGCTATGTTTTATTTCATTTTCTTTAAATGCCAATAAGAGATTTCTGTATATTTACATACTTCAACTGGAATGTTCCTGAGATTTCTTTTGTTTTCTATTCAAGTCAGCATACTTATCTCAAGCACCCAGTTGATTCTTGCTGGGTTTCCTCTTTAACCTTCATGATTAGCAATTGCCTTCCTTTTCCAGTTGGGTATTTCTAAATTCATAGATTTCTTTGTCAGGGAGAGTCAGGGATCAAGAATGCCAATTCTAAATAAGGGTAAGGAAATGTGAACAATGATAGTTATGGTATGCATTATTGGATAGTACTAATCAGAGATCATGAAGTCTTACTGTGTCAGGCACTGTCAGTACATTTTCCAGTCTAATACTCAGGTGCGCCTTTGTGGCAGATACCATTAGCCACACTTTACAGCCAGTGAAACTAAAGCACAGATAGGGTTTAAGTAATTTGCCTGAGATCTTATAGCTGTTGATGGAACTAGGATTTTAATTCAGATCTGACTTTAAAATTTTTATACTTTCCACTTTTCTTTGCTCAGGTCTAAAATAGGGATTTGGGGATCTGAATCAAGCAGAACCAGTGAAAAGAAAGCAAAGTTTCAATCATATTGCTAATCTGAGGTCAGAAACAGGAATATTAAAAACACTAAGGATAAATACAGCAGTTAGAGCAAGGACAGGCAAGAATCTGGGAACTACCAGAGAGAAAGAAATCTGCCACCTTTCAAACTGGAATTCTTCTTTTCCCCTTTGTATAGATAAGATGTTGACAAAAAATCAGGGATACTTGTCAGTTTAGTCATTCTAAATAGGAAACATCTGAATTTAGGAAACCAGACATTCTTGTCTCCTGTCTTCAAATAATTGAAGTCATAAGAGAAAATTAAGTTAAAAATGATCACTGAATGTTTCTTTGGAACGAAAATCTGTAGTACTATTAGAAATATAGTCTAGTAACATTTCCAGTTTGAACTTTTTGTTAAGAGTACATGAATGGCAGTATTTTTCTTGAAAAATCCCTTTTATCTGGAAACTGACATGTTTAAATAACCAGAGGTCTACTTGATGAAATATTTTGTGACCATTAAAAAGTACAAAATTCCTAACATTTGTGTGGAACTGCAAAAGACCCTAAAGAACCAAAACAGTTTTGAGGAAGAACATAGGTGGAGACATACTTCTTGATTTCAGTGTACATTACAAAACTGTAGTAATCAAAACAGTATGATATTGGCATGAAAACAGACACACAGAGGAATGGAGCATAATAGAGAACCCAGAAATAAACTCATGCTTACATGGGCAGTTAATTTATGACAAAGGAGACAAGAATATACAATGGGCAAGAACAGCCATCAACAAATGGAATTGAAAAAACTGGACCACTAATCAACTCAAAATGGATTAAAGATGAACACAGAGTTAAAACCATAAAACTAGAAGAAAACATAAGTAATGAGCTCCTTGACATTGGTCTTGGCAATGGTTTTTTGGCTTTGACACCAAAAGCAAAGACATAGGAGTGGAACTGTATTAAGCTAAAAAGCTTCTGCACAGCATAGGGAACCATCAACAAGATGAAAAGGCACCCTACAGAATGGGAGAAAATATTTGTAAATCATATATCTGATGAGGGATTAATATCTAAAATATATAGAGAACTCATACAATGCAATAGAAAAAAAATCTGATTAAAAAATGAGCAGAGGATATGAGTAGACATTTTTCCAAAGAGGACATACAGATGGCCAGCAGGTACATGCAAAAGTGCTAAACATCACTAATCATCAAGGAAATGCAAATCAAAACCACAATTAAGATATCACCCATTAGAATGACTTATCAAAAAGACAAGAAACAACAAGTATTGGTGAGGGTGTGAAGAAAAGGGAACGCTTCTTCCCTGTTGGTCGGAATGTAAATTGTGCAGCTACTATGGAAGACAGAATGGAGATTCCTCAAAAAGTTAAAAATAGAGCTCCTTTATGATGCAGCATTTCCACATCTGCATGTTTATAAGAAGGAGAGGAAAGCAATAACTCAAAAAGATATCAGCACTGTGTTTACTACAACATTGTTTACAGTAGCCAAGACATGGAATGAACCTAAGTGTCTATCAGTGGTTGAATGGATAGGCAGATTGTGTGTGTGTTATTCAGAAATAAAAAGAAGGAAATGCTGCCTTAACACTGAACTTACAGAGTCAGAGAACAAATTGGTGGTTGCCAGGGGTAGGGGGTGGTCAAAATTGGTACAAACTTCCAGTTACAAAGGAATCCTAGGATTGTAATGTACAGCATGGTTACTATTAATAATACTGTATTGTGTATTTGAGAGTTGCTTAGAGAAACTATGTGAGATGACAGATGTTAACCAGATTTATTGTGGTGATCAGTTCACAGTATATACATATACTGAATCATGTTGTATACCTGTAACTAATGTTATATGTCAATTATATTTCAATTAAAAGATATTTACAAGGAACTTACAAGAATATTGAAAATGTCAACTATTTGTAAGTGGAAAAAGACCTATAGAATTTTTTATCAGTTACTTTTAAGTGTAAATGACAGACATTGATGTGTGGAGAGTATGCATTTATAATATGTCATAATCTGACATGAGTGCAGTGGTTCTGCATGTCTTCCATAACCTTTCCTCTGTCAGTCAACTCTTGGAGCCTGAAGACCACATTCCTATACGGGATATGAGTTGGTTAATTTTCACTCAACCATGTGTCATTATAAAAGGATATATTTAAGTTAAAACACTGGGAACAGAAAGTGGTAAAAAAAAAAAAAAAAGTTATGCTAGCTGAGCAGTAAGCTAGGTGAGTGTCTTTTTCTGGTCAGCTGTGAAAGACCTTAAGAGGAAAATTTTAGCTTTCTATTGGAGAGAATTTCTAGACAGCCACCTAAATATCAAACACTAGACCAAGAATTTTTCAGATTTTAAAATTTGAAAAATCATGCTTCAATAATAAGATTTAAAGGGTTAACATAAATCATAAAGTCCTCCACTTCTAGGCCACTGATGGCTCAGCTGGATGGAGGCACACTGCCCTACCCCAGCAGTACCATTGGAGCCCCATAGCATTGGTTCTCAGACTGGGCCCTTCTTCTGAGGAGAATTTACTGTCCCTTGGCCCCTCTGCCATCAACTGAGATCACTCATCTAGAGTTATCACATTGTTTTTCTCCAATAAGGAAACCAAAGCCAGAAACATTGAGTGACTTTTCTGCGGCTGGCAGAGCTGGAATTTAACTCCAGATCTTCCATGTTCAGTCAGTTTTTCAGCCCTATTCCAATTATTCGAGTGGTGGTATAAAAGGAAATTTATATGGGTTTGTGGCCAGAAGTCCATGTTGAAAGGGTACCCCACATTTTAAAATGAGCCAGCAGAGCAAGCTCCTGTGGACTCAACCCACACTCCATCTTGAGGACATATTGGCACAGTGTGCAGACATCTGTAATGAATGGAGCCACAGTGTCTAGTCTGCTTATCCCAAGTGGAACCTTATGAGCTTGCTACAGAAACAGATTTTTAAATTCAAGTTGATTGATAGGTGAAATTTACTTTAGGCTGAAAGAGATTATTTTAATTTCTGAATAAGGCTTTTGAATTAAACAGTAATATATTAGCAGGTCAGCCTAGCTTTCATTGAGTTTAGAAAAAAAAATGACTGAAGTAATAATATTGACATTTGATCACTTTCAGTTCAGTTCAGTTGCTCAGTTGTGTCCAACTCTTTGCGACCCCATGAATCGCAGCACGCCAGGCCTCCCTGTCCATCACCAACTCCCGGAGCCCACCCAAACTCATGTCCATAGAGTCGGTGATGCCATCCAGCCATCTCATCCTCTGTCGGCCCCTTCTCCTCCTGCCCCCAATCCCTCCCAGCATCAGGGTCTTTTCCATTGAGTCAGTTCTTCACATGAGGTGGCCAAAGTATTGGAGTTTCAGCCTCAGCATCAGTCCTTAGCTTAGTTCAAACAGACTAGAGGTTTAGAATCTAAATAATGCATTGTTTCTTGACTTTGCAGATTAACTTCGATAATATTTAAAGATCTTGTTATGAAAAATGACAGAACTCCACAGTCTGTGAGGCACTTCCTAAATAATAATAATCTAACTTCTCATGATCAAGATTTATCCATGCAAAAGCTCTCTGAGACTGCAGCACTAAAATATGATTTCAACGGGGATTGCTAATCCTCAATTTGCATCGTATCAAGCCCTGCACAATTTTCTGTGGGCTGCTGCTTAACTCAGACAAACAGCTGAATTGTTGAAGCTCATTTTAAAGCAAAAGATGCTGAGTGGCTTTAGTGTATGTAAGAATCAGCTGAAGCATTAAACATACAGATTCTACCCTCCCCCCAAAGATTCTGAATGTGACTGCTGGAAACTTGGGTGTAATGGTCAGCAGAAATCAGAATTTAAGAAGCACTTTACATTTGTACAGGTGGTCCAGGGGCCACACTTTGAGAAATGTGCTTCTAAATAATAATGGAGAATAAGAAAGGAATACAAAAAAATTGAGGGAAGAAATGAAGCTGAAAAAGAAGCTGGATGGCTTTAGGCAGTTGGAGTCAAAGTAGTTCCAAAACTAGACCAAGGTATTCTACTGCTAATAGTGAGCTGTGTTTTTTTATCTCAACAGATAGAAAAAAGATCTGCATTTGTGTTTTAAGTTTTTCTTTATTAAACATTTAGTGCCTACTACGACTTTACTGCTAGTAAAATGAATGGGTAGCTAAGAAATAATTAATTTAAAAAAATCAGAAATAGCTAATTAAACTGTTCGAAAGCTTTACTTCTTCTGATTTCAGGGTTATACTTTTGTACTGCATCAGTAAAAGTATTTACGTATTTTATCTTGCTGAAGTGTCTCTAACCATATGGTAGAATTGACTCATTTTGACATAGTACAAAAAGCTTGAAAGTGAAAATGTTGGTCGCTCAGTCATGTCAGACTCTTTGTGAGCCCATGGACTGTAACCCACCAGGCTCCTCTGTGCATGGGATTCTTCAGGCAAAATACTGGAGTGGGTTGCCATTCCCTTCTCCAGGGGATCTTCCTGACCCAGGGATCAAGCCTGGGTCTCCTGCATTGCAGGCAGATTTTTTACCATCTGAGCTACAAAGAGCATGGTGCTCCATGAGCCCCATGACTTCAGGGTGCTCCCTCCAGGAGCCAATTTGAAAATAGAGAAATTATTCTTCACCTGAGGTCATGAAATTCTTTTTTACTGCTTGGCCACTATCTTGTTTACCCATTCAAAAAATGTTGTTTTTAATACTCCATATGTGGAGTCACTGACCTGTTGACAGTGATGACTAGTCCTTACCCACATTGAATCTTGGCTGAGTAGGGAGATTAAGGTGGATAAGTAGATAGACAGGTACAATACAGGATAATAAGGCCTGTGTTGGGTATGGTCTAGTGCGCTAAGGAACTAATAGACTGGACAGTTACCCTCTGTTTCTTGGAGGAAGTGACCTCTAATATGAAATATCAAGGCTTAGAAGTAATTAGGCATATTTTGGTTTATTTCACTTGTTACCATCATATGTGATTGCTTTGTTGTGTTGTCTTGGAAGAAGACAGTCTCTGTATGTTTTTGGCAAGCCTTTTCATTTTGCTTTCTTCTAGTCTTTGTTGATGTACTTCCAGGTTTGAGTCTAGAATATTTGAATATTTTTCAAAGCTGTGCTGGTAGTGTCTGCCTAGAACTTGAGAACTCATTATTCAGAAGATCTTTGCGTTAGCCATGGATTGACCAGTTTCTCCTCTAGCCTGTTCTCAATCAGACGTTTATATTGACCAGTTTCTCCTCTAGCCTGTTCTCAATCAGACGTTTATATAATTAGTACTTAACCGGAAATTACTGCCTTTCTGCATGATGAAGCAGAACACTCATTGCTCTTCAGGGTGATTGCTCTTATGATTGCTAAATGATTCTCTTTCTGTCTTAGTTTAGGGAACTTTTTTTTTTAAAATAACAAGCTATAGAACTTTTAACACATTAAGTACCACAAGCCTTTTTTGAACCATTTACCCAAAAGTGATATAATCACTTAATCAAGTTGGTTCAAGATAGAATAGCTTTTTCAGCACTAATGAGACCTGTCTTAGATGTGTTATTTTTCCTTTCTCTTTAAAGTGGTGGTCCCCACCCTTTTTTGCCACCAGAGGTCAGTTTTGTGGCAGACCACTTTTCCACGCATCCAGGGTTGGATCAGGGGGATGGTTTCAGGATGATTCAAGCACATTGTATTTATCATGCAGTTTATTTCTGTTATTAGTACACCTCAGATAATCAGACATTGGATCTTGGAGGCTGGGGACCCCTACTTCAAAGTGGTCTGGTGTGCTGACTTTCAAACTTTTTGATGCAGTTCATCCTCCATATCTGCAGGTTCCACATCCATGGATTCAAGCAGCCACAGGTTGAAAATATTTTTTAAAATTCCAAAAAGTTCCAAAAAGCAGGGGGGAAAATGCATGTGAGTTTACTGTGCACTGGCAGCTATTTACTTTGTATTCATATTGTATTTGCAACTATGTGCATAGCATTTACATTGTATTAGATTCTATAAGTAATCTAGAGATAATTTAAAGTATCTAGGAGGATATGTATAAGAGATATGCAAATACTGTGCCATATAATGGATTCCAGCATCCTCAGATTTTTGTATCTGCGGGAGTTCTGGAACCCATCCTCCACAGATACAGTAAGGACAACAGTATTTTCTTCTCAGTTTTATTCTGTTTCTTTGAAAGCAAATGCTAGATGGAATTCACAACAATTTGAAGCATATCACACTGTCTCCAGTTTCTCTTCAGTCTCTCCGTAGCTGATTTGGTTTCCGCACTCTTTTGGTCAGGGTCACCAGTGACCCTCATGTTTCTAAGTCTCATGGTCAATTCTGTCTTTATTTGCGTTAACCTATTATCATCTAACACAGTTCATCACTCCTCATTAATGACTTTCTAGGGCCTAGATTCTTTTGGTTTTCCTCATACTTCAGTGCATGCTCCTCCCCCTCAGTCCTCTTTGGTGATTTCTCTTCTCCCTAACATTCTAACATTGCAGTCCCTCAGGGCTTAATCAAAAGCCCACACTTTTCTCCTGTGTGTCAGACTCTTAGGTCCATCTACCTGTTTGCATCTCCACTTGGATATCTGTATATATCTCAGAATTAGCATGTTTAGAACGGAATGCCTGATTTTCCCCTGAAACCTAGAATCTTCCCGCATTCTTTCTATCGTTCCAATTGTTCAAAGCTGAAAACTTGCATTCTGCCTTCAAAATATTTCAAGAACCAGACCTCTTCTTAACACCTTTCCCATTAGTACCACCACTGTCCAAGTCACTGCCATCTCTCATTTGGATTATTGCCATCACCTCCTGACTTCCTTGCTTCAATGCATGCTCCCTTCCAGGCTTTTCTCAAAATAGAACTCAGAATAATCCTTTTAAAATATACCGGATAAGGACATTTCCTGGCAGTCCAGGAGTTAGGATTCTGTACTTAAACAGTGTCAGGGCCTGGGTTCAATCCCTGGTCAGGGAACTGAGATCCCGCAGGTGGCATGGTGTGGCCAGAAAACGAAATGAGATGACATGAGATGAAATACGGCCAGATAATGTCCCTCCTTTGCTCAAAACTCCCATTTGCACTCAGTATAACTGCAATCTATACAGTGACCCTGCGTGATTTAGCCCCCCATTCCCTCTCTCTGATTTCATCTTCTGCTTCTTGTTCTTGCCTTCCACTGTGTGGCAAGTAATTTAAATGAGAACATAACACTTTTCTGACATTAATGCTTGTGTTATATATCTCTGAAAGCCAGTCATTTGCTGGTGGCTTTTTGTACTTTGAGATTTTTCCTGGTACAAACATGTTAAGTCATACTATATACAGTGTTCCACAGCTTGGATTGTTTTTTGGATTCGTCTGGTTGGTTTTTGTCGTTGCAGTTACTTGTTTTGCACCTAATATTCTACTTAAGGTGCTTCTATAATATCATTGGTAAAAGCATAGATGCCAAGCCAGACTAGGTTCAGATCCCAGCTTGCCAGTTACCAGACTCTGAACAAGTTGCCCAAGTTTTCTGTGCCTCTGTTTTCTCATTTCTTAACATGATAATAATAATAGTATCTGTATCATACAGTGTTGTGGAGATCAAATGATGCCTGGTATATATATGTGTGCTTAGAAATATTAGTTGTCATCACTTGCATTGCTTCACTGTTTATCACTGCTATATAGTATCCCTTGTTTTGAAAGTGTAGCACTTGATTTTATTAGTCCCTTGTTTGATATATGTTTAGGTTGTTTATAATTGTCTATTACAGTTATCACTGAGGGTGAGTTTGTGTTTGCACATTAGTATAATTATTTTCACAAAGTACACACATAGAGTTTTTGAGTCCAGAATATAAACACAATGGTATTAAAGTACACTTGCACCAGCATGTCTCAGTGTTTCCCCACACCTTTGCTGATGCTGGATGTTATCAGACTTAAAAAGCTTTCTTTTTTCTTCTAGCATTTCATGATTGATGGAATAGTTCTTTCCCCACTTCTCACACCACATTCATATTTTAATTCTTTGTGAAAAATGCTGAGGGTAGTGGTCAGTTTTTTTCAAGCTAGTTATTTCTAATACTCCCCATCTCTTCCCCACTGATTTGAAGTGCTACCACTATGTCATGTACCGAATTCTCATATATACCTCTCTTTCTGGACCCTTATTTCATTCTGTTGGTCTGTTTCTGTACAAAGTACCATCTGACTTTAATCACTGTAATGTATCCCTTTTGATATATTAGCAACCCCACTACACATACTGAAGTATACAAACATTGTTCCTCAGTTTTAGGAACATGAATTTTTTTTCTACATAAATTTTCGACTGTTTCTTTAGGCTTTTAAAATATGCCCACTGGAATTTTGTTTCAGAACGTGTTGAAATGTGGATTAATTTGGAATGAATTTATTTATTTACAGTATTGAAGGTTAGAACTGAAAATGTCTATTCAGGATTTTAATATTTTGCTATGTCTTACACATTTGTTATAACATTCTGTAGTTTTTGTTGCCATTTTGAACATGCTCTTTTTTTCCATAGTTAGGCTTCCCTTGTGGCTCAGCTGGTAAAGAATCTGCCTACAATGCAGGAGACCTGGGTTTGATCCCTGGGTTGGAAAGATCCCCTGGAGAAGGGAATGGCTACCCACTCTAGTATTCTGGCCTGGAGAATTCCATGGACTGTATAGTCCATGAGGTCGCAAAGATTCAGACATGACTGAGGGACTTTCACTTTCACCTGTAAGATATTAATGTGTGTGTACATATACACATGTATATGTATTTACCTTATATCCAGACACCCTTTTATATGCTTTAATCTTTTGTAGCTTTCTTAGACTTTCTAACCTTACAGTCATATCATATGCAAATAATAAATTTCATCTTCCTTGCTTATATTTGTACCACTTGCTTCTTTTTTCTTAATTCGTTGTAGAATAGATTCTAGAATGATGTTGAAGAGTAGCGATGATAGCAGGTATCTTTGTTGGTTCAGTTTATGTAAATAACTGAATTGAAAATTTTTAATTAATAATTTTATTGGATTGATCACATTGCTAGCTCTAATCAGTGTTACTTCTGGTCTTATTTGTTATTAAACCTGGGAGTACTTAAGAAAGTGTAAGGTCATTTCTTATTCTGGAAACAATAGGAACAGTCTTTGACTATGAATAAAAAGAGGAATAAGTATCCAAATCTCTAGAAGTCTTCTATACCTGAGATGAAAGAGCCACCCTTTCCAATCAAATGTCATATTAAAAATTATGGCTAGTAAAGTTTGATTTCAAAATTATATGACACAATGCCATTTTTTCCTGCATCCTGAAGATGAATAATAAGGTTTACCCTCCTCAATATTCAGTTTTGTAAGCTGCCCGGGGATAAGAGGTGTGGCTGCCTGTGGCCTGAGAAGCTAGTCAGTCCTTAGGGGCTGCTGGTGTGGGTTCTACCTCCATCAGCATTTCCTCAGCCCTGCCAGCAAGCCAGTGCCTGTGATTACTTGGAGCCTGGCAATGCAGCTCTTGCCTGAGTCTCTCGGCCGTCTGAGTAGGGCTAAAGGTCGGGGATGACAGGTTATTCAGGTGTGTCTGACTTTGAGTTAACTCGCTTCTCTTCATAGTTTGATTCATAGTCTGGGCAATAGGAAGCCAGAAGTTTTAAATAATCTCAAATGTAATCAAGATTTTAATGTGTTGGCTTGGTTTTCTTTGACCTGTTAACTGCCTTTCATTCACAGATAAAGATTACACTTTGGATAATTATTTCATTATTGTAGAATAAAGAAGAGATATTTTTCTTAAAATGAGGAAAAAGTTTACTTTTTGTCCACCCCTCTCAGTTTCTACATTTATTGGTTATTTTCTTCATTTGTTTTTGTTTTAGAGTCTTTGTGGTGGGTTGTTTTTTTTTTGTTTGTTTGTGTTTAAATTCTACTTGAAGTAATCAGCTTAATTTCTAGGTAATCATAGTCTACTTAGCTTTTTCTCTAAATTAGTAATATTTTTATTTTGAAAAATTAATTTTTCATCTTGAAAATATCAAACATAAGATAGTTTTTACAGAATCACTCAGATTCTGAATTTGGCTGCTTTTTCCTGATTAATTTAAGAACTGGTAATCACTGTCCTGTTACTGACTATGATCTTAGGGGAGAGATCCTCTAAGTAATGACCCTGAAAACAGAATCTTAATTTTAGAATATGTGTTTCTTCTCTGTTTCCTTTAAAAAAAAATTTCATTTTATTTAATTTGGTTGTGCTGGGTCTTTATTGCTATGCATGGGCTTTCTAGTTGCAGCAAGTGGAGGCTTCTCTTTGTTGTGGTGCACGGGCTCTAAGACACACAGGGTTCAATAGTTGCGGCTCGTGGGCTCTGGAGGGTGGACTCAGTAACACAGGCTTTAGTTGCTCCACAGCATGTGCAGTCTTCCCAGGCCAGGGATCAAACCTGTGTCCCCTGAATTGGCAGGTGAATTCTTACCCACTATACCACCAGGAATGTCCCCTTCTCTATTTCTAACAAAGATTTTCTCTGTGGACTTGAAGGAGTTGCGCAATCGTTCTACCTATGCTATAGAATAAACGCAATTGCCTACCAGTTTAAAGTTCAGTGGATTTACTGCCTGGTGTTAATAAAGCTGATAGAAGATATAAAACCTAGCCAAATTGGTAATAAGGAAATCATTGATATACTTTTTGGTCATTTCACATGTGCTTTCATTTAGCATGTTTTGTTATATCCTCAGTGGATGTTTCTTGTCTCTTAATTTACATTTAGATCTGAAGGAAAGGAAAACTAACCTCCAGAGCCTGCTGTGTGATAAATAAGCACTGTGCTAGTCTTCAGCTGCATCTTCTCATTGAATTCTTAAGGCTCCATCTCACTTGTGAAATTTGTGAGTTACTGTTTCCATTTTAGAGACAAGGAAGCCAAGAATCAAAGATGTTTAGTAACATGTTCTTTATTACAAAATAGCAAGTGCCAGAGCCAGGCTACAGACGCAGATCTTTGTAAATTTTACAAGTTGAGCTTCAATTTTTCAAGTTGAGAACTCTTCTGAGTACTTTGCAGTACTTTGAATATCACGTCCATTGAGGAAGGTCTCTCCAAAAATAGTTGGTAGCTACAAATAAAGGATTTTACACCGTCTTCTTCTGAGCAGAAACATTTAATATGTGGCACTGTTTTTTAAGTATATTGATTTTCCAGTTATATTACATCTCTTGTCACGGATTCTGTTCTAGGTTGTTGGCAAAGGATGAACTGATGGCCATGCTTCAGAACTGTTTCAAGCTTTTTCAGTCCTCTTCTGGAAAGGAGCTTGGCAACACAGCAAAAAAAATAGAGGAGTTCCTGGCCCAGTTTCAGATCCTTGATGGTGAGAATATAATATCTTGCCAATTCTACTGGCTATGACAATCATTTGACTAGAATAACATGGAAAACCCCGTGTTTTGATGCACTGAGAGATGAAAAGATAATGAGTTTTTGATCAGTCAGTATACCAAGCCTCAGAATAGCAGATCTTTGACAACCACAACTAGGGCAAATGGATGGTTCTCTTCCAGCTTTGGTTAAAACAATGAAAACTGTCAAATGGGCAAGAAAAAATATTACTTTCTCCAGATGGACTGTTTGGAGGACTTACCTTTAAAAAAAAAAAAATAGGCAGCAAAGAGAAATAAAAAAGAGGTAGTAGAAGGGCATCATAATTAAGAACTCCTTTTAGATGTTGTTTCTTAAGCATTTCATCAGGTTCTTTATAGATTTCAAAAACAGTGCATAAATTATTTGTAAGCCTGAAAATTAATAGCTGTGAACTGCTTTCCCAGCAGAGAGGCTCAATGCTATGCTGATTACCAAAATATGCTTGAGGTTTGCTTTAATCAGATTTACAAAGCTTGAATCTCTCAATCCTCAATGAATTGCAGCAGCCTGGCATTTCTTAGTGTTGGAGGGCACAGTTCGCTTTATCTTGCGTGATCTGCACAGGAATTGGTATGTCTGCCGAATGCTGGAGCACCTGCTTGTGTGCAGGCAGCCTGTCTTGTGCTCTGATGCACCAGGACTTCTTTGTTCTGAGGGGGCTCCATGAGTTGATACTGATGTTTAACTTTTTGTGGGCTCTTCCCTTGCTCCATTTCTAGCACTAAAGTATGGTACTCCTTTGGTAAAACAAAATGACTATGTCCTTCTTATTTTCCCCTATTTAGGGAAATTTTAGTGGAGCCTCGGGAAAAGAAGCAATCTGGTGCGTTTAAGCACATAGATTGGACATGGCATGGTGAAAACATTTCACTTAGAATGTCTCTATCAATTTTTCCTGTGTTTGGCAAGTGTTCCTTTGTCTTTAAATCCTTTGGATTTAGGAAACTGCTTTTGCTGAAGCCAGTGGAAGATGAAAGAGCCAGTCTATTTGACTGGAGGGCCACCCCACAGTACAGGGGCTCCCTCCAGGTCATGCTCAGGCATTGCTCTGTACAGCATTTGCATGACAGTCTGAGCTGAACCAGTTTCAAATCATAAACATTGTAAAGGACTAAAAACTGGTATCACAGAGATTATTGAATCCAGCTGCAACAGAAACTAAAGCCCTGGAAGAGAATCCTCTGAATTGAGATCTCAGAGCTAGCCAGGATAGCATCCAGCCTAGAGCTCACATATTTCTTAACTACCATCTCATTATTTTTTCCTCTCTGATTCACAGTTACCACCTAATTATGGTCACTAGGACAGGGACGGACCACCCTTAAAGATATAAATAGGACAGAAGACTTAGAAGAATATAAGATAAATTAGCTATATTTCAATCTTTTACAAAATCGGACTTGGATTTTTGTAAAATGAAACTGTAGATATAATCATGTTAATTAGAATTTGTGTAACACAAGCTAGTGAACAAATCTTGTGATGTGCTAATACTAAATAAAGGAATGTGGCTTTTAGAAATGGGAAGGTTGGTAATTAAGGTAACAGTCTTCTTCAGAAGAATTTTATAAGTTGAAGCAAAACCAGTGTCTTAAATAAATGTACTTCTCTATTTTTAAAAGTGCCATGTTGTTAATAATGAAGTGAAATTAACCCTCCCTTCCCATACTGGGCCAGTAGTGATATTTGACTATATGCTATCTCTGGTTCCTTGACAGTTATTACGTAGTACAGTTTAGGTTTAAAATTACATTTGGAGGGTTTGGTAGGTGAGAGTGTCATATGAGATTTATTTTTAAGGCTCTGCAACATGTTACTGAAATCAGATAAAGAGTTTATTAGGTGTTTTAACCTTAAATCATGTCTTTCTTAAACCAAGAATTATCACTAGCTAAAAAGAAATTTATTCTTTGAGAACAAAGCAGATTCTCCAGCTGCATCTTCAATTCACTTCAGTTCAGTCGCTCAGTCATGTCCGACTCTTTGCGACCCCATGAATTGCAGCACGCCAGGCCTCCCTGTCCATCACCATCTCCCGAAGTTCACTCAAACTCACGTCCATCGAGTCGGTGGTGCCATCCAGCCATCTCATCCTCTTTCGTCCCCTTCTCCTCCATCTTAGGTTTGGCCAAATAAGCCTTGAAAGTGTGAGATTCCAAAACCTGCCCTACTCCAGGAAGAGGCTTTCAGAGTTTCATGATCTTTAGAAACACAACTACACCTTTTACAAGATATAGTTCTTTCTTATATAAAGAACCATGATGCATTTTGTGTTTTCATAGATTATCTCAAAACTTTTATGTACTGGCCATTTTAGATGTAAGTAGCATTATGTCCGGAGAAGGCAATGGCACCCCACTCCAGTACTCTTGCCTGGAAAATCCCATGGGCGGAGGATCCTGGTAGGCTGCAGTCCATGGGGTCGCTAAGAGTCCGACACGACTGAGCGACTTCACTTTCACTTTTCACTTTCATGCATTGGAGAAGGAAATGGCAACCCACTCCAGTGTTCTTGCCTGGAGAATCCCAGGGACGGGGGAGCCTGGTGGGCTGCCGTCTATGGGGTCGCACAGAGTCAGACACGACTGAAGCGACTTAGCAGCAGCAGCATTATGTCAAATACAGTGCATCAGAAAATCGAGGCTAAGTTTGCCAGGGTGTTGGTTTGTATTGTTTACATCAGTCATGGCATAGTCAGAGAAATACAGTTTAACTTTTTTTAAAAGCTATTTATAATAACACAAACATTTGGAAAATATTTTCCTGTTAGTTTGGAGGAGTTTATTTTCATTGTGGTCACATTTTTAAAATTCAGTAGCTGCTTTTTTTGAAGACCTCTCTGTAGCATAACTTATGTAATGTTTATTGACTTTCAGTCTCTGGAAGAGATCATTTATCTGATGGAACCTTGATCTCTTGCCACATTAAAAAAAGAAAAAGGATGAAACTTTATTCCCCTTGAAGTAGTAGAAATGTTTGTTCTCTTGAATGGATTTACCCAAGCTGCTGTATGTCGGTTTTGTATTAAAAGCAGAAACCAAAGAGGAAGAAGATACTTCTCAGTCACAGTCAAAGGGGCTTCAGAAGACGGACCTCTATCATCTTCAGAAGGTCAGATCATTCTCTTTTCCTTCCAGCTACATCCCCTGATGCTCCTGTGTGCTCTTGATTAGCTCTGCTCGGATGTTTTTGTTTTCATTTTAAAATCACAGCTAGGAACAAAGCAGACTTTGTAACTCACTTATAAATTGAACATCCTGTTTACCCCATAGCTATCTTCATTCTCCTTGTAGAAATCTGGAACTTACTAACCAATAAAGATAGAACCTGTTCTGATAGACTCAGGGAGAAAGATAATTAATTAATATCAATAATGGAAAATGGGAACATGGTTGCAAAAAGAAATCTGATGATTTATCTGATGTATTTGATTTTCAGTTTGGTCAAATTGAAATTCCAAAGAGACTAACTCATTAATTTTATATATGTTCCTTGATTTATTTATTTTTTAATGTATATTGATTCATACAGTGTGTCCAATATAGCCTTTTTCAGATAGTTCTCACTTTAGGATCTTGGTTCGCGAAATAAAGAACCTTCTCTGTACCATGATACCAAGTTATGATCATGTAGAATAAAATACCAATCTAAGCAAAACAAAACTTATGGAGTCCATCCTGTTAACATGGCAAAGAGAAGGATTTTTTCTTCTTCTTGGAAGTCCTTTCCTTAAATGAAGTAAAGAGCTGTGGCTAGTGAGCGCACTGCCATATAACATAGTAATGAAGTAAACTGCCCATCTCCTCATTCCTTGAAAAGTTACTTGATGTTTTTTTGAAGCAGTACGCCTAGGAGGAGAGATTCTTCCCAGTTCTTAAAGATGATAGATAAACACAACCCATCTTGATTTGGTTCTGTTTCTGTACACCCTGTCATATGGAAGGGCATTGACTACTTCTGCCTGAGCAACAGAGCTCCCCCTCTGAGGGGCTTCCTGTCTCAGAATCACCATAGGTCTGTTCTTTCCTCCACAGTCCTTACTGGAAATGAAAGAGTTAAGAAGTACCAGTAAGAGGCAGACCAAGTTTGAAGTCCTCAGAGAACAAGTTGTGAGCTTCGTTGACAGTCTGGTGAGGTGAGTTTATTGTTGCTCTGCAGAGCTAGAAATCAGGCTTCTTGCCCAAATGACACTGGTGTGATAGTTGTCTTCAGCCAGTGCGGGACTCTTCCAGTTTAGGCTTTATGCTTCTCAAGTCCCTCCATGCAGCTTAGACTTGTAATGTTGATTCCTTTCCCATCCTTATTAAAGCAGCTAACCAGATGACTTAGTTCATTATTGAATAGAATACAGGCTTAAATTTAACCTGGTTCATTATGCTGACGGGAGAGAGGGGAAGTGGGGTTGGAAATAGAAAAGGATTTTTCTCCTTTCTAGTAACAAGGTGTTTTCATTGTGCTTTATCCTTGTTGTGTCTTTGCTCAGAGCATGCTGGATCTCAGCCAAGCCCAGAAAACAGACAGCCCAGCCCAGCCCAGCCATAATGCCCTATTTTATTCTGAGTGAAGGGTTTCTAAGGGAGACCAGTGCAGCTCATGATCATGTCAGCACCAGTGTATAGTGAGAAACGCACTCAGAGTCCGTTTAGAAGTACACCACTCCTACCTGTATTTTAAGATGATCCCTTTCTTGAGAAACTCAAATCATTCTGAGTTTGGATTTCCCAAAAGCCAGCTCTGTAAAATCACCTACCTAACCTGCAGTTGGGACATGCCATCTAGAAAAAAAAGTGAGAAGTCTTAAAAATAAAACGATCAAATAGTTTAAAAGTAGGAATAGCAATTATCATTGCTTATCCTGTTTTTTTAATGGCAGTTCAGTCTCAGCAGCAGACTGGGTACTGAATAGAATCAAGTACTAAAAAAGCAATTCAGTTATTGAAGATGAAGAGTGGTTTTCTGATAAATTACCTGTCCCTCTTGTAAGTGAACAGTTCCATTTTCCAGGACTGTGTGGGGCAGTCATTGATCCTGGTCACTGGGGAGAAATTACTGATGTCAGGACAGAAGTCAAAAGGATCAACCAAGTGTGACAAAAGGAAGGTTAAAGTGAGAGAAATGTGTCACATAAAAGTGATACAGTGCAACGCTAAAGTGACCTCCTGGCTAAAAACGACCTTGGAGAACTCACAGAATTAACCTTGCCCCACCGGGCTTTCCCATGCTTATAGTTTCTAGACCCACGTGCCTAGTTCTCTTTTCCCAAGTTGTGACCATTGTAGTTGCTAAAAATAATTTTACAGTGTAATGTGGCATAATTTATAGGTCGAATGTCATGTTCTTTTCTGAATTCCCACAGATCCCAAATTGTAGGCTCTGCAACCAACCAGCCATTCCCTTTTCATGACCTTTGATTAATTAATATGTCTGACTTTTCACCTGAGTAGTTACTGAAATAAAACTGACCATGATTGTGCACAACTGCATTGTGTTGTGAAATCACAAAAATTTCCATACCAGGATTTATTATCTTTCCCAAGATTGAGTGTCCTTGCAGGGAAGAGGTTAGGACTGTGTAGCATGTTAGAGCTAAACAGGACCAAGTCATGCGGCAGCTAAAGCCCAGAGAGAGGTTGTGACCTGTGGAAAGTCAAACAACCCCAGTCTGCTGACATCTGACAGAACGCCCATTCCATTTCCCCACACTGTCCCCAAGGCTCACACCACAGATGTTTACAACAGAGCTTGGAGTTCTGGAGAAAAGAAGTCCTTAAAAGATAAATAACAAGCATTAGACTCCAGGAAGCAAGCAGAGTTCCTAGTATACCATGAGCAGCTCTTGCTGAAACTACTGAGAAATGAGAATAACTTGCCACTGAGTTAACTGTTTTCACCAAAATGCAAGCTTCAGCTTTGTAACCCTTGTGGATACTAAAGTGGTCGTACCAGTTCCCCTCAGACCACCTCTTTTGCTTGTAGACTCTGATCTGAGCATCATGTAGAGTTCCAGTGCTAGACTCACTGCTGATTTCTGTGCCAGTCTCCATATTTGTATTTGGATTAAGAATTCTAATACATGGTGATGTTTTATCACTGTTGTGCAACTAACATAGTCCAGTGGAAACAAAATACAGGCAAATATTTTGACCCTGATGGAAGTTCTTTAGATACCCATCTGAAAAGGTGTTCTACCTTGGTTGCTGCTGCTGCTGCTGCTAAGTCACTTCAGTCGTGTCCGACTCTATGCAACCCCATAGATGGCAGCCCACCAGGCTCCCCCGTCCCTGGGATTCTCCAGGCAAGAACACTGGAGTGGGTTGCCATTTCCTTCTCCAATGCATGAAAGTGAAAAGTGAAAGTGAAGTCGCTCAGTCATGTCCGACTCTTAGCGACCCCATGGACTGCAGCCCACCAGGCCCCTCCGTCCATGGGATTTTCCAGGCAAGAGTACTGGAGTGGGGTGCCATTGCCTTCTCTACCTTGGTGATTACCTGAATCTCTAAACATTAAATATAAGGATTTTAAAAAGCGAGAGAAGGACAAATATGAGACAGTATCTTTTCTGAAATTGACCTGATTTGGTTGTCTTGTTAGATTTCCAGTCCTTATTACAGAGTAGGGATTCCAGCATGATCTTTTAATGAACCATCATGTATGATGATTGAGGATAGCCTGAGATTGGGATAGGAAAAGTTTGTGGTCAGAAATTACAAATGGGTAGCCAGCCATCCAGGTAGGCAGCTGGCATACCATTCCCAGGGCTACAGCTAAACCGCCTAATCCAGTTGACTTGAGAAGGAGCAGCATCTGGAAGTGAAGTGAGCAGGGGGTCTGGGGCCCTTGAGATGGGCAGGATGGAGTTGGTGGGGCGTGATATACATGGTTTGGACCCTCTCTGCCTCCTCTCTTCCTCAAAGCCAGACCACGCAGATGGAGCAAGTGTCGTGGGATTTTTCTAGGCAGTGTTATCCTCTCCAGGAGGGAAGAAAGCCAGAACACTGGAAAGAAGAGTAATTTCCCTGGTGGATGGGCTGAAGAAGCTGCCTAGCTCTGCCTGCACTGGTGGGAAAAGGAGTTGATACAAATCAGTCATGTGACCAAAATACTTTAGGCCCAGGACTGGCTAAACCCCAGGAATCTTTATGAAAGCATTGTGAATTAACTGCTTTAATCGCGCTTGTGACTTATTACTCTGCCTTGGGGTTATAGATGCCAAAGTTTCCCCATTCTGATTTGCAACCCAGTGGGCCACCCAGGAACCATGTACTTTCATGGCTGAGACTGGCTGACAGACTTATTATATATATATTCAGAGTGAAGTTTTTAATGCTTTTAAAAAAAAATTCAGATTTCATTAAAATTGGTTTATTACCTAGTCAGATAAGACAGAAGAATCTCAAATTAGTGATTTTTTTTCAGTAATTGAAATTTTAATGATAGGTGATTTTAATACTCTGAAGTGAAAATTTAGCCTTTTCTGCTTATAAAGAGAAATTCTAAGACATAAAAACTTCACATATATTTCTTCTATGAGAGATATTCTCCATGATCCAAAAAGATTTCCTAAACTCTTAATTCCAGGTCTGAGGCCTGTGTTTAACACTGCCAAGAGTTAAATGTTTGCTATGGTAAGAAATATGACATGTTTCCTAAATAATTTAAGAAAGTATTCATTGACACTTGAAGAAATGCTACCTTAAAGATTTTGAGCAAAAATGTAATTTGTATACATTTGTTCTAGAGATTTGAATCAGAACTAAGATATAGTTTCCTTTACTCCAGAGAGTAGAAGTTTTAAACAATATTACAGGGAAGAGGTAGAATTGAGGACAGCTGCACTGGATTTTATACTTATTTTGTTTTGGCTGTTGTTGATTTTGCTTTTTAAGTAAATTGCTCAGTCCTCCACAGAGGAGTAACACAAATACTATATTGAAATGAACCTGTGCTCATCTAAAAGCTGATACCTGACCTTGATGGTTTCAGAGAGTACCTCCTGCCTCCAGACACCCAGCCTCTGCACGAGACGCTGTACTTCAGCTCTGCCCACACCCTTCGCCAACACCTGAATGCCGCCCCTCGCATAGCCCTCCACACCGCGCTCAACAACCCCTATTACTACCTCAAGGTAAGAAGTGGACATTTCTCTGACAGTTCAGTTCAGATTCCAGGCTTTATGTAACTTAGAAATAGTGTAAATTTGCTGTTCTAATGAGCAGGGAGCAGGCAGCTCAGTGTTGTACCTTTTTCAGATATTTTAAAAAACTCTTTAGATTTTAGAGGGCTTTTTTCTAAGCCTGTGAACTAACACTACCAACTTTTGATCATGTGTGATTGTCTTCTCTTTCATGTAATAAAACCAGGCCATAGGAGTAACTTGAGTATCATGCTACTACTCTTGAAAATAAGGGAAAGGCTTCTTACAGATGTAACAGCAGATAATTGGTCAAACCTTGTGACTCAGTGAAATTACTTTAAAAAATCCAAATGATTATTTCTGATGGAAAAAGGAAAAACTTTGCAATTTCATCTTGGATTTTAAACCAAAGAAAGATCTACCCTGAGAGTATCTCCAAAACTGAATGTAGATGCCGCCGGCAATCTGCTGGAAATAAAACTCCTAAACTCCAGACATATCTGCCAGTTCCAGGTTGTTCTTTAAACAAAGAGTTCAATGACAGGTAACATGATCACTTTAAACATTTCAGAAAGCTGAAAGTGTCAGTTGTTATAGACACACATAAAATAATGTGTTGATAATTTGCTAAGTTAATATTAAATTGCTAATTTGTTAATAAGTTATCAACTCAAGCACCTGGAAATCTTACAACAGAAGATACTTAAGAAGTGACTCCATAAAACATATGAAGAGAGTTCTAATGTACTGGTTTTCCATCTGAAAGGGCACGCAAACTAACATGCTAAGTAAGCATTGTGAGAGAATGCTGAGTAGGAAGGTGTAAATCATAGTTTTCAGTAATGTCGGTAGTGGGGTAGTTGAATAATTTCATGTTTAAGGCACAGAATATCAATTATTTTTATTATATAAGCCACGAATTAAAACTCTACAAAATACATCTTTTTTTTTTGGCTAGTATCAAGTCACAGAAGAGAAGTATTGTGATTTCAGAAGTTTGGGGGAGTATATAATTCACATGTGTATATTTGAAAGAGATTTTGTTTCTTAATAAGAACCATCAATTTCAAATAGGTTGAAAAAACACTGATGGTTTTGTGGGGGATAAGATCTGCAATGCTGACAACACAGTCTTTGAGCGACAACCTGTAGTCCTGGTAGTGGTATGTTGGTATTTATTAGTACAGTATAGTAATTGCTAGAATTCAGGTAATTAGCAGTGTTGGAAGTGTCAGTTTATTGAAAATCCACAATTCCATAAAATTTTATGGAAACCAGAAATGCATCAGAGTCTCAGTAATGAATAATGTATGATTTAAATGAAAAAAAAAAAAAAGATTAATAATTAATGATGAAAATGAAAAATATTCCTGTTTTTTGATCCTGGCAATATCCATCCAGTGACTAGGAGCTAGGGAGATTTTGACCAACAACCAGTTAACTATTGGAGAATAAATACAACTCACAAAATAAAGGAAACCAAAGACTTCATTTATTAGCTTAGTAATTTCAGGTTAATTAATTTGTGATTTTGTTCCTCATGATTTTTGAAAGGTAAGTTATCTTAGTTTACTGTTATTTTTAGAACGAAGCACTGAGAAGTGAAGAAGGTTGCATTCCCAATGTTGCCCCAGACATCTGCATAGCATACAAACTGCACCTGGAGTGCAGCAGGCTAATCAACCTTGTGGACTGGTCAGAGGTAGGTCAGGGGGAAGGAGCAAGCTGTGTGTCTAACCAACCGTGACACCTTTCTTGGGCTGTTTTTTTACTTTCGGTACTTTGGAAGTCATCTCTTTCTCAGTCGCCTGTCTTTGGTTTGGAAAGCATTATAAATCACCTGGCAAGTTTCTCCGAAAAGGCACCTAACTGCTCAGCAGTTCCACCCAAGCCCCAGAATGCTGATCCCAAACACCTCAACCAAACTAATTCTGTTAATAATGCTATGTCCTTGCCAGGTCAAAATAAGTACATTTTAGTATGTTTAACAAAAGCTCAACAGTTGAGGTCAGTTCTGTTATCCCACAGGATGAAACAGTCTATTATTAACTAGCATTTCCCTTATTGGATGAAAGAAAAGAAAATATTGGAATAACTATACAACAGATTTAGCAATCAGAAAGTACAAGGAATACTTGGCAAGGCAAAGGACAACTGTTATTATTCTTTAATAATTATTCTTTCCCTCTTCAGAATATTAGAAGTTAACTTTGTTAAAGGCCCTATTTGAAGTATGTCTTGTCACTCTTTAAAAATATGGTAATTGGTTGCTTCCAAGAAAAATAGGCATTTTCCTGGGTGACGGAGGTTAGGAGTAGAAGATACAGGACAGCCTCATGCTTTTCAACTTTTTCAGCTTCTCAACTTTTATTTCTTGTTTTTCTCTGCACATTTCTTAGTTCTCTGAAATACAAGATTATTTGGGAACCATTCCACTTTCTTTTAATGTGTACTTATTTAAAGTGATCATCAGTGTAGTTCTGAGACCCTAAAATTTGGTACAATTTTTAAAAATGTGCAGCTACCAGCAGCAGCAGTGTTTGACCTGGCTTAAAAATACAGAGCCTTTAAGTGCAAAAAATAAAAGATGTTTGACAACAGCAGATTTTATCTTCCTCTGTCCTGTCTCTCAAAAGGCTTTTGCAACAGTTGTGACAGCTGCTGAAAAAATGGATGCAAATTCTGTAACCTCAGAAGAAAGGAATGAAATTATCCAGTATCCTTTTAAAATCAATTCTACAATGTCCAGGTAAGCATGCAGAATAGTTTATAGTTTCTCCAGATCTACACTAGAGATAGAACCATACCACACCAGAATAAGTTGTTCCTTAATAGTTATTTCTAATTTAAAATGAGACAAATTGAAACTGTTTGGTCTAAAACTTATATAAAGGTCGTTTTTCAAAGTTCACCAAAAATGTCCCAGAAAGGTCATTATTGAATTCTGTTTCTTAAGTTATTGATGTAGTTTAAGAAGTTGTCAGGGAAGCAGTTTCCATACTCCTTGAAAGATGAGAACTAGTTAAGTGGTAAGCACTTTTCCATTTGTGTCTTATTGACAGTAGAGTCTAATTATACTTAATGTTTTCCAGTAAGAGTTATAGTTTAATCTAGTAGTATGCATTTGAACTGTACTTCAGCTCACCAACTAATGTTTTAACACTGAGATTTTAACTCCTATTTTTGGGGTCAGAAATACGTGGTGAATTTCCTTAGCTATAGCCTCCAGTGCTCGGTTTATTAGAGCTGTCTCTGAATTAGAACTTTTGGGATTTATAAAGCCTACCAAACAGAAGACTGACCATGTGGCAAGGCTAACATGGGGAGGCTGCTAGACAGCAAACGAGTGAAGCCAGAAAGGTAACAGTTAGCCTAAGAGAAAAAGACCAGTCATGTTTACACACGGCTCAAAGAAGATTATCTGGCAAGAAGAGAAGTGTGGAATCCCTGTGTGATGTTTAAACAGAAAAGTAGACTGTTAATCCCAAACAGGAATGTATCAAAGCCCCTTTGGAGAACTTTGAAATCCAACAAATAACACGCAACTAGAAACTTTCTCAGAATATCACTGCAATTCTCAGTCATGAAGAAATTATGAATAAATTGTTCTTGAACATGAATAATATATAAAAGTAATAAATCCCTTTATCTAAGAGAATCAGTTGATCTGCAGTTGATCTAATAGTATTAATAGTTATTTTTGTTCTACCAGTTTCTTGCACTGGTATTCACTTGTGTAAATTATGTAATAAGATGAATATTCTAGAGGATTATTTCTCTCCCTCCAGAGGTTCTAAAACTGCCTCTACTGCCCCATTTCCTTTAGTCTTATAGCTTAAAAAGTCTCAAGTTGTTTGGCTTTCTGATAAAAGACAGTAAATATTGTACTTTAGGTTGACCCATCATGGAGTCTTAAATAGCCTCAAAAATCTTTACAAATCACATCAACCCTTAAGGCTCAGATGAAATGACACCTGAATCTCTTCCATAATAAGAATTCAAATCAAGATAGTGAAACAAAGAGACCTCAAGTTCATTATTTAATGTCCTGGTTCCAAGAGAATTCTGGGATGTGTCTTTAAGTATACTAACATACCAAAATTACCATGCAAATATGACTGGGAGGGAAAAAGTCCAAATTCAGTGAGGACTATTATAGTTGAAGACCTTAGAACTATGCACTTGTAGGTCTGTGTGTTTAGAGGACAAATTTAACATAAACAGACTTAATATGTAACTTAAGCCTCATTAATTCTGGAGTATAAAGGAGGTATTATGTAAGTATAAAGGGCTCCTTAGCCCTGTGGCAACAAGGTGAGCTGAGATAACATTAATGGATAACCGCTCCCTTCCCCACTTCCTGCTTCAAAAACTTTAAGTGCTAGATGAAATGTTCAGTTCAGTCACTCAGTCGTGTCCAACTCTTTTCGACCCCATGAATTGCAGCACACCAGGCCTCTCTGTCCATCACCAACTCCCGGAGTTCACTCAGACTCACGTCCATCGAGTCAGTGATGCCATCCAGGCATCTCCTCCTCTGTCATCCCCTTCTCCTCCTGCCCCCAATCCCTCCCAGCATCAGTCTTTTCCAGTCAGTCAACTCTTCGCATCAGGTGGCCAAAGTACTGGAGTTTCAGCTTTAGCATCATTCCTAATGTACCCCCAGACAAATTATCATAATTTTGCCAGGGTTAAAAAGAAAAGTAAATCCCAAGGTACCAGAAATAAAGAATCAATTGTAAGCCAGAGCAGAAAGTGTCTAGCCCAACAAAGCCTTGAGACAATTACCAGAGTTGCATTAGTTCAGATAGATTAAATGTCTTATCTTCATCTTAGAAGATGCTAAATTTCTTATTCAGCAGAATTGAAACACATGTACATATGCACAAAGGGCTGTCAACTTGGAAATTAAGGAATTCATGATGCAAATGAATGTATAAATACAAATACAAGAGGCTTTTGACACCTTGGAATCCATGTGTTAGAGGCAGAACTTCTAGGGGTCATCTAGGGGTCCCTGAAATGAGGCATAGAGCAGAGCAGATCATGGACATGATCAAAGACTAGATTTCTGTTGTGTGACATTTTCCAGTGTATCTTCACAACTAGGTCACTATTTTTTCCTCAGTATTTCCAGCCATTCCCCTTCAGTCAGATGTGCCCTCAATCATCTGTTTCATTTTTGACTATGGTTGGTAAAATCTAGGTAAAGAATGTGTGATTGATTTGTTCACAAATTATTTATTGAGCATGTATCATGGGACACTGTTGCAGCAACTTGTAAGTACTTCAGTGAGCATAGATCTTTGCCCTCACTGCCTTCTATCAATAGCAAAGAACAATCATACAACGTTTAAAAAAAAAAAAAAAAACAGCAAAAGGGAAGCAGATCATGCTGAACATGCCCTGCCTGAGATGGTGTTTGAATAAAAAGATTTAGCCATGATTTTATGGAAGAAGTGCATTTTAGATAGAGAGCAGCAATAACAAAGGTCCTAAGGGAAGTACGCAAGCTGCACTGGAGGAACAGCGAAGGCGGCCAGTGTGGGACACACAGTGAGCAGGAGGGAGACTCGGAACTGAATGAGGTGGAGTGGAGAGCTGTAGACCACTGTAAGGTCTTTAACTTTTATAGGTAGGAAGCCATCTAAACCATCCTTTCAGTTCAGTCCAGTCATGTCCGACTCTTTGCGACCCCATGAATCGCAGCACGCCAGGCCTCCCTGTCCATCACCAACTCCCGGAGTTCACTCAGACTCACGTCCATCAAGTCAGTGATGCCATCCAGCCATCTCATCCTCTGTCGTCCCCTTCTCCTCCTGCCCCCAATCCCTCCCAGCATCAGAGTCTTTTCCAATGAGTCAGCTCTTTGCATGAGGTGGCCAAAGTACTGGAGCTTTAGCTTTAGCATCATTCCTTCCAAACACCACCCAGGACTGATTTCCTTTAGGATGGACTGGTTGGATCTTGCAGTCCAAGGGACTCTCAAGAGTCTTCTCCAACACCACAGTTCAAAAGCATCAATTCTTCGGCGCTCAGCTTTCTTCACAGTCCAACTCTCACATCCATACAGGACCACTGGAAAAACCATAGCCTTGACTAGACGGACCTTTGTTGGCAAAGCAATGCCTCTGCTTTTGAATATGCTATCTAGGTTGGTCATAACTTTCCTTCCAAGGAGTAAGCGTATTTTAATGTCATGGCTGCAGTCACCATCTGCAGTGATTTTGGAACCCCAAAAAATAAAGTCTGACACTGTTTCCCCATTTATTTCCCATGAAGTGACGGGACCAGATGCCATGATCTTAGTTTTCTGAATGTTGAGCTTTAAGCCAACTTTTTCACTCTCCTCTTTCACTTTCATCAAGAGGCTTTTGAGTTCCTCTTCACTTTCTGCCATAAGGGTGGTGTCATCTGCATATCTGAGGTTATTGTTATTTCTCCCGACAATCTTTATTCCAGCTTGTGCTTCTTCCAGCCCAGCATTTCTCATGATGTACTCTGCACATAAGTTAAATTAGCAGGGTGACAATATACAGCCTTGACGTACTCCTTTTCCTATTTGGAACCAGTCTGTTATTTAGAAAGACCGTTAAAGGATCACTGGCTATGAGAATAGACTGGAATAGGTGAGGAGACACAAATGAGGCAAAACAAAGACCAATTTGGAGGTCACTGGAATCACCCAGGCAAGACACAGATGTCTCCTACAAGGGTAGTAGTAGAGATGGTTGAGATTTTAGATGGAAATCAAGATTGGATGAAGGATGTGAGGAATTCAGTACTCTCTGAAAAGCTTCTGAATGGCAATGCCATCAACTGAGGAGTTGATACTAGAGGCAAGGAGCCCCAGGTCATCTCTAGGCATGCTTTAAAGTTCAGAGAAAAGACCAGGCCAGCAACCAGCTAAGGAAAGAAAATCAGTCCAGTGTGGTGGTTGGTGTTATCTTGCCACCAACTGAACAAAGTGTTTCAAATGTTGATTAGATTTAGCCTTGCGCAAAATGTTGGTGGCTAATGAGTGGCTGAAGAGTGAAGACAAAAGCCTGGCAGGCATCACCTATCATAGCAGTTTGTGTGATATAGTAACAGATCATAGCATCATCTTATACCATGAAGTTTTAACATGAAACTAATAAATGCTTTAGACTTAAGTTCCAGATTACAGTACGTTTAAAGGAAGAGTTTAATGACATTAATTAACGACAAATATTCAATAAGATGACAAGTTTAGTTGTTCCAGAAAGTCAGAATCTTAACTGAATTCTGCTTTAGGGAGGAAGAAAAGCTGCAAAAGACATTTTGAGGACAAATGGGAAAACCTGAATATGGATTAGATGTTAAATTAGGAAAGCATTCCTTTAAGTAGGAGGTAAAAGAATCCACCTGCTAGTGCAGGAGACCTGGGTTCAATCCGTGGGTCAGAAAAATGACAACCCACTCCAAGTCTTGTTGGGAAATCCCATGGACAGAGGAGCCTGGTGGGCTACGTGTTCTTAAACAATATACATACAAAGCAAAAAGGGCAGAATAATTGTTCCCTTTAAGAGGATTGTTGGACTGTATTTTTAGCTTTTGATTTTCTAATAAAAATTGACCAAAAAAGTGGGAGAATAGAAGTTTAGAAAATTCTCCTGAGTTTTGTTCTAAAGATTATAGAACACAAAAATAGGTAATACCTAAAGAGGGATTATAGGATGAAAAGACTTAGTCTTTTGTCAAGTTTTTTATGAGAATTATATATAAAAGGAAAATGGGTGCAGGAGAGAGGACTGTTGGCCCTACCTTTGAATGAGCTAATGCTCCCCAGCTGGGGCAAAGGTAGGCGCACATAACTGCTGGAGCCCTATCTGTGAGTAGACAGGGACAGGCTCATCAGGTGTTTTAGCAGGATATTCACTTATTAACACCAGTTACTATGTAATTTTGAAGTAAGGGAGTAACCCAAAAAAGGCAGATACAATCATTTCCAACCTTGGATCAGCTGGGGAACATGTCAAACAGATTCTGACAGTCTTCACCTCCCCTCAGTCTTCTAAAGCAGTCTCTAGGGGGTAGAACCTGTAAAGAGCTCCAGTTAATGTTGCTGATGCAATAAATATCTCATTTGGAAACCATTTTCTTTAGGATATAAGTTCTTGCAATAGGCCAAAGATAGCATTGATATTTTTAAACTTACTATATTTTTTTCACATTGCCTGTGCCTGTTTTTCCTATACAGAGAATTATATCCAGTGATTTACCCTAGTTACATTACAGTAACCGAGTACAGCACAATACCAGCACAGCCTTTTACTGTAAAGAATAAGATGACTATTGGCCGACTAAATTCTATACTTACTGGAAGCAATTTCAGAGCTTTTTGGGAATTCAAAGTGAGGCTTGCATCTGTACTAATCACCACTTACTGGGTCCATCTAAATCTTAACTGTTAATAAATCCAAGAAGTTGCCCACATTTTTCATTTTCTGAAATTACGTCACACACTAAATCAGTTAAAATTAGGAAGCAGCCCATAAGACAGAATTTTGGGGTAAGGTGGATAAGCAGAAATCTGGCTGTGGGGGAAATTTTGTTCTTGATCAAAGTTGAATCTACAATTAAAATGTTATTTGAGGCTCCATTCAGACTGCCAGCACTAGTTTTCCTTACAGCATATCCTCTATACCAGACCAGTTTATAAACTTTAAATCTACACGAAAAGTCACACGTGCTTATTATATAAAAAGAATGTTCATTTTGGAGTGAAGAAGAGATAAAGCATATTTACATTCTATCCTCACTCCTCCATAATTTTTACTTACTCTTGCATTCTAAAATGCTGTCCCACTAGACCAGTGGTTCTCAGCTGGGGACCATTTTAACGCCCCTGCCCTGACATTTGTCAGCGTCTGGAGGCACATTTTTGGTTGTCAGGACTGGGGGAGGGTGTTACTGGCATCTAGTGGTAGAGGCCAGAGCTGCTGTTACACATCCTACATGCAATAGTCTTCCCCACAACAAAGATTGAATCTGGCCCCAATTGTCAGTAATGCTGAGGCTGAGAATCTGTCAGTCCATTAAAACCAGGTAGGATTATCCACCTTACTTATGGCCACCCTTGCTATACCAATGTTTCTAAAGCACTTAATGGGCATATGGATTACCTGAGGATCTTGCCAAGGCCCTCTACCACTTTTTGGCCTTGGTTTAGACAAGAATATAATTTTGGTGAAATATAATCACTAAAGTTAAAAAGGAAAAAAAATCCTTTTTGTCTTCCACTAATTAGGTCAATTATAAACATATCCTAGTATATTTATGACTTAATTAGTAGAAATATGTTAATAGAATTTAAAAGAATTCACTGAAGCACTTTTTGGTCACTTCATTATAGGAAAGCTGTGTCTGAAAAGTATGTATGGAATGGGAATTAGAAGTACTGAATGATGCTTTCATATATTTTCCTTTAAAGTATACAGTTGTTAAAACTAACCTTCAATCATGCAATGAGGAGAGAGACAACTTGGAATCAGAACTCAGTTTATGAAAAGACTGATTTTGAAATCTTATCAGAAAATTGATTCCTGGAAAATGCTTACATTTAAAACACTGGCTTTATTCAAATACTACCCATCTGTACATTAAAAACAAGCAGATTAGAAGTAAATGTTTTATTCTTCCAACTAAATTCCAGTACTACAAGGGCAGTAAAACAATGATACACGGGGGTGGGGGGGGGAAATGCAGCTATAAACATTCGTTAAAAAGACTGATAGAATAAATAAAAACTACCAAAAAAAAAAAAAAAAATCCCAACAGGGAAATCATATAAACCCATTTGAAACCCCAAGAAGTCCTGGAATACAGAAATGCCCTCCTCCTCCACTAGTTCATAGGAAGCACTGTAGGCTATTCGCTTAATAATGTCCTGGGATTACATCCTAAATTATTAACAACTGGTTATAGCTTGGTTGTAGTGCACAATTAAAATCACACTAACTTCATCTGAAGTGTCTTTCTACAGTTTTATTTACACAACCAGTGAAGGGCATGTTCTTAGAATACCAGCTTTAATCCTTTCCAAACATTAATAGAAGCCAAATTGTAATGATACAGCAAAGGAGGCCACTGGCATTAATACAGGTAGCAAAGGTCCACATCCGGGTGGTATTGACATCAAGGAAATTTCCAAATCCGGCTGCTGCCTAAGAGTGGTTGCCACTGACGAAAGCTTGAAATAACCTGTATTCACAGAGGGGTATTGGCATTGCTGCATGTCATAATTGGGACCTCTTGCAACAACTCAACAAGGAACAAGGCAGCCCATAAATGCAGAAAACGTGATTCATGAAACATCTAAAGGGAGAGAAAAGGAAAATGAGTGCAAAGTTCAGATCAAAATTTAAACATGCCAAAGCTTCATCCCTAATATACTGCCCTAGATATTTAAGTAAGCAAAAGTAATAAGCCTGAGTAAAATTTTACTGCCTATTTCCTCCAAATTTTTTCTCCTTGATATTGTTAAGTTCTCTTGTGTATGAAGATAATTATAATAAATTATAACAAACATCTCCATAAGATTGTCTTGTATTTGGTTCAAAGGTGAAATACTTACAACTAGCAGGCTGTTCTCCATATCGTCGCATTATCTGATCATGTGTAAACTTCACAAATGCATCATATTGTTCTATAAATAGAGGTAGTTATCAATTACATGATTTGTAAAAATGCCCTCTTAATATATCAAGGCCAGAGAAACTCAAAAGTCCAATATATATAGTGAAATAATTCTAAGTTGGCACTTAGACACACAACCTCAATAGTAATAGCTTTTCAAATGGAAAGAGCATGGAGCTTAGGAAACCCACATCAGCTGAAATCACACAACCTCATGTATACGCTGGGTGGGGCTTATTTCTTATCAAAAGTAAAGATATTTTTCCTCTGAAAATTATTATAAGTAGTCTATGAATGGTAATGTACTGCAATGAGAGGAAACAGGACAAAAAAGCGTAGTAAAATATGTAATTAATCCAAATATCCACCTGTAACTTAATTAGATGCCACAGAAAAAGATGTTATATAACTAACAAACTCTCTCACCTATGTTAGCACTTTAACTCCCTAATCATGAAGTTTACAATATCAATATCCATTAAATCTGTGGCTTAAAAATCAGGGGGGAAAATCTGATTATGTTAGCACACATATTTTATTTACTACACTTAAATTATCAAATTTTATGGAAAAAAATTTTCTGGATAATTAAAAGAATGCAGCAGATTGATAAAATTATGTACACAGTGCCAGTTAAATTTCAAGTCTTCAGACTGATGCAAAATTATCATGAAAGATACAAAGTCAAAAACCTCTTCAAACAATGTGACCAATAAAGAATTAATCTCCAAAATTTACAAGCAGCTTATGACAACATCAAAACAAACAATCCACTCAAAATGGGCAGAAGACCTGAACAGACATTTCTCCAAAGAGGACAAACAGATGGCCAATACGCACATGAAAAGATGTTCAACATGGCTAGTTATTAGAGAAATGCAAATCAAAACTACAATATCACCTCACAGTGGTCAAAATGGCTATTATCAAAAAATCCAAAAAACATGCTAGAAGGTGTGGAGAAAAGAGAAGGTGTGGAGAAAAGGGAACCCTTCTACACTGTTGGTGGAATGTAAATTGGTACAGCCACTATGGAGAACAGTTTGGAGGTTCCATAAAAAAGTGAAAATACAGCTACCATATGACCCTGCAGTCCCACTCATGGGCATATATCTGGAGAAAAACGTGATCTGAAAGGATACCTGCACCCCAGTGTTCACTGCAGCACTGTTTACAAGAAGACATGGAAGCCACCTATATGTCCACTGACAGAGGAATGGATAAAGAAGATGTGGTGTATATATATACAATGGAGTATGACTCAACCATTAATAAAAGTGAAACAATGTCATTCGCAGCAACATGGATGGATCTAGAGTGTCATACTAAGTGAAGTCAGAGAAGGAGAAATTATATATATCTGGAATCTAAAAAGAAACAATACAAATGAACTTATAAAACAGAGAGACTCACAGACTTAAGAAAATGAACTTATGATTGCTGAGGAGAAGGAAGGAAGGGTTAGTCACTCAGTCAAGTCCAACTCTTTGCAATCCCATGGACTGTAGCCTGCCAGGCTCCTCTGTTCATGGGATTTTCCAGGCAAGAAAACTGGAGTAGGTTGCCATTTCCTTCTCCAGAGGATCTTCCCAATGCAAGGATTGAATCCACATATCCTGCACTGCAGGCAGATTTGTTACTGTCTGAGCTACCAGGGAAGCCTGAGAAGAGTTAGTTAGGGACTTTGGAAAGGTCATGTACACACTGCTATACTTAAAATGGATAACCAACAAGGCCCTATTGTATAGCACATGAAACTCTGCTCAATGTTATGTGCCAGCTCTGATGGGAGGGGGGGTTTGGGGAGAATGGATACATGTATATGTATGGCTGAGTCCCTTCACTCTTCACCTGAAACTACCTCAAACATTGTTAATCAGCTAATACCCCAATACAAGATAAAAGAGTTCAAAGTTTGGAAAAGTAAAATAACTTAAAAAAAAAGAAAAAAGGTAGAAGCAGAACCTAAAAATATAAAAAACAACCAAGTGTTTTAAAAAAAAAAAAAACCCACAAGCAAACTGTAGCCCTCCAGGCTTCTCTGTAAACAGCCAAAGCATAGGGTACTATCAAAAGAAATATCTAGTTTCCTAATATTGCTGCTCATCTACATGGCTAACAAATACTATTTCTTAAAGTCACTAAGGAGGGCCATGAGCTATAGCCAAGTTCATTTCCTTTCTTGAAATTCTCTGGTTCTTAGAGAATATGCCTACCAGTGTATAGAAGGGGTAATTTAATTGATGTGTAAAATGTATATAAGAAAGAATGCATTTCTTTGGATGAGTTTCTGGAAAGACTCTAAAACTCATCTCTTACCTGCAAGTTTTGTGTTCAATATTTCTTCATATTCTTCTCGAACTTTCTCCTCACGTTCTTTCAATAAACGTTCACAGATCATCCCAACCTGCCGTAGAGTGAATAAGGGCTGTTCTTTTTTTAATGGTGAGGATGTTCCTGATGGAGTCCCTATGTACAACAGGAACAAAAACCTCATCAGATTTAGAGCCATCGTAGAAAAGCATCATCTAACTGAGGTGGTTTCATGTGAGTATTTCCAGTGCTCATATAAAAGCACTTTCGTATCAGTCTTTAGCACAGTATTTCCCTAGTCTTAAATCAGGTTTAATCCTATCAGCTTACAACTTTGGAAAGACACAGCAAGATGTATGCCATCAAATATAAGGGGGGGAAATGTGAAGGTGAGTTGAGAGAATAACAAAATACAAACAATAAATTTTTTGGTTTTAAATTAATTATTAGCTACGAGAGACTTTGTAAAAATAAATACTGAGAATATATTCCTAATATTCAACATTAAATTTTACAGTTCAGCATCCTTAAAGACTATTAATGTAGCAGCCACTTATACAGTGATAGATTTCTTCAGAATGCACTCCTCTTGAAGTATTTACTTAGGGTACTTTTATTTTCCAAAAACATCATTCTTCTTTTCTTGAAAAGAACATCTGAAATTAATATTTTTTAGAACTCAGGGTTATGACAGTCACTCAAGATAACACTGCTGCAAGTATTCTATAAACAGAAATACACAGATTTGCTATCAATTGTTTGTCCTGTTTATCTGCCCCAATTCCTCTTTATACCTGCTCTTTACTAACTTGATGGCTGGGACTAGTTAACTGAGTATGTTTGTCCTGTGTCCAGCATCAGCTGTTAACAGAATACCAGAATTCTTGTGTACTGATATACAAGAATAAAGCATACCAGCTTTAGTCCACAGCTACCAAACTAAGACTATCTTTACTTACTTTCAAAATCTCAGCTTTGCTGAGGCTGCCAGTTAATTGATTTTATAAGAAGTAAGCTGACAAATGAGAGGAGCTTGCTTTCCCACGATACAATCCTGTCTCTACCCTTACCTCCCCTTACCAAATTTCACCAACTTATCCCCTTCACGTGGGAGTCCCTTGGACAGCACAGATATCAAACCAGTCAATCCTAAAGGAAATCAGTCCTAAATATTCACTGGAAAAATGGCTGCTGAAGCTGTAACTCCAACACTTTGGCCACCTGATGCGAAGAACTGAGTCACTGGAAAAGACCGTGATGCTGGGAAAGACTGAAGGCAGGAGAAGGGGACGACAGAGGATAAGATGGCTGGATGGCCATCACCGACTCGATGGACATGAGTTTGAGCAAGCTCTAGAATTGGTGATGGACAGGGAAGCCTGGTGTGCTACAGTCCATGGGGTTGGAACAGTTGGACTGAGTGACTGAACTGACTGAAAATTTTAAGTGTATTTGCAAACTATCCTCTCCAATAAAAGGTAGGTAAAAACAGATGTAGCATCAAAATAATCAACCTTTAGGCATTATCCTAAAAGACAAGTGTGTGTGAGGGTGCATGTTCAGGGACATTTTTGGTAATAGAAATTTCAAGTCTATCATTATTAAATAATTATGGGAAATCCATAGAATGCAGTCTTTAGCTAAGGCAAAGTATATCTATACCTGACAGAGAAGCATATGGCTGTATTTTTTTTTTTTTCTTTAATAGAGGCTACGAATCATAGTAGCATTTATGGGGAAGTCCACTTAGGGGATGTTACCTACAGATGGCTGTCTTTGAGTCATGGGAATCCAAGTGGCTATTACCTTTTTTGTACCATATTTTTAAGAGATTATGAGTTACCTGTATAAATGTTTTTTCAAAAATCAAGGAGAAATAGGAGCTTGATGACTAAAGGCAATTTGTTTTCCTTTTTCCCATACTAAGTAACATTTCCTTTCACACTTATCAATTCTTTTATTACCTGGTGAACCTGGTCCACTGAGGAGAAATGCGTGTGGCTGTGCATCAGAAGTACAACATGGATCTG
Organism: Bubalus bubalis; assembly: GCF_019923935.1. Taxonomy (NCBI): domain Eukaryota; kingdom Metazoa; phylum Chordata; class Mammalia; order Artiodactyla; family Bovidae; genus Bubalus; species Bubalus bubalis. The sequence continues at coordinate 41,986,129 of NC_059166.1, forward strand.
TCTGTTGAAAACTAGTTTCTAAATGTTTTCTCTTCTGCATGCGCTTATACTCTTGTTTTATGTTGTATAGAATTTGTTCTAGAAGAAAAAAAGTCAAAATTTGGCAAGACAACACTTTCAAGTTAAAAAATAGGTTGGGTTCTACTGAAAATATTCTCTTCAAATATCTAGAAAACTTATGTTTTGGGAGGAATTCATTTCAGCATAATGGGAACACTCAATCAGAAATAACACATACACACCATCTGGAATCCAGCTATTCCAAAATGCCATTCTTTCTGAGCACTCATTAGTTTAAAAAAAAAAAATAAGTTTTTCATTCAATGGTAAAGATAAGGGAGTCTGAACTGAAACATGTATTTCACTCATATTCTAAGAGTATCAGACTCAAAGGTCATTTATTCACCACACAGAACTATTAAACAGGCTTTTCCAAGACCATAAATAATCAGAAGCAGGGAGAAGTATGTAAAATACAGGTACACAAGAGTGAGAGGTGACAGCAATATGTCAGCAAAATGACCGAGTTGTTAGGAACTAAAAAACCATTATACATTAAGCGGCCATGGCCATTAATATTAAGCTCAACAGAACTGATGAGTATCACAGTCTTAGCAGCAAAGTTCTGTCCTATATCTTTGGGGTAAAAACCCATGTAAAGTGATTGGTATATCACTCATTAAAAGATGATTAATTAAAAACCACTACACTACAGTGCCACCCTCTTGAACCACGACCATCAAATGAGGAATGAAAAAGCAGCAGCATATCCTTTAGGCCAGTATGATAAGTTTCAGAAGACTTCTAATTCAAAATAGTGACAGTTAGCCAGCCTCTTCAGAAAATCCCTGAGGTTCTCACTCCCTCCAAACAGACTTTCTTACCACCACCATAGTTCTTAAATTCATAGGATATCCATGGGAAACTACATCCCAGGGAGCGTGTTATTCCCGACCCAAAGCAAAAGTAAACAAAAATAACAGGCAATAAAATGTTTTGTAAATATAATGGAGTGTAATTCCACACCATTCTAAAATGATGCAATTTTAAAATGAACTGAAATGCACCTGAAGGCTAAAGATTTATGTAAAATGAAAACAATCCTTTTTGGAAAAGTTAATACTAGAAGTTGTTTTTAGGTATACACTTAAATCTCACTTCTCTTTTCTCAGTTTAATTTCCCCAGTAAGAACTTTTAGAGCTTTTGAGAGATAGACTGTGAGGGGTATCAATCAGTCCCTTAAGCATTTAGATTCTGCCAGTTTCATTACTATAAATAAAAGCAATTAAAAAATAAAGTTTTGCAAATAAAATAAAAATTTTTTAAATGTCTTGCAAGAGACATCTAGTGAAGAGTCCATTTATGTAAAATTTTGTGTGTAAACAAATCTGTTTTAAATATACATGAATACAAAAATCACGCATTGGAATGACTAACCTCAGGATGGTTGTTTGAATGTCTATAACATTTCTCAAAATGTTCTAACATTTGTTTATATTAAACATGGTCATCATTTTCAGTCCTTTTCCATTTATGTGAAATTGTAATTTAAAACAAAGTTACCAATGTGAAATAGCAATAGCTATCTACTGAACAGCTAAGCACCATAAGAGAAACATGCTTCCTAAGATTCAGAGGTGTCCAATAAAACCAGTGCAACATCCTGTACCAACCAGGTCAGGCACACATACCCTTTTTTCAAAAAATAACTCTCTCAGTAGCAAAATTCTTTAAGAGGTTTCTAAAATAATGATGTTTCGATCTCATAGCAGGCTTCACTCATTTATCATTTTATGTTCAGTTACCATCATGCTGATCAAAAGTACCATTCAAAGCATTCAAAGTTTACTCACGAAGACTTCAAATATAATAGCACAAAGTAATTTGGCTTTAACTTATTTTGTGTGACTTATTCTTTGATCATTGTGGTGACAAAACTGTTCTCAAGATTACTTATTCTTCCTTTTGCTTCACCCAAAGCACAACCAAATGTACCAAAAGAATAGCTGTAACAATTTGTTCATTTGAAAGTCTTGAACCAGTTCTAGCCTAAGAAGAAAGATATGGTAAAACTTGTAAAAATTTAGCTTTATATACATCTCCATACTATCTAAAATTTAAGAGATTTTATTAAGGACCTGTAAGGCATAACTTACAAATGAATTCACCAATTTAAAAGTACAATTTGATGAGTTCTGACAAGTGCAACATAGTTCTGGAACCACCACAACCACAATAAAGAACTTTATCACCCCAGCTGTTCTCAGTCACCACCTTTACCGCCACCACTTTCTCTGCTGTCAGTTTTGTGTTTTCTAAAACTGCTATCTTAAAGAGTAGATTTTTGTCTTCTTTCACCCAGCAAAATGGTTTTGAGATTCATACATGATGTTACATCAACCAGTAATCCCTTTTTGTTAATTAGTATTCCACTGTGTATATACGGTATATATCACACCTTATCCATTCTCCTTTTGGTGGACATTTGGACTGTTTCCAACTGGGAACTATTATGAATATTCAAGTACAAGCCCATAGGTGGCAAATTTTTATTTCGCTTAAGTAAATACCTAGGAGTGGAACTGGATGGACTGATTACATGGCTAAGAAATTGACAAACCATTTTCCAGAGTAACTGTATGTTTTGCATTCCCACCAGCAATGTGAGTTCCAGGTGCTCCACATCTTTATCAACACTTGGCAGAGCTGAAGAGTTCTGAATGCTACAGCACTGCTTTTTATACCTATTACGATAGAACTATGTCATCTAAGCCCCACTGTGCTCTTAAGATGCTTTAATACTGGTAACGTGTGATCAACAATGTTACTTAGTGAATGGTCCAATTTCAGTTCAGTCAGTTCAGTGGCTCAGTCATGTCAGACTACTTGTGACCCCAGAGACTGCAGCACGCAAGGCTTCCCTGTCCATCACCAACTCCCGGAGCTTATTCAAACTCATGTCCATTGAGTCGGTGATGCCATCCAGCCATCTCATCCTCTGTCGTCCCCTTCTCCTCCCGCCTTCAATTACTCCCAGCATCAGGGTCTTTTCAAATGAGTCAGTACTTTGCACCAGGTGCCCAAAGTATTGGAGTTTCAGCTTCAGCATGGGTCCTTCCCAATGAATATTCAGGACTAACTTCTTTTAGGATGGACCGGTTGGATTTCCTTGCAGTCCAAAGGACTCTCAAGAGTCTTCTCCAACACCATAGTTCAAAAGCATCAATTCTTCGGCACTCAGCTTTCGTCACAGTCCAACTCTCACATCCATACATGACTACTGGAGAAACCAAAGCTTTGACTAGACGGACCTTTGTTGGCAAAGTAATGTCTCTGCTTTTTAATATGCTGTCTCGGTTGGTCTTTTTTTCCAAGGAGTAAGCGTCTTTTAATTTCATGGCTGCAGTCACCATCTGCAGTGATTTTGGAGTCCCCAAAATTCAACTCTCTCACTGTTTCCATTGTTTCCCCATCTATTTGCCATGAAGTGATAGGACCAGATGCCGTGATCTTAGTTTTCTGAATGTTGAGCTTTAAGCCAACTTTTTCACTCTCCTCTTTCACTTTCATCAAGAGGCTCTTTAGTTCTTCTTCGCTTTCTGCCATAAGGGTGGAGTTATCTGCATAAGGGTGGAGTCATCTGCATATCTGAGGTTATTGATATTTCTCCCAGCAATCTTGATTCCATCTTGTGCTTCATCCAGCCCGGCATTTCTCATGATGTACTCTGCATATAAGTTAAATAAGCAGGATGACAATATATAGCCTTGACGTTCTCCTTTCCCGATTTGTAACTGGTCTGTTGTTCCATGTCCACTTCTAACTGTTGCTTCCTGACCTGCATACAGATTTCTCAGGAGGCAGGTCAAGTGCTCTGGTATTTCCATCTCTTGAAGAATTTTCCACAGTTTGTTGTAATACACAGTCAAAGGCTTTGGCGTAGTCAATAAAGCAGAAATAGATGTTTTTCCTAAATCAACCCTGAATATTATTCATTGGAAGGACTGATGCTGAAGCTGAAGTTCCAATATTTTGGCCACCTGATGCGAAGAGCTGACTCACCACCCTGATTGCGGGCTGGAAAAGAGGGTGACAGAGGCTGAGGTGGTTAGATGGCATCACTGACTTAAAGCACATGAGTTTGAGCAAACTCTGGGAGGTGGTGAAAGACAGGGAAACCTGGTGTGCTGCACTCCATGGAATTACAAAGAGCCTGACACCACTGAGTGACTTGAACAACAACAACAAAGTAGCAGACAGCTAACTAGTAGTACAAGCCTCAAGTTCAATTTCTATCAGTTCAGAGGTCTAGGCAGTTTTGAAGCAGATAACCAAGAAATCTCCCAAGATTCAGTATTCCAGAATTCACAAGTTCAATTTACATGTCTGGTCAACTTAAGTTGCTTCCATATCAGCAAGATAAAGGCCTTACATACATCAACAATGTACCTATGTTCACTTAATCTTAAACTAAAATCTAGCCATCTCTTATGGAACTAAAATGACATTCTATTCCAAGTACATATAACATTTGACATTGTGTTGCCAACAAATTTACTAGTCCATTAAAGAAAGTGAAGCTTTACTAACATTATCAGTTGCACATTCCAGTTTTAATCATGCAGACTTCATATTTGGTTTGTGAAGCATAGATTAAATTCACAGCAAATCACAGAGCAAAATATGTATTTTCAGACAATCTACACTCAAATGGTTGTGGTATATCCCTTTCCAAAATCCTTAAAACTACATCACTGTTGTTCTTACATATACTTTTATCTTGAACAACATGGGAATTTTCAGGGTGCAGAATTCCTGCTGTTGAAAGTCCATGTAACTTGTAGTTTGACCCTGTATCCAAGGATATGGTTCCTCTACATCAGCAGGGTTCCACATCCTTGGATTTAACCACCTTTGGATCGTGTATTTACTATTTTATTTACTAGTGAAAAAAATCCACATAAATGGACCTGTCAGTTCAAGCCTGCACTGTTCAAAGGTTAACTGTAAAATATTAAGACTTTTTGCACTTATTAGGTTAAGTGAAAGTCAGTATTAGCAGATTTATGACTAAGGGCATTTTCATTCCCAAATCTAGTAAATTATCACTGAGGTTGCTAAAGAAATTCTCTGTAATAAGCAGATTATCAATGAGCCTATTCCTTTGGAATATCTGAAATATATACATATAAGCAAAAAGCCTAGGTAAATGTGAAAAGAAAAGGCCTGCCTGAGACAATAAAGCCTGTTTACTCATCTTAGTTGCCAACGACTACTTTGAAAACCCTGGACACAATGAACAAGGTCAACAATATAAACAGGAGAAAGCAAGGATTTAAAAAAAAAAAAAAAGCTGCTGATGATGGTAAAAGAAATAGAATCAAGATAGGACTGAGAGTGAAGGGAAAATGGAATTAGAAGCAATCAGAAATGTGTTTAAAGGAGAATCTCGAAATGGGGGGTGGGGGTGCAGGGTCATCATCAAACATCTTTCTAGAGTAGAGTCCATAACCATAAGATATCTAAAAATTGGTGATACATAAAACTAAATTTTTTTGCTCCAGACCTGTATGAACTTCCTGTTTTCCTACTGACATAGTTACTAGATCAAACATTAACAGTTTCAAATTCAGGTATGAAAGACCCATTTATTATCACCTTATATGCTAATTTCTCTATGGAGTATCTTTGGAAAGAAACAAGCTAAAAGTTCATCTAAACAGATTAACTCAAACAATGAGGTTAAAAATGAAATAAATCTTGAAAGCCTGTCAGATCTAGGGAGGAACACAAATGAAATGGAAAATCTGTAAACAATTAAGTACAGAAAACCTGCAGTAGCTATTAAGACCTAAAACTGAAACTGTTCCAAATAAAATAACAGACCAAATCTAGAGCTCTGAACTACAGACACTGTCATGTCTGTATTTTAATTTATCAAGTAGACAATTCAGAGTTGCTATGGAGACCCATCTTTGTAATTTCAATTATTCTCCTAGATCATCTGATCAGAAATTAGAATAGTTCTTAAGCACTAAGAGCTATCCAATTTAAAAGAAATGAGCTGATGCCATTTTAAATTTACTTTACAATTATTGCTATGTTAAAGGAACCTGAAACCAAATTTTAACAGAAGATTGTCAAGGTATATCTACAGTTTTAACTTCTGTTTGGATTACCATGAATCCTAATAAGCATAATATAGCTGCATATATTTATATAAACACCAGGGTATTGGCTACAGTATTTTAAAGGCAACTGACTCAGATTCTAAATTTACATTATATTTCACTGCATTAGAGTCATCCATTTATCCCCTACAAGAAGAAGGATAACTATAATTAGTACAGGTCAAATTCCATTACTTCACTGGTACTACACAGTAATTACTTATTTGAAGTAAATGGCTCAATTTATTAAATTCTTCAGGTCTAAGTATAAATTACAAGTTAAATGCACAATGGAAGTCACTAATGCAAGGAATCCAAACCATGCTCAGTCAGCAGGTACCGCCTCCCCGATACACATGCAGTTTCATACCTCTATTTTATATTACATTAGATTCTATGTGCTAACCATGATGCTTTTGTTGTTTACTTCTTTACTATCTTCTCAAGTAGCTTACAAGCTAGAAAAAGAGTAATAAGAACAAAAAATGAAAGAAGTAAATGGTGAAGAGAAAGAGGAAACTGAACTATCCAAAACAAAATATGCAAGCTTTGGAAAACATTTAGTGCCAAGTTTCAGCTTCTATTTCAAATAACCATGGGCCATCAAAACAAGGTCTGGAAGGATAAAGAGCAGGCTCCTTGAGGAGGACTGTAGGGCAACACAATCAAGCTAAACAACTAACCTGTTTCTCATAACAACTTATCAGGGCCCCCAAAACACACTTACATAAATATCGAGATACGGCATATCTGGAAACCAGAGGTTGCAAACTGATGATTCATGAATTAAATGGAGTCCAAAGACATGTCTGGCCTGAACTTTTTTCAAAACAATGTGGCCAACATTCAAAAGTTGAATGATCAGATTTCCAGCTACTGGTGATGGGGAGGGAGTGGCTGGGGGTAGGTATTGGACTATGTGGCAAAGTTCAGTTCAGAGTGGCTGCTGCCTTTTGGGTGTAAGTTCTCAAGTGCTTCTAAAACTTTAATGCACACCCAAATCACCTAGGGACTCTGTTAAAATGAACCCTATAAAGGATGGAGCCTGGGTTAAGCATTTTCTAATGAGTTTCCAGGCATTGCAGCAGGTCAGGAGCAAGACTGGAATTCACAAGTCCCCATCTTATTTATTTCAATCATTACTTGCCTGGAACTATGGACATTTAGGTTTCTATCCCCTGCTTAAAATAACTCTACTGGCAATTAAAAAGAAAAGTGTTTGGTTTATGTATTATTGGACATGTCAGGAAATGGGAGAGGAAGAGAAGGAAAGCAGTAGCAGCTGAGATTATTACAAGCACAAAAACATTAAGGATGATCTAATTTATGTTGCCACTCTCACCTGGATGGCTTTTGTAATTCTAAAACATATCCTTCCCAAGCAGGAAAATACCTTGTAAATCAATTTAAACTTCACTGGCCCTACTTAAGGAGATTCATCACATGACATTAACAAAATCACTATGTTCATTATGTGACTGATAGTGAATAAACACGTTTGCTTTTTGATTTCTGCTTTATATATATGCATGTGTGTATATATATAAGTATATACATTTAAAGGAGCTATTAAGCCAGCCAGGAGTGGAGCTGAATGAACCTAGAACTAACGAACTCATGGCCAGATGAAGACAAAAGAACAGCTGGAGAAGTGGAAGAAAACAGTTTGCTGTCACAGAAGATTAAAATACACAAGATATTTCAAAAAGAAGGGAGTGTCAGCAGTGTAAGGAAGGTCAAACAAGATGAGGATTGATTGTGTGCCATGGAAGTCATCACTGGCTTGACAAAAGCCTTCTGAGGTACAAATATACTAGAAGTTGAGAGCCCAGTGGAATTAAGCAGACTATCTGAAACCTCTTGAGTCTAGTTTTGAAATGGAGGAATGTGGATGCCTGCTGGAGGAAAAATAAAGATGCTTCATTTCCTTTATAATGGGAGGCTTGACACTATTTCAAGCCAAAAGCAAGATCTGGTTGACAGACAAAAACCAGAGGATAAGGTTCCTCTGGAGACAAGTGGGATCCTTCCTTCACTATGTAAAGGGCTTTAATTATCTCATTTAATCTTCCTCAGTGATACTAAAAACAAAATATACAAAAACATTGGTAGAGTAGGTACTGGGAAAATTAAGACACTGCCATTTGATGGCCTCTATTTTTTCCATGAAGTACAAGTAAAAGGCAAGGTTATTCACTAAATAAACGGCAGGACTGCTGGACAATGTAAAAAGTCCCATTTGAGGTTGCCCAACTGTAACTATCTCCAGTACTCAGGGGCAGGAGATGCTCTTAATTCTCATGACATCCCCAGAAGGCAGATACTACTATCAAGTGCATACTTTTACAGATGAGGAAAATGAGGCTTTACTGCAATGTCTTCTGAAAGGTCATACAGCTGGAATAAGGCAAACCCAAGCCTTATTTAACTTATATGCAGAGTACATCAAGAGAAACGCTGGGCTGGATGAAGCACAAGCTGGAATCAAGCCGGGAGAAATATCAATAACCTCAGATATGCAGATGACTCCACCCTTATGGCAGAAAGCGAAGAACTAAAGAACCTCTTGATGAAAGTGATAGAGGAGAGTGAAAAAATTGGCTTAAAGCTCAACATTCAGAAAACTAAGATCATGGCATCCGGTCCCATCACTTCATGGCAAACAGACGGGGAAACAGTGAGAGAGTGATTTTGGAGGGGGCTCCAAAAATCACTGCAGATGGTGACTACAGCCATGAAATTAAAAGACGCTTACTCCTTGGAAAAAAAGACCAACCGAGACAGCATATTAAAAAGCAGAGACATTACTTTGCCAACAAAGGTCCATCTAGTCAAAGCTTTGGTTTCTCCAGTAGTCATGTATGGATGTGAGAGTTGGACTATAAAGAAAGCTGAGCGCTGAAGAATTGGTGTTTTTGAACTATGGCGTTGGAGAAGACTTTTGACGAGTCCCTTGGACTGCAAGGAGAGCAAACCAGTCCATCCTAAAGGAAATCAGTCCTGAGCATTCACCGGAAGGACTGATGCGGAAGCTGAAACTCCAATACTTTGGCCACCTGATGTGAAGAACTGGCTCACTGGAAAAGACCCTGATGCTGGGAAAGATTGAAGGCAGGAGAAGTAAACTCTGGGAGTTGGTGATGGACAGGGAGGCCTAGCTTGCTGCAGTCCATGGGGTTGCAAAGAGTCGGACACGACTGAGTGACTGAACTGAACTGAAGCCTGATGTCAGGGCCTAACCTCTTAACATCTACTACCCTCTCCAGTATTATATTAGTACACCTAGTCAATATTCTATGAGTACCTAAAGTGAAAATAAATCAGAAAAACAGAATGTCAGTTAGAATAGAGGGATCCACCGCCATGTACTACTAATACTTCACACAATGAAACATCAAACTCTATGACTGTTAAGGTAGTAAGCTTTTGGCACATAATTCTCATCTACTTAGAACCCTGCAAATACAATCACTGACTGTAACAGGATAATTATAAGAAATGTTTGTATTACATTCAGATATTTATACAAGGGATGCTTCAAGTGTCTTTAAACTGCTTCCTCTGAGGATAGGCATCTGTAACTAACTAGAATGATTTATTGGTGTTTCAACAGTTAGGAATTATTCTAAACTGACAAGTCAGCATTACCACACATGCTGAGTACAAGAACAGCCTCTGATAATGTACTATTTCACCCTGAGCCATGGATCAGGTTCCCCCATCTGTCACAACCACCTAAAACCTCCTACAGTTTTAACCAATTATACTGCTTAGAGAAGTTTTTCTTCCAGAGACTTATGCATCAGCATTAGGAACAAGGCAATCTTTTGTAACAAATGGCAAAGTTCAAGGAAAGTAATGCTTGAAAAGCTGGCTTTCTGCAACCTTTCAAATTCTTCTCCCATTCTATTAAACTGCTACATCAGTTCAATGATGCTGTGCTTTTTAAAAAAAAGAAAGAAAAGCAACTCTTCCAGGTCCATTTCTCCAAACTTCCTCCCTTTAGTTCGATTTTTAGAGCGAGTTTTCTAAGAATTACCATTAAAGGAAATGAAAATAAATACTAAACCAAAGTCTGAATGTATACTACAGACTAAAACAATTTCAGAAACAGTCAATAAATAAGCTTCAGTAGTAAAAGTGTGATGTAATCAGTAAGCCAATTTCAATGCTCAGGCTGTCAAAGGTGAAAATAATGCTAATATGGACAACTGTCCACAGAGAATTAAAATAGGTATTTGATAAACCATAAAGTTTATGGTATTTTTCTTCATGTTTAGATAGTGTTACAAGTACCAGCAGTTGCAACTCTTGTCAGTACCCAGAGACTGTCTTTTCTTTGCCTAACCAGCCTAGAATCTGAAACTCAAAGGAGGTTCACAGAAACTTGAATAAGTGACTTTCAGAGAAAGTACTTACATTTTTTAATAATGGTAAGAAAATCCAGGTACATGAACAGAGAATTTAAAAATACAGTCAAATTCAAAAATTGTATTACTGAAAAAAAAATCATAGGTTTAATAAAATCAAAATGTTGTAAAGCATTTGTACTTCAGGATGATCTATGATATCTGACATATAAAAATTAGTGACTTACAGTTTTAAAGAGAAGAAAGCAGTTATACTCTAAGACAAACTACAAGCATATTGTGAGCTATTTTTCTAGTGCTGGAAGGATAAAAACCACTACCACTACCCCAAAAACCTATCATCACAAGAAAGATTATACAATCTGGCACAATGCAAAACTGTGATCAAAGGGCTCAAAATAAATATCAAAGCTGACACTAGAATTTTAATTTACCTGCAAGGATTCTCTCCCTGCTCAATTATAATTGCAGTATCTTCCCATCAAAAAAAAATTGTTCTAACTTAAATCATTCAATTCCTTTAGAAATGAAAGCTCAGAACTTCATAGTACAAATTATTTGTCCTAAAAATCATGTAAAATCTTTGAAAATGGTAAAATCCTTGTAAATGGGGCTATTTCAAATATTGTAGTACACATAACCATGTGGAGAAGGAAATGGCAACCCGCTCCAGTACTCTTGCCAGGAAAATCCCATGGATGGAGGAGCCTGGTAAGCTGCAGTCCATGGGGTCGGGAAGAGTTGGACACAACTGAGCAACTTCACTTTCACTTTTAACTTTCATGCAATGGAGAAGGAAATGGCAACCCACTCCAGTATTCTTGTCTGGAGAATCCCAGGGACTGGGGAGCCTGTTAGGGTTGCCATCTATGGGGTCGCAGAGAGTCAGACACGACTGAAGTGACTTAGCAGCAGCAGCATAACCATGTTTATCATCACTATTCAGAAACATGAAGGAATACTTTTGGTGCACTTCAAGAGCCTCAAAATACTATTAGAAGTCTTTAAAATAAATACTATATTTGTTACTACTCATCTGAGTCACAGTTTTAAAAAATGTTGTCACATATTGTGGCTTTATTGTCACAGAAGGAGAAGTGAAATTATATTTTTTTCTTAAAACTGCCCAAACCTTAATTCAACAAATACATTCAGAAGATATTTTAAAACTCTGTATAAGACATTAACTGAGAGAAGGTATAGCAGGTAATTCTCAAACTAGACAAGTCCCACCTATCCTCTCAAAATTCAGAGGACATTCCTTTTCACTAACAGTCTTTGCTACAAAACTGCCACTGATATTTCTCAGGTGTGTTTAGAAAGTTGAGAAACAATGGTAAGCTGCTGAGTTCTAGAAGTCCTATGCTCAGTAGTAAAACTGAAAATGCATCTCTTAAACTAAGGTCATTTATGAAGACCTCTTCACCATCTGCAGATGCCAGACAGGTTCATATAGGCTTTAACGAGTATTCCACTCTTCATACTTTTCTGAAGGTAGGCAGTCTTCTCAAAGTCAAGAAATGCACTGTGGTTTCACATATGCATAGACAGCATTCTGTACCAGCACAGGGTTAGCAATAGTAACTGTTAATGCTACTAAGTACTAGCAAGGACCGTAAGTTGCTGGTTAATTCACCTATGGGGCTTCCCAGGTGGCTCAGTGGTAAAGAATCCGCCTGCCAAGGTAGGAGATGCAGGTTTGAAACCAGGGTTGGGAATGGAGGAGGGCATAGCAACCCACTCCAGTATTCTTGCCTGGAAAATCCCATGGACAGAGGGTCCTGGTGGGCTACAGTCCATGAGGCTGCAAAGTCAGACACGACTCAACCTTGTACACAATTCACTTATGGGCACTTGAAAAGACCCAATACCGTTCGTTTCTTGTTTCGTGAACCTACTACCCAAGAGGTCCAAACTTAACCTATGCTATCATTATGCATTTTTCTTTAAGTGGAAGAATCATCAAAGGTTTCTTTTCAAAGAAGAAAAATACACAAAAATGGGCAGTTCCAATGAACCTCTTTCTCAACCTTTCAAAACTAAAGCATTTCTATCACTGTCTTCCTGTCTACCTCAACACTTAGGAAAAGGCCTATCTGAGTAACATACAATATATTCTTTTCCCTATAAAGCCATTCAAGAAAACTGAAGAAATTTTATTATTCTCCTTTACATTGGAACATTTTCACCTAACAAAGAGTTAGCAAATCTCTTCTCTGATCTAGACATGTTTACACTATGTGTTTCTGTGCTCAAGATAGGCTTTCATTTTTCTACTTTCAAAACAAAACAGCTTAATAATGAATACAACTGCACTCTGCTTTTAATGGCTTATAGACTTACATGATTCTTAAATGCATAATTCATAGAACTATTAAATAACTGCAGCTACATACACAGTCCTAAATAAAATATCAGGTTTAAAATCCAAAGTACAAAGACCATTAAAAACAGTTTATTTGCCAAATCCACTGAGAAACTAGAAGCAACCTAACAGCTGTCTAAATAACCACAAAATATTAAAAACACTTCTGGCTCAATATAAATGACATCTGAAGTGAAATGTTGCCTCCTCCAACAGACATCTCATTTGTTTGTGTAGAACCATTTATACTTCATTTAAGCCAGCTGGTGTCTCCATTTGCAGGCATGCATCAATGTCTACAGAACAATCTAAGTTCCTGTAAACCCTTCCCCATTCACAAGCTGCAATTTCCATTCTTAATGGCAAGTTTCCAGCAAATACAATGAGCTTTTACAAAGGAATTTAACTCTTCATCCAACTCAATTCCTAAGGCAGACTAGAGCAATGGTAACAAGTCAAATGATGTGTATAAACCTGTCTAGCAAATTCACAAATAGGTTGAGTTCACAGAAGGATCACTTCATTCAGCCACTCATTCATTCACTACACAATTATGAATAACAATGTGTTGGATTTGATTGACAGTCTCATATATTTTGATTTTATTAAAATGTTTGCTCTAGGGAATGTCATGATAATCTTTTCACTAAGTGACAATATTGAGAGGTTTCAAAAACCAATCAACAAGGATAGACCTCTTAGAAATCAGTTTTCAATAAACTTGCCAGTTTGAGTACTAATAAAGCTAAGTAGAGGCATTCATTTTTCCAACCACAGCAAATGGTTCCCGCCACTCCCCATCTCCAGTTATCATGCACTTTTCTTTTTCCACATCCTGAGATAACTACAAACCTCACTGCCAACACCCTCAACAAGGACTGGACAAACATTTTCTGAAAAGAACCAGACAGTAAATATTTGATCTTCGGGAAAATACAATCTCTATCTCAATTACTTGACCCCTCTGTTGTAAAGGGATATGGACAATACTTCAAAAAAAAAAAAAAAAAGAGCATGGTTGTGTTCCAATAAAACTTTATTTGCCAGTTCTTTCCTTTGTCCTATTAAGTTGCAATAGTTTGAAAAATATTGATTTAAATAACATTCATCAAGTCAAACCTTCCTGAGATGACCAACAACCAAAAAAAAACAAAGCTAGAGTTTAAAAGATACCCAGTTCCTGAAGTGACATGACTTCAGCAACATATCAGAAAACATATATAAATATATCCAGAGAACAAAAGTAAATTCATAATAAATTATACACATGCTCTGAAAAAAACTGCACTTCAGTAGTCTAGTTGTAAATTGTTTAAACTATATTTGAACCCACAGAAATGAAAACAAAGAACTTCCATAGAGCCCCAGTCAGTTTCACTTTGGTAAGTTGCTTTTCATTTCCAATCCTAGCTACTTATTTCTGCTAAAGATATATGGTATTCACTCTAAACAAGTTAAAAGAATCACCACTTTTAAAATAGGAATTTAAAAATTAGGTCCAAGTTAGAGGACATGAAAACTGGGAAGCTCTTTGATACCTGCACAACACTGCAGCTCCCATTATGACACCATTACCAAAACCATACAAGAGCAAGCCCAAAACTGGCCGTGTAAAGGTAAGGCTAAATTAAATTAAATGTAAAATGTCATTCCAAGACCACAATTAAAAACGTAAATTTTAGCAACTCAAAAGTTAATCAATTTTAACTGCTGTTCTCTAATTGAAATAGCTAGAAAAAAAACTTTTCAGAGAATCAATAAATATCAGTTAGTGTGTGACTTTAGAATTCAGGATATGATTAAACTTACAGCAGATGTCAAAAACACCTTGAAAAACAGGAAACATACCAATATTTTGGAAAAATGTGAATTTGAATCAGCCGGCTTAAACAATTTCAATAATTCCAGTCATTTTACTATTGTAACAGTAATGGTCCACTTAACTGAAATATAAGAAAATGTGGAGTCAATTGCATTAGTGAATGCTTCAAATACATCAACGAAATGACAGATCTGCAAAGAATCACAATTCTTTCTGAATTAATTCCCTTTAAAGTGAGGACAAATATAGCCCCTAGCTGACTGACTTTATATGCTCAAAGACTATTTTAGCACTGCAATATACTTTAACTCCCAAACCTGACACTGTATTAATTCACCCCCTCGAATGAAATTTACTGCTGGTTAGCTAGAGCTATTTTTAAGTGGCCTTATTAAGTACAGATTCCGCAGTATCATTTCAATTTTCAGTGATAGTCTTTCACTAAAAAGACAAACTCTGAAAATAGTATTAATCCCAGGAACTCATTCTTGACACTGTTCCAACAGCAAAAGATGGTAGCCTAGGCATTTGAGGATCTCCCCATATATTTGGAAAAAGATATTTTAAAAGTATGACCTGAAAAATAACAAAACTTATGTCAATTCCAAATGAAGTTACCAGTAGAGTTAAATACTGCCCACAGATTTTCTTTTTAAAGCTGACGATAAACACGTAAATCAAGCTATGAAAAGGCTTTGTCTACAGATCTTATTATCACCAAAGGCTCACACATGAAACCTTTACATGCTACACGCACAAAGGAAACATTTACACTACCAGTCCACATAAGCCTATGTTAAGACTATGCCAGGGACACACAAGGATTTTCAAAGTACAGGAAAAAACGGACACAAACGCAGCACAAAGCAGTCAAGAGGTAGCTGCCCAGTCACTTTCAGGAAATGTTTCAAGATGAACAGCAAAAATATTCTGAAGTCCCTTGGAATCTTGGGTTGATTTATTATTTTCAAGGCCTAGCCCTTTCCTTCCAAAGTACTTTCATGGGCAAAAATAAAGCACTTTTAACTAAAGCTACTACTCAGCCCCGAATTTCAATACAACTTGCTTTTCATTAAAAGTTCAAGTTTCTCAAGGTCTAGACATATATAGTGTGATCGTATTACAGTATTCGGGAAGAGCATTTTCTTTGTTGTTGACCCTGCTAAGGAAACAGGTCTTGACTCAGCCAAAGTGGCGTTCTTGTGGGTGATTAATGACAGGCCTAGATCTCGCCCCAGTAACATCCCTCCCCCACCCCCACCCCCTCCGTACTAAAATCAGCCATGTCTGAACTGGAAGAGGGGCGGCCGCCTAGCCTCAAACCACCCAGTTCCAGAGTTAATAGGTGCAACCCATTGATTCTGGGAGACAGCCATCGAGATTCGGGTGAAATGTGTGACCCTTCGTTTGCCTCGATTTCCGTGTAGCACTCTCTCTGATCATTTCCGCTGGGGCTCTCCAGACTACGGAAACGCTCGATTCCAGTCATTCGGCCCAAAGAACAAGACCTTCCTCTACCTCACAATACCCGGCAAGGCACCATCCCTACCCACCCCACCCCCGACCCCTCCCCCGATATCAGGCTATTCCTATTGTGTCTCCGACACTGAAAGAGCTCCTTAAGAAAAGTGTGGCCGCCGAGGACTCTGCTAAGGACGGGGAGCCGTCCTGCACCCCCAATCCCGCGGCCTCATCCCTCGCCCCCCACCCCCCGGGCGGCCGCAAGACCGAGTCCCACCTGTGGTGAGACGAGAGGCGACGTCGCCGAAGGGAGATGGCTCCATTCGGAGATACTTCTGCGGCGAGGCGGCGGCGGCCGAGAAGGAAGCGGCGGTGGCCGCGGCTGCCGACGACGGGGTAGCGGCGGCAGAGGTGGGCGCCGACAATGGCGCACATCGCCTCCGCTTCGGGGACGCCGGGCTCAGCAGCGGGTCGAAATCCAGAGTCCGTTTCAGAGTGGCTCCGCACGCCATGGCCGGGGCGCCGGGCTCGGGTGGAGTCAGGGAAGGGAGGGCGAAGGAAGCGGGCAAGAGCGGGGCCCCGAAGAGAGCCTAACCGACGGGCTCAAGAGCGGAAAGCCGGGTGGCGGAGCGCCGGCGAGGGGAGCAGAGCCGCTGCCGCCGCCTCCGCGGTAGGGGCAGTGGCCCGGGCCGGCCGGGGCGAGAGCAGGAGAGGCGGTGGCGGCGGCTCACGCTGGCCGCGTCAGGGGGGCTCTTCCGCCTCCTCAAGCGCGGATCCCCCGGGGGACGCTCCGGCCGCCCCCGCCGTCCGTTAGGGCTTTGCGCCGCGCCTCAGGCACTCCTGCGCGGAGACCGGCTCCTTCAGAAGTCAATAACAGCCTCGTGAGATGTGAGGCTAGAACGCGGCTCCTAAGACGCCCGAATACCGTCCGAAGTTAGAGAGCGGTGGTCGATGCGGCGAGATTGAGAGGCTGCGGCAGCGGCAGGAGCTCCAGCAAACACGTCCAGCCGCTTCCCCCTCCACTGTCTGACTCTTCCACCCGCCGCCGGCCCCAATATGGCGTCAATAACAACGCCGCCGATTCAAATCCTGCGGCCTCAGGGCGCGTGCGCATAGCGGGGGGGGCGGGAGCCCGAGCATGCATTCTGGGAGTTGTAGTTTATTACTGCAGGAAGGACTCTGCGTGAAAAGCGGTTAGGGAGAAGTCACGAAAACTACGACTCCCGTCATTCAAGGCCAGCGATTCCGAGTTCCGGATTGGAATTTAAATCCCCCTACACATCTTGAGTGCAAAAGGAACTGAGGGTAAGAGAAAAAAGAACCCGTGAGAGAGTGGGAGAAAAGAAAGCCGACCGGTGGGGAAAGCAGGTCTTGAAAAGCCTTTAAAATTCAGGTAGTAGTTGTCGTGGTACGCTCCCACAGTGATTTACCAACCGGGAACTTGAAAACGAAACCAACCTAACAGTTCAAGACTGATTAAAACAGTGCCAGAAACAAAACCTGTCACATCGACTGGCTAGGAAATACTAAGATTTTTGGAACCTATTTAGAATTGCAGGAGAGAACAGTGATACTATCAGGTTACAGGAACCTTGAATTGAACTTTATGCGTTGCCCTTTCCAGATAGCTGCTTGCAGCCACTTATTCGGCAAAGCCAGCTTTACCCTATAAATGAATAGGATTTGAACGACGTACAGAACTAAATTGTTCTGCTTTGAATAATAAAGCTAATATCAGAAGTTGTACTATCTCAGTATTGGTGTATATCTTGTGAACGGTAAAAAATAAATCGAAAGACAATGGAAAGAGAGTAGATATTAGACCCATTTTGTAAGCAGAGAAAAAAATTTTTTATCAAAGTGATACTTCTAATCAGGTACCTAAAATGCAAGTCAAATACAGCATTAGTAAAAAAAAAAAAAAAAATGATTTATGTGAAAAACTATGCTTTGTCCTTTGCATATGGAAGCTATCACCAACCAGTCCAATACAAAACTAGTTATCTATGTGAATGCCATAATTATCTAATGATAAGTATAAAATATAGGCTTCCAATGCTTATTTATTCTTGTTATTTATTAATTAAAAGATGTACTATTTTGTGTATTATTCTTTACATCATTTTTAGACAATAGTTTAATACATTTATTCTTGTTTTACAAACTGTTCAACTCCTCAAAGATTAGCAGTCATCACTCTGTGTTAACAACTAAGCTGTGCTAATTTTAACATACTGTTTGGAAAATAATCTTTGGGAAAAGATCAACATTTAATGCAACAGCAGCTGAACTATGACATCTAATAGATAACATTTTTACTAAATTCTAAACACTCCATGGAATCTATGATATGGTGAAAATAACACAATATACATATGTAAATGAGTAGAAAAAGTTAGGTTAACCTATGGAAAACAAGCAACAAAGCATTTATATTCCTGGTAAATATTTTCTGAAATTAAGATTTAACCTGAAATTATAGAACTTAAATTGGAAAAGGAGTGTTAGGAGTTGAATTGTGTCTCCTCAAAATGTATATGTAGTCCTAATTCCAAGTATCTTGGGATGTGAGGTATTTGGAAATAGGATCATTTCAGATATAATTAGTTAAGATGATGTCATACTGGAATAGGGTGGGTCCCTAATCCAATATGACTAGTACCTTCTGTAAAAAGGGGAAATTTGGACACAGATAGGCAGAACACCATGTGCACATGAAGGCAGCAACCTAGATGATGCATCTACAAACCAAAGAAAGCCAAAGATTGCCAGCAAATCATCAGAAGCTAGGGGAGCGGCATGGAACAGATCCTTCCTCATAGCCCTTGGAAGGAACTAACCCTGCTGATAATCTTGACCTTGGCGTTCTAGTCTCCAGACAATGAGACAATAAAACCGAAAACTGTGTTGTTTAAGCCACCCACTTTGTGGTACTCTGTTATTAGAAAACTAATAAAGAGGCTTGTGTTTATTTGAGTTAGGATGATTGCCTGGAAAAGGAGGAAAGAGTTGTGTGTAAAGGTGGCAGGGATTATCTGGTAAACTTGACATTTTAGTCATAATAACTACCCTTGTAATCACCACTGCACTGCATATCTGCTAAAGGCTCTCGGTTAGGATTAAAACAGTGGGCGGGCTGGGGCAGCCTCTCCTTCTACCAGTGACTAAGGAACCTGTTCAGTTTAGAGGAACAAGGGGAACTTTGCCAATTCACCTCTGTGTCTTTGCTCAGGTTCTCTTCCATACCTTTTGCCTAACTACTGTAACACTCAACCTAGGCATTGTCTTCTATAGGAAACCTTCCCCGAGCACATCTAGGCTGAATTCGTTTTATAGATTCATAGAAAAAGAGACACTTATCTTCATTATTACCCTCCCCATTGTAGTACTGTTAATTCTTTGCTCATGACTCTGCCTCTCCCACCACTGGATTAGCTCCTGGCCAATAGCTTAGTACTTTGCACACTTCAAATACTCGTTGACTGTTTCTCAAACATTTTTAAATCACCTTATCCACCCAGTAGTCCACATTATACTTATTCCTTAAGATAGATACCTATGAAAATATTACAGCAAGCTTTTTAGGGTAGAAGAAAACTGTTGAAGGAGGGGGAAAAAAAAAAACCTAAACAAATTTCTTACACTAAAAAAAAAAAAAACTTGAAAGGCTGTAAGTCTTAACATGGCCTTAAGTCTTAACAAATTTAAAAATGAATTTGTATTTTGTTAATCAACAGGCAAAGAGAATTATATTTAATGCATTAATAAGTTGAATCAGGTCCCGTGAACCTAAATATACAGTACAGCTAAAGGCTTCAGTGACCTACACAGGCCAGAATTCTCTTGTGGCAACTACAAGTCTCCTGCATTGCAGGCAGATTCTTTACCGTCTGAGCCACCAGGGAAGCCCCACAAGGCCTATAACAAGTTTTAAAGGCTTGAAATATTTAGAATAGTTTTGCAACAATCTAGCAAGTATTTTCTGATTGGTACAATCTCACAGCCCACTCCAGTACTCTTGCCTGGAAAATCCCATGGATGGAGGACCCTGGTGGGCTGCAGTCCATAGGGTCGCTTGAGTCGGACACGACTGAGCGACTTCACTTTCACTTCTCACTTTCATGCATTGGAGAAGGAAATGGCAACCCACTCCAGTGCTCTTGCCTGGAGAATCCCAGGGACAGGGGAGCCTGGTGGGCTACCATCTGTGGGGTCGCACAGAGTCGGACACGACTGAAGCAACTTAGCAACAGCAGCAGAAGCCTCTGGAGAAAATCAAACTGCTTTACCAAGATGCTGGTCTTTGCCTGGTATTAGACTTTCCTGCTGCTGCTGCTGCTGCTGCTGCTGCTGCTGTTAAGTCGCTTCAGTCGTGTCTGACTCTGTGCGACCCCATAGACGGCAGCTCACCAGGCTCTCCCGTCCCTGGGATTCTCCAGGCAAGAACACTGGAGTGGGTTGCCATTTCCTTCTCCAATGTATGAAAGTGAAAAGTGAAAGGAAGTCGCTCAGTCGTGTCCGACTCTTCGCAACCCCATGGACTGCAGCCTACCAGGCTC
This sequence comes from Bubalus bubalis, assembly GCF_019923935.1. Lineage (NCBI taxonomy): Eukaryota > Metazoa > Chordata > Mammalia > Artiodactyla > Bovidae > Bubalus > Bubalus bubalis. The sequence continues at coordinate 42,006,877 of NC_059166.1, forward strand.
CTCCGTCCATGGGATTTTCCAGGCAAGAGTACTGGAGTGGGGTGCCATCGCCTTCTCCTAACTACTCCCAAAATATTACCCAGGATCTGATTCTGATGAGTCATTCTTTCTCTAAAGTCAGTAAAAGTATTCATCATCTTGAGCCTGAAGATCATCATGTACCATAAATCATTTTTTTTTTTTTTTTACTTTACAATATTGTATTGGTTTTGCCGTACATTGACATGAATCCGCCACGGGTGTACATGCGTTCTCCATCCTGAACCCCCCTCCCACCTCCCTCCCCATACCATCCCTCTGGGTCATCCCAGTGCACCAGCCCCGAGCATCCTGTATCATGCATCGAACCCGGACTGGCGATTTGTTTCACATATGATAATATACGTGTTTCAATTTTTTTCTGATGTCAAATGAAGGCAAGTGCAAATATGTAAAGTGGGGAGAGGTGTTTGCTGACTTTGCATATTGAGTTTGAGTAATCATATGGTTCAGCATTAAGACTAGCAGCTCTAATTCAGAAGTCACTTCAAATCTATATTCAGAACAAGCATTGCCTAGGGCCAAAGAAATGTTTAATCATTGTGTATATGAGTGCAGTAGGGAAGAATAGAAATTGTAATTCTTTCCATATAAAATCTTGTAGGCTGGCTGGAGTCTCTTCTAAGCACCATGTTTGGCATACTATTGTACTTATTCACATATTCTTTTCCATTGTAGATATGATGCTGACCAGTATTAACTTTTCATTATTTTGGTTGTGGTCATTATTTTGACCTTTTGATTTGATTTGATAGACCATAGTGTTATCAAAATCATGCACATATACGTGGTTTCTAGAGGTCACCTATTCTAGTCCCCAGCCTCAAGGTATAGTTACCAGTGAATTTCTCAAGCCAAATCAGCGTGTCTGACTCTTCCTAAATATATTCAGGAGCAGCTTCCAAAATTCTGTTGTATAGGCAACTGCAAAATCTCTAATATTTAACTTTAACCTCCTCTACATCAGAGGCTGGTTTCAACTTGTATAGTACTTTATCAAGAACAATGCAGAAATTAATGCAACATTGTAAAGCAGTTATACTCCAATTAAAAAAATAAAAAGAGCAGTGCACTCCAGGAAATAAGATGATTCCTTACTCATTCATCCTGAGGGACTTCAAGAGAAACCACAGAAGAATCTCTGGACAGTCAAAATAAGCTTTTACAAAGTCCTTTAAAAATTTTTTTGCATATTTTTCTCAGGTTTGTGCTCTCAAGGACCTGTAGCCTTATAGAAACTATTTACTTTACAGAGAAGCCAATCATGTCTAAGGACTTTATTTCTTAGTCCAAACCATTTAGAAGAGGGGAAAGGGAATTGAAGATGCTATGTGCCAACTACAAGTAATGCAATCATTGGATAGCAAAGAGAGAGAGTAAAAAATAACTACAAAATTCAAAAAGCATTACAGCCTTGAGCCTACAGCCTTGAAACTCAATGACACCTTGAGCTCAATGACACCTGAGGAATTGCTGTATTATTACGTCACCATGTAATAAGGGTAGGGTTGCCAGATTGAACAAATAAAAATATAAGATGCCCAGTTCAATTTGAATTTCAAATAAGCAAGGTACAATTTGTTAGTACAAGTATGTCTCACATATTGCCTGTGTTTATCTGGAATACAAATTTTACCGAGTATCCAGTATTTATTTCATCTGGCGACCCTATATAAGACCAGGACCCCAAAGTCATCAATAAACTGTGCTTAGTATACAGCTCAAAAACTGTCACTAATATGATATTAGAAAATGTTTCATTGATAACATCTAAGATTAAGAAAATCAAAACTTTTAGTTGTCTTTGGAAAGTTAATTTAGGTGATATACTTTGAACAATGCATGTTCTAGTCATTGCAGAATGCCAGGCTTAAAATAAAGATTGAATAAACATTGGATGAAGAGTAAAAGCTTAAAACATCATCTCCCGATGCGGGAGCCCCTGCAGGCTGTCCCTAGCCCCACCTGGTCATTTAGTTTTAGCGTTCCTTCACACCTTCTCCTGTAGGTGTCAGTTCTTCTGTCTTGCTTGACTCCAAGCCTGACTCAGAGGTGCTGTCACTGTCCCCGTCAGGCTCCCGTGCCCTCTTGTGTCTGTTTTCTTGGGCTTCCATGATGCCACCGTGAACCTTCCCTGATGTGGCTTTTCAAGAGAATGAGATGATGCCTACACTTCCCTAGTATTTTGGGTTCCCTCTGTGAGCCCACTGATATAAGGGGCACTCAGGTGTGTGGTGTGAAGGAAATGAAGAAACAGGTCCTGCTCTTCCCCCTAGAAGAAGCTTTTCCACCCCCACTCCCTGATAACAAGCACCAACCTGGGCCAATGACTGGTCACTTGCAACCCTCCTGGCCTCTGTCAAGGGCTTCATTGGATGACCAAGAAAGTGCTAGATTTCATCCAGAAGTCACATCCCACATTTATTCTTTGTGGTCTGATTAGTCCAAGAAATCATCTCTATCTGAAAGGAGGTAGTCTGCATTCTTAACAGGATTTGCCTCTGAGCAGTAGAACATGGAGAGGGTCTGTGGCAACCAGATGAACAAGACACGGTTCCCACCCTTAAGCTTGAAAGTGAAAGTGGCTCAGTCGTGTCGGACTCTCTGCAACCCCGTGGACTGTCCCCACCTGGCTTCTCTGTCCATGGAATTCTCCAGGCAAGAATACTGCAGTGGGTTGCCATTCCCTTCTGTAGGGGATCTTCCCAACCCAGGGATCGAACTGAGGTCTCCTGCCTTTCAGGCAGATTCTTTACCATCTGAGCCACCAGGGAAGCCTCAAAGAAACTTACTTCCTACTCTGTATGCTTATCTGAAGATACTTTTACAAGAATTCCCTTTATCATAATTTTTTGAAAACTAAAATATAAGTTTATGGAAATAACATCATCTCAATGATCATCAATCTGAAAATTAAAGGCCCGTAACGGTACATAGTACACAGTAAACCCATAGTGAGTGATGGTTGTTGTCATCATGCTAAGGCAAACTCCAAAATTTTCCCAAACCGAAAGTAGTAAAAGAATATAGAGAGTATCTTATTATTATTCTGCAGAGGCCTGTCACAGCTGCTGGGGTCTAGTTTCTGAGACCACCTCTCCCCTCTCTTCCATGCTATGCCACCAGGAGGAAACTAGGCAAGATCTAGGTTCTTAATTGGTATCATTGGGTTACAGGGTGTGCCTCACTGTGATCTCATTTAAATAGGTGAGTTAGAGCCTTGGTCGGCAATACTGGGAGGAATACAATTATTGTTTTCAGGGACCCCACCCCATCCCCATGGCCATGTGCTTTCTCAGTTCATTCTAAATAAAAATCCAAGGGAGTAATGTTAACCCCATTTGGCTCGTGAACCTGTGCATGTGTGCTAAGTCACTTTAGTCATGTACAACTCTGTGGGACACCATGGACTGTAGCCCACCAGGCCCTCTGTCCATGGGATTCTCCAGGCAAGAATACTGGAGTAGGTTGCCATCCCCTCCTCCAGGGGACCTTCCCAATTCAGGGATTGAGCCGAGGTCTCGCGCCTCTCCTGCGTGGGCAAGCGGGTTCTTTACCACTAGTGTCGCCTGAGAAGCCCTGGCTCATGCCTAAAATCACAGTCTTAAATGGGTCAGAGTTGGGACTATCACCCAGGTGTGTAAGATCCCAAAGGTGTGGCCTTGCACTCCACAATGTTGACTTGGGCAGTGAAGAAACCTGGAGAGAAAGAGATGGATTAATTTAAATTTTACAAAGCATCATAATGGAAATAAGCAACAAGTGGTCAATCAAAAAAAGTGTTCTTTTTAAGGACAGTGTAAGCAAGCGTTCCAGATGACAGCATAGAATGTATCCTATGACTGTCGTGTTTTGTTTCCCCATGGAATCTGATCCTTGAGTACCAAGCTTTGAGAGATGATATTGTGGGATCACATTTCTGAGGCAATTGTGAGATCCAGGAAGTGTTAAGGAGTCACACATAGTCCACGTGACTTATTTTTCTTTCTTAAGAAGATCTTTCATCCTGTCTTCACAACAGCTAGCTACAGATACCAAAAGTGAAGTGAAAGTAAAGTCGCTCAGTCATTTCCGACTCTTTGCAACCCCGTTGACTGGACTGTAACCTAGCAGACTCCTCTGTCCATGGGATTCTCCAGGCAAGAATACTGGACTGGGTTGCCATTTCCTCCTCTAGGAGATCTTCCCCACCCAGGGATCAAACCTGGGTCTCCCACATTCCAGGCAGATGCGTTACCCTCTGAGCCACCAGACAGATACCTAAATATCAGGCCTAAATAATATTAACCACATCTTTTACTTAATTTGCTAACAGGCAGCTAAATAGAAATTCAGGCTCCTTTCATTCCTCCTGATTGCTTGCTATGTAAGATGTGGCCCAACGATGAGAAAGTTTGGCGTCACCTGGGTGCACACCTGGAGCTAGCAGAAAGTTTGGCGTCACCTGGGTGCACACCTGGAGCTAGCAGACAGCTTGGCATCACCTGGGTAGGTGTGCACCCAGGTGACGCCAAACTTTCTCATCATTGGGCCACATCTTACATAGCAAGCAATCAGGAGGAATGAAAGGAGCCTGAATTTCTATTTAGCTGCCTGTTAGCAAATTAAGTAAAAGATGTGGTTAATATTATTTAGGCCTGATATTTAGGTATCTGTCTGGTGGCTCAGAGGGTAAAGCATCTGCCTGGAATGTGGGAGACCCGGGTACAACTGCATAAAAATCTGCATTATAACAAAGCTCCCCCAGGTGATTCATGGACACTTTTTACACTTGAGAAGCTCTGCTCTAGTTCACTTAGCCTCTCCCTAGCAGATGTGTTAAAAACACTACACCATGGTCCTTAGGTGTACACCAGACCCTCCATGAAGCCACAGTGATACTGAGATAATGGAGACATGGCCTCTGTGGTAGAAAAGAATAAAAGGAGGAGGTCTAGGCAATCTAAAAATGCTCACCTGGATCAATGAGAATTCTTGGATCTAGATGTCTTTCTGCTCATGAAAGAATGGAGTTCAGAATGGTTTTCAGTAGAGACAACACAACTGAAAGCTGTGTTTGCTTTTCAAGAGATCGTAACTCAGGAAAGGAGTAAGAAGAAAAAGAAGAGGTGCATGCATCTTCCATGCTGCTAAACTGTTCTTTCCTCAGTAACTAGCCTTCTATAGCACTCCAGCAGAGATGTAAGACCGCTAAGCTTCTGAGAATCCGCTCACTCACACCTTTATTGAATGACTTCCATATGCCCATCTCAGTGCCAGCTGCTCCAGTTTCAGGTAAAAATTAAGTGGTCCTAGCCTTCCTGAAGCTCATTCATAGCTGTGTGTGGACAGGTTTTACCCAAATCTGTGACTGGGAGCGAAGGCTGTGGCTTGCAGTTTGAGAGGAAAGGGCTAATTCTGCTCCAGTTTTCCTTCCTTTATAAATTTTATAACATTACTTTCATGGCTTGAGTGTTCCTCTCAAGAATTGCTTTAGCACGTGAAATGCAAGTGGACAGGTAGGAGACAGCTACTTTCTTCAAAAGTGGAAATGATCTCAAAAAAAAAAAAGCTGAAGCATTATCTGCCATCCAACAATATTTCTTCTAAAATTAGGTAACTCACCATTCTAGAGCTGGGTTCCTTATCACTGCTACTCTAAGTGTGGTCTGTGGGTTTTTCCCCAGCCACAGCAGGATAAGTGTAGACATAGACAATGGTTTAGAAACTTTTAGAGCAATTTGACATTGTTACATCATGCACAGCCTCGCCAGAGGATCCAGTCTCATTGAACAGGGTGCTATAGATTGAATGTTTGTGCGCCCTCCTCCTCACCCAAAATTCATATGTTAAAACCTAATTCCCAATGTAATGGTCTTTGGAGGCATTCCTCTGGGAGCTGGTTAGGTCATGAGGGCGGAGCCCTTGGGAATGCAATTAGTATCCTTATAAAAGCCCCTAAGAGCTCCCTTGCCTCTCCTACTGTGTGAGGACACAGAGAGAAGGTACTGTCTATGAAATAGAAGCAAACCCTCTACTGATGTCTTGATTTTGGACTTCCCAACCTCCAGAACTGTGAGAAATGTTTGTTGTTTTTAACCCACCCAGCTTATGGTATTTTGTTATAGCAGCTGAACAAACTAAGACACAAGGTCTAGTTCAGGCATTGCACTGGAATGGCTGAGTCACATGTGACATAGTCTTCCTATGAGCTATCCCAACATGTGGGAGATTTTAAGTTTAACGTGTCCACTGTCATCCCAAAGTGTATAAATTCCAGAATCCATCTTGTTCACTAGTTTATCAAATATAATTTAAATTTAAAACTGATCTTTTAACTTTAAAAGATCAGTTTTGGAATTGACTACTGATGAAGGATTGAAAGTGAATGTTGAATATACAATATCATGGATTTCGTTTTAGACAAAAGTAGAAAATGAACATCCAGTGCTTGCAGAAATGGCTTTATTTTTCCTTTCTCATGAACCTACCTCTGTAAGACTGGTCTCTCTACTCTGAATGTTATTAAAACATAGAGGGACTTCTCTGGTGGTCCAGTGGTTGGGACTCCAAGCTTCCACTGCAGGGGGCATGGATTTGATCCCTAGTCAGGGAAATAAGATCCTGAATACCTCGAAGCATGGGCAAAAGATAATAGGAAGAAACTGTTTAAATATACATGATCCCCTCTTTGTAGTGCTTTCATCTATTCAATCTAGATTAAATAAATTAGTGAGCAAAAAGCAAGCCCACCTACCACATGAAAAACTTTAAATATTAATATATAAAATGCTTGTTTCAAGTACCCATATAAGCATTTACCATGCAGAATTGCTATTTTCCTCCTAATTTTTGTTTCACCACAGCTGTGGAATGACAAAAAAGTACTGAAGCTAAACTATTAATTGCCTGTACTCAGGTGTGCAGTGAACAGCAGACACATTTTTGTGATTTATTTTTTCCTGTGTTTTGTTCTTTGATTATGTCGATTGTAATATATATGCCTGTTGAATCTAATAAAATATATAGGCTTAGTGTTATATATTTTCTCTTTTTTATTTCTTTTTTCTATTAATTCAGTTTTTCTTCTATTTCCAAATGTACTGATCCACCTAGATTAGAAGGGAAAACCTGGTCCTTCATCTCAGAGTTTGAGAAAAACTTCTCCATAGTAACCTGTGTGTTAATGACTACCGTCAAGCCCAGCTAATGAAAAAGAAAGAATGTTATTAATATTGGCTCATATGTGTATAGCATTGGCTACCTGCCAGGCATGTCCTGTGTGCTTTACAAGTATTAGCTAGTTTGCTCTTACCTTGTGAATTAGGTGCTATTGTATCACCGTATAACTGTTGAGAACACTGAGGTTCAGAGAGGTTGAGTCCCTTGCTCAAGGTCACACAGCTCTAAAGCAGAGCCTAGTTCCAGAGTCCACGCTCTGACCCACAGAGGGATGCAACACAGGTGTCGTGGTCATAGTCCTCCACTAAATAACTATGAATTTATGTGAGTCATTTAACTCATGAGGGGAAAAAAAGGAAACATTAGAAAAGACAACAAAAGCTCCAATGCAGAGTCCCTCCCAGGTCCCAGGCATTGAGTTAAATGCTTTCCATGCATGATCTCAATGTCTCCTGAGGGCAGGGTGCTGGAGGATATGGCTTAGGTAGTAGGGGAGATGACTTAGTGGTGTGTGGGCAAGGCAGAAGTCAAGCTGCATCCCATAATGAGAAACTCTTGCTTCTTCAAGCCTGTGACTCCTTCTGATCACATCTGGGCAAGTCTCTTTGGTACAAGCCTTATATGACTTTCTCACACTGGCTTATTTCTTTTTGTTCCAAAAGGAGAGCAGGACTGAGCTGAACACCTTCTCTGGAAACAAGATCTTTTTTATTTCCACTGCACCTTCGATTTACGGCGAGTCATTCTCCATTGACGATAAAGATGTAAAATTTTCTTTCAAAATGTATTTAAGTTTCAGAAGTGAGCTTTGGAAAAATACAGAGAGGATATAGTTCTTACATGGACTTAGCAAAAGTTATAATGAATGAAGTTTGACAAATACTTCCATATCTTTCAACAACCTGGGAAGACAGGTACAATTGTTCTCCATTTATAGGTAGGAGATCTGAGGTTCTGAAAAGTTCAGTAAACTTCCGAAGGCTATTCTATAGGAAGGTGACTATTGGGATTTCAACGTAGAAGTGTCTGCATCCAAAACTAGTGAGTGCCCTTACCTGTTAGATACACTGCCTCCCTTAGATGGCAATCATGCTTGCTTCCTCCTAGGACTGTGACTCAGAGCCCTCTGATTGTATTTCATGATAAAACCAGCCGTTCTCATTGTATGCGCCTTGCTGCTGGTCCTCCGTAAGGTCCTCCTCTGGGTAATTTCATTGTAATACTAAGATGCTGTTTATCTCTTTTGCTCTTGTTCTCTCACAAGTGTACAAGGAAGTTTTTCCTGAGGCTGCATGGCATGTGCTATCACAACAGATTGAATGTAGAAGTAGATAGGAGAATCCAGCTACCTTCGATAAGCCAAACATTAAAAGGACGAACAAAAACGTAAAACAATGTCATTCTTTTCATGAAATCTTTTTAACTTGTTGGCTTGTTTTAGAAAACACAGCTATTTTTTGTTTTTGTTTTGTAACTTTTAAACTTTATTTTGTGTTTGATGGCATGGCAACCCAACTCCAGTACTCTTGCCTGGAGAATCCCATGGACAGAGGAGCCTGGCAGACCACAATCTATAGGGTCGCAAAGAGTTGAACATGACTGAGTGACTAACACACACAGCCAATTAACAATGTTGTGGTAGTTTCAGGTAAACAGCAAAGGAACTCAGCCATACATATTTTTATTGTTTTAAATTGGCGTAACTTACTTTACAATGTTGTGTTATTTTCTTCTGTACTATACGGTGAATTAGTGATATATATACACACATCCCTCCCTCTTGGACCTCCCTCCCACCTTCCAATATCCCACCCCTCTAGGTCATGGCAGAGCACCAAGGTGAGCTCCCTGTGCTATACAGCAGCTTCCCACTATTTTGCACATGGTACTGTATATTTGTCAATGCCCATCTCTCAATTTGTCCCACCCTCTCCTTCCCCTGTCCCTGCTCTGTGTCCACAGTTCTGTTCTCTATATCTCCATTTCTATTCCTGCTTGCAAACAGGTTCATCAGTACCGTCTTTCTAGATTCCATATATATGCATTATTGTACATAATGTTTTTTTTTTTCTGACTTAATTCACTCTATATGACAGACCCTGGGTTCATCCACATCACTACAAATGATTGAGTTTTGTTCCTTTTAATACAGCTGTTTTATTTTTTTAATTTAAATTTATTTATTTTAATTGGAGGCTAATTACAATATTGTATTGGTTTTGCCATACATCAACATGAATCCGCCACGGGAATACAGCTGTTTTAAATTAAAAAAAAAAACGTGACTGATGTTAATGTGTAGTAGGTTTATTGTTCTTTTTACGTGAATAACTAAATACACATTTATCCATCTTAATTTTGAATGTATTAAACATCAGTATGTACTGGATAGCCCACATAAACATCAGTATGTAGTGGATAGCCCACTTTTGGGGGGCCATCAAGAACATAAAGAGGTCTTAAGATGTAAAGTATGTGGTAGGATAATATTTTTTAATATTAATGGAAACTTTTTTCCCCCAATATTTCCACCCTTCCTTTCCTCCCCTCTCCATTTAAGTAGGTAATTATGATTCATGGCTTCAGGGGAGGGACACTACCAAATGGAAAAGCAGAAATAGGGACTGCTGCTGCTGCTAAGTCGCTTCAGTCATGTCTGACTCTGTGCCACCCCATAGACGGCAGCCCACCAGGCTCCCCCATCCCTGGGATTCTCCAGGCAAGAATACTGGAGTGGGTTGCCATTTCCTTCTCCAATGCATGAAAGTGAAAAGTGAAGGTGAAGTTGTGTCTGACTCCTAGCAACCCCATGGACTGCAGCCTACCAGGCTCCTCCGTCCATTGGATTTTTCAGGCAAGAGTACTGGAGTGGGGTGCCATTGCCTTCTCCGGAAATAGGGACTAGCTTTTGTCAAAGCTGAAACCTACTATGGAAACTCTGCTAGGTGCTTTGAGGCTGGAATATCAGAATACAGCAAGTGCCAGTGAGAAAACATAATAGCAATATTGAGAGAGGGCAGTTTTCCCAGGACTAGAAAAAATAATTCTCATCTCTTTAGGATGGGTGTGGGAAGAACAAAGACAAAAGAGAGATCAGGAGAACTGAAAGAAGACTGGGCTGAAGAGGCCAGGAAGACAGAAAGTAGGCACTGCTCAGCCACAGGGGGCATCTTCCAGTGTCTGGAGCCATGTAGAAGCTGGAAAGTGTCACTGCCTAAACCCAGCGTCTTTGAAGCCACTCCCCCTCCATCCTCAGGCCAGTGCTCAGGAGTGACACATTCTGATTCCCCCAGCCTGGACACCCGCACCCCCAGAACATCCCTGGACCATCAGAAGCCCAAGTGGGAGGTGACTGGGGCTCCGGGTGCCTTGAGGAGTAGTGGGGGGCCAGGTAACAGAAAACAGCTCTGGGCCCTGTAACTGCAACGTCTGATTGGAATCAGCTGCAGACTGCCCTGAGCTGGAAGAGTAGGTTTTGCAAATTTTAGGAGCACCAAACATACCTGTTGGCTGATAAGCAAATAAGAACTTGAGTTCTAGCAGAAACTGCCAACTGATGGCCATGTCCTTGTTTGACCCACAGGTGAGTGTTCTTGGTCCAGTACAGGGGATTTTCTTAGTTAGTTGGTTTGTTCTCATTAGATGCTCTGGGAGGAGTTCATGTACCATCCAGGGCCCGCTGTCCTTTCTCCCACTCAGGCCCTGCATTCACCAGCATTCCCTGCCAGGCCCCTGAGGACATCTGACTTTTCGGAGCTCTGCAATATGAAGTGAGTGATCTATAATAGGAGGACTGGTCAAGGGGAAACCCTGAAACTACATGGAATTGTGAACCTCTGCATTTTTCTGAGGACAGCATCTAAACTTTTATCAGCTACACAAAGGACTCTCTGATGCCTAGGTTAAAATCCTGGCCACTGTTTACTGGCTGCATGACCTTGACATGTCACTTAACCCGTCTGTGCTTCGTTTTCCTCATCTGTAAAATGGGGTTGTTAATAGTATTTAACTCTCAGGGTTGATGTGAAGATAAATGAGCTGTGTGTGTGCTCAGTTGTGTCTAACTCTTTGTGACCTCATGGACTATAGCCCACCAGGCTCCTCTGTCCATAGAATCTTCCAGGTAAGAATACTGGAGTGGATTCCAGGCAAGAATCCTTCTCCAGGGGATCTTCCTGACCCAAGGATCAAACCCTTGTCTCTTGTGTCTCTTGCAAGGACAGGCAGATTCTTTACCAGCTGAGCCACCAGAGAAGCCCATATAAAGCACCTGGAATGGAAAACCCTTCAGAAATGTTGACTATCATTATTATCAGGGAGGTAGACTGTTGTGGGTTGGGTGGAACCCCAGTGTCAGGGGGGCCAGCCTAGAGCAGAGAGATGAGTGAGGGCCCATCTTCAACATGTAGCCTGTGCAGCTCTCAGAACTCACTCATTCAGCACACTGGAGACAAACAAGTCCTCTCTGCATGTGACCAAAAAGGCTGCCAGCATCTAGGATGTGTGTGCCTCTCTTATCCTGGGAAAGATAAGGATCTGCAGGTGGCAGTCAGAGGGACCTGGAGCCATGATCTTGGAGACCACAGTTCTGCCCTGGAGACCAATGCTGCCTTAGCTCTAGGCTTGAGATACACAGCTGGGCAGCCCAGGGAGCAGAAAGCATAGCAGAGTCCATCAGAAACTGGAATCCTGTTCCACCACTTTCTAGCTGAGTGTACTTGAACAATTTACTGTAAGACTCCCTAAGCCATAGCTTCCTCTTTTGAGAAATTGAGGAATAATATACCCACTGTACCAATTCAATAATATAACATAAACGAAACACTTAGCAAGGACAGAGTCCTCAGGAAATGGAGCCAGGGTTCTGGCAAAGTGTGTATTCCCGACGCAGGGCTCATAGAGTCTAATTGGATGGGGATCCTCAAAGAACAAAGGGGAGATAGCCTTTAACATCTCTTCCTTTTCTTTTTTTTTTTGCCTCATGGCACGTGGGATCTTAGCTCTCCAACCAGGGATCCAACCGTGCTCCCTGCATTGGAAGTGGTGCACCTTAATCACTGGACCACCAGGGCAGTCTCTCCTTTCTCTTCTTGATGATGTGACCGAAACAGCTGACCCAGCCCAGCTTTGCCTCGTTTTGTGGTTGAAATGCAGCATGTTAGAGGTTCCTTGTTCTCAAACCCAAGTTCCCAGAAGAGGAAATTTATTGGCTAGCTCCTGTAACATACTCAGACCTGCCACTGTCAGCCAAGGTGTGTATATATGGGGTGGGAGAGGGAGGAAAAGAAGTGAATGTTACGAATACACAGGCTCAACCAGTTCGTATAAGAAGAAAGCCAAATGGCTAAGGGACACCTGAAAAGATACTCATCTTCACTAACATTCAAAGAAATGCAGATTAGCCAACAATGAGAAGTGCTCATTTTTTTTTTCTTTTTTGACATCATATTGGAAATTATGAAAAATAAAGATAATTATAGGAAACTTGTTAAGAGTATAAAGTGATATGACTTTTCTGGTTTGCTATTGAACATCATGTCATATTTTTAAAATTAATTTTTATTGGAGTGCAGCTGTTTTACAATGTTGTGTTAGTTTCTGATGCATCAGACATACACATGTGCATGTCCCCACCCTTTTGGACTTCCTTCCCACTTGGGTCACCACAGTGCGTAGAGTTCCCTGTGCTATACGGTAGGCTCTCATTAGTTACTTATTGTATGCACAGTATCAATGGTATATTTGTTGTCATATTTTAAATGTTCATAAACTTTAACCCAGAAAGTCTAGTTGAGGAATTTATCCTAAACAGATAATTAGAACATGCCCAGGCATATATACATTGTATATATGTGTGTATATAGGGCTTCCCTGGTGACTCAGATGGTAAAGAATCCACCTGAATGTGGCAGACCAGGTTCAATCCCTGGGTTAGGAAGATCCCCCGGAGAGGAGAATGGCGAACGGCCACCCACTCCAGTGTTCTTGCCTGGAGAATCCTCATGGACAGAGGAGCCTGGCAGGCTATAGTCCATGGGGTTGCAAAGAGTCGAACACAACTGAGCGACTAAGCACAGAGAGAGCATATATATAGATAGATAGATAGATACATATGCATATATGCATGCTAAGTCACTTTAGTTGTGTAGAACTGTTTGTAACCCTATGGATTGAAGCCCATCAGGCTCCTCTGTCCATGGGATTCTCCAGGCAAGAAAACTGGAGTGAGTTGCCATGCCCTTCTCCTGGGGATCTTCCCGACCCAGGGAGTGAACCCACATCTCTTATATCTCTTACATTGGCAGGCAGATTCTTTACCACTAGTGCCACCTGGTAAGCCCATATATAGGTATTTATTGCAATATTTTTAATATTAAAGAAAAACTTAGAACATAATAGATACCCTTCAATGGAGGGTAGAGATTATGGTATAATACTACTGAGAGGTTGTTATAAAAGGTGAGGTAGATTCGTATGCAAGATGTGCATGGCAAGCTGTTTAAAGTAAAAAAAAAAAAGCAAACCATAGAAGAGAGTAAACAATGTGATTTCATTTTTGTCAAAAACATACAGTATATAAGACACACTGTACATACTATCTTAGAAATGTGTCTGCATACACACTGTATGTATTTGCCTGTGTATGTTTGTGTATATTACATAATATATAACACTTACACATTATTTGTGGTATAACAGTTACATATTTATATATATATATGTATATATACATGTATAGATGGTGGCACTGGTGCTAAAAACCCAACTGCAAATCCAGGACATGTAAGAGATTCGGGTTTGAACCCTGAGTTGGGAAGATCCCCTAGAGTAGCAAATGGCAACCCACTCCAGTAGGCTTGCCTGGAGAATCCCATGGACAGAGGAGGGTTATGGTCCATGGGGTCGCAAAAGATTCAGACGCAACTGGAACGACTTAGCACAGCACCCATAGACATCTGTAAGGACACAGATATAAAACTAATCATTGTGTCCATCTCTTGGAATGGATAGAATTATGGAAAGCCTTCACTTCCTGCTTTATTCATTTTTATAGGATTTAACTTTTTAAAAACAACCTGAATTATTTTTATAGCTAGATAAAAAGAAAAAAACTAGTAAGATACTCTATTTCAGCGGGTCAAGAGAGTATAGATTTTTTATATAAAAGAGAAACATTTGCTATTTTAAAATTAAAGAAGGACAACACAAATCCAATTTCCTAGTGGTAATAGATATAAGAGGAGGCAACACAGGCTGCCCTCGCCCAGGGCCTGGGATTATTGAGTGAGAGCTTTTCCTCGGGTGGAAAGGAGAAAAGTCAGCTTCTCCTGGTACCACAGAGTACATTACCTCTGTCCTGTTGGGAGATTTTGGCTTACCCACAACTCAAGGATGTTCCCCCTTCTTCAATAGATGAATTAAGGAACATAATTGAATTGAACTCTTCAGCTCAAATCTACAGATAATATACTTTTGTATTTACATATGAAAAGAGGAGGAAGATAGTAAGTGGTGAGAGCTGAGGTGTACAGTTAAATGAGGGGTCAGATACAGAAAGAACCAGAGGCCAACCTGGGAAAAGTGAAGGTGGCCTGGTTCAATTTCAGTGACATGTTTATCTGCTGTCCATCACAGATTTGTGTGGGACCTTGGGGCCTTTTTAAGAAACTTGAATAGGTTGGGAAATTGAAACTCTTACTGGCATTATTATTACTTTTTAAGTATTTCCCTTCAGATTCTTCCTTTTTTGATAGGAACATGCTAAATATTAAAAGAGGCCATTGTGAGAAGCAGGGAAAGATAAATTAGAAGTTTGGGATTAAGATATATACACTACTATATATAAAATAGATAACCAACAAGGACCTACAATATAGCACAGGAAACTCTACTCAATATCTTATAATAACCAAATATGGAAGAGAATGTAAAAGTAGAATATATATTTAATATACATATAACTGAATCACCTTGCCATGTACCTATAACCAATACAGCATTGTAAATCAACTATATTTAAATAAAAATGTTTAAAAAATCCAATCCAACAGAAACAAATAAATGAATATAAATAAAAGAGCCATTGTAATTTCTTTCAATACCATAGTGAATTTCAGTGGGAAAACAATGATTGTTGTTGAGTAGGCCACTTTACAAGAATGCCTCAAGTTCACACATGGCAGGAGATCTGTATTAATTTGGCATAGATAGAAAACAATTTCAATGAACAGTCTTTTGTCTTTGTTTGTAGTAGACAGTTCACCAATGATGCATTTTAGAGCATTGTTCACCAACAGCATTAGAAGTCAATTTCACCGTATTACTTTTTCAAATCTCTAACACCTGGACAGGCAGACTCGTGGAGAATAAGACCCATTTTATCCTTCTCTTTTTCTTTTTGAATTCCACTCTAAGCAAGAAACATTTGCTTAATGCCTACCTAGGGACTTCAACATTGCTAGCTCATATAATGGCCTTCCAAAAATGTCTACAGTAATGGGAATGTTGGGGATAATATACCCTCGGCCATACTGCAAAGACAGCTTTTTGAATGATTGTTCATATAAAACCTGCCAAATTGCTGATATTAGCATTGGTCATTCCTTACATTATGAGATTTTGAAGATGAAAATAATAACTGGAGACAGCAAGAGCTGGCAGGTCATCTTATTCAGCTCCCTCAGGTAACACATGATAAAATGAGTCTCTGAGACAGCAGGAGCATTGTCTAGTTTCATGACTAAGAAGTGGCAGAGATTTTTTTTTAATTCCAAATCCTATGCTGTTATTATTACCACTCAGCCTGCCTCTCTCAGACCAAAGTCTGTCTCAGAAATGCCAGACATTCCCTTCTCCCTACCCACATTCCACATTGGAGTCTTTGCCCCACTCCTCACCCTGGGAGGAGTGGTACTACCTACCATGTGACTGCGCCCCACCAGTCTCAGTGACTGACCCAGGGATAGACGTCTGACCTCAGCTGGGCTGAACGGATACTCTCCCAAGAATTTGGAACAGGGACAAAGAGGCTGAGTCATTGTGCTGTGAGGAGCAGAGCTGCAAGGTCACAGCCAGCGGGTCTCCCACAGCAGCCCCAGGCCTCTTCCTAATGAGTGAGGGGAAGCTGAGAAATCATGAGTCAGCAGAAAAGGTCCATCTACAGAAGGATGGAGCAGGTGCTCTGAGGCAAAGAGAGACACTGTCCATGTCTGCGGGCTAAGTCGCTTCGGTCACGTCTGACTCTACGTGACCCTATGGACTGTAGCCCGCCAGGGTCAGCTGTCCATGGGATTCTCCAGGGAAGAATACTGGAGTGGATTGCTGTGCCCTCCTCCGGGGGATCTTATCGACCCAGGGATTGAACCCATGGCTCTTATGTCTCCTGCATTGGCAGGCAGTTCTTTACCATTAGCATACCTGGGAAGCCCAAAATAGAGACACTACCTCCAAATGTAGAAGAGAGACAGAGGGAGAAAAAAAAATCTACATAATCCCCTTTTGGTCCCCAAACACTCAGCTTTATCTCCTGCACTGGCTTATTGTAACCCCATAATGAACTCTGCCTTTCAATCAATCCTCTTTTGATTTGAGCTAAGTGGAGTTCTGTTCTTTGCATCTAAATTTTTCCTAAGACATTCCAATTCATCATGAATGTATTTTGGGGTGAAAAGACTGCTCTGTTTTTTATGAAGATTATGGAAATTGAAGTCTTATCTCAAAACCCACAACGGAATGATTGGTTTTCTGCATTCTCTTCATTAATTATCCAGACCCAACAGATGAAGCTTTCTAGGTGAATAATTTCCAGAATTTCTGATGGAAGTTAGCCCAACTTTGGGTCATCCCTAAAAATATGCTTAGAGTTGTTCTGTCCAGAAATAGAAATCTTACTGGAGTCTATAGCTGCCACCTTGGGAAGATACGTCAGGACTTCCTATAGTATTTCCATTTAAAGTTTCCAATGCTTGAGCCTGTTTTCTCAAAAAGAAAACTGTTCCTTTAGAGGCACCTGTAGCCCAACATTGACCTAACCAGGAAGTGGCCATATCTGTCACAGGGATATTTGTGTTATCTAAATAATGGAAAGAGCCTTTAAAAAAATTCTACTTATCTTTCTAAAATTCTTAAAACTAATATAAGTATAAAATAATGGAGAAATGATTGAGTACTTTAGGGTTCATTATATACAGTATATATGTGTGTGTGTGTATATATATATATAGTATATGTATCTCTATAACTATGTGATCTCAAATAATGGAAAGAGCCTTTAAAAAGAAATTCTACCTATCTTCTAAAATTCTTAGAATTAATATAAGTATAAAATAATGGAGAAATGATTGACCACATTAGGGTTCATCATATATAGTATATATGTATACTGTATATATATATATATACTCATATATAGTATATATATAATAATTGTGTGATCTCAAATAATGGAAAGAGCCTTTAAAAAAATTCTACTTATCCTTCTAAAATTCTTAGAACTAATATAAGTATAAAATAATGGAGAAATGATTGAGCACATTCAGTTCAGTTCAGTTGCTCAGTTGTGTCTGACTCTTTGGGACCCCGTGAATCGCAGCACGCCAGGCCTCCCTGTCCATCACCAACTCCCAGAATTTACTCAAACTCACGTCCACTGAGTTGGTGATGCCATCCATCCATCTCATCCTCCGTCGTCCCCTTCTCCTCCTGCTCCCAATCCCTCCTAGCGTCAGGGTCTTTTCCAATGAGTCAACTCTTTGCATGAGGTGGCCAAAATATTGGAGTTTCAGCTTCAGCATCAGTCCTTCCAATGAACACCCAGGACCGATCTCCTTCAGAATGGACTGGTTGTATCTCCTTGCAGTCCAAGGGACTCTCAAGAGTCTTCTCCAACACCACAGTTCAAAAGCATCAATTCTTCGGCGCTCAGCCTTCTTCACAGTCCAACTCTCACATCCATACATGACCACAGGGAAAACCATAGCCTTGACTAGATGGACCTTTGTTTGCAAAGTAATGTCTCTGCTTTTTAATATGCTATCTAGGTTGGTCATAACTTTCCTTCCAAGGAGTAAGCATCTTTTAATTTCATGGCTGCAGTCACCATCTGCAGTGATTTTGGAGCCCCAAAAAATAAAGTCTGACACTATTTCCACTGTTTCCCCATCTATTTCCCATGAAGTGATGGGACCAGATGCCATGCTCTTAGTTTTCTGAATGTTGAGCTTTAAGCCAACTTTTTCATTCTCCTCTTTCACTTTCATCAAGAGGCTTTTGAGTTCCTCTTCACTTTCTGCCATAAGGGTGGTGTCATCTGCATATCTGAGCACATTAGGGTTCATCATATATAGTGTGCTGCTGCTGCTGCTAAGTCGCCTCAGTCGTGTCCGACTCTGTGCGACCCCATAGACGGCAGCCCACCAGGCTCCCCCATCCCTGGGATTCTCCAGGCAAGAATACTGGAGTGGGTTGCCATTTCCTTCTCCAATGCATGAAAGTGAAAAGTGAAAGGGAAGTCGCTCAGTCATGTCCGACTCTTAGCGACCCCATGGACTGCAGCCTACCAGGCTCCTCCATCCATGGGATTTTCCAGGCAAGAGTACTGGAGTGGGGTGCCATGGCCTTCTCCAATATATAGTGTATATATATACATATACTCATATATAATATATATCTGATGGAATGCTATACAGATATTTAAAACAGTATAACTAGCAAGATTAAACATGGAAAGATATTTATGATTCAGCAAACAAAGAGCAGAATACAAAGTTGTAAGTATCAACCACGTGAAAACAGATACACATAAAGGACTTTTTTTTCTTGATAGTCCTCAACAAGGTAGTTGAGATAGCCCCAACCAACACCTAGATCCCTTAGGTATTTAAGATAAAAATCTATTGGGCATTTCTCCCTAGGATGATTTTGGCTAGGCAAAAGTTGCTGACCTGGTTCAGGTCCTACATTTTTTCTTATATTGACCTGGTTCCAAGCCTTGTGCTGGTCTATTTTTCGGCCTGTCTATAGCACTCCCAAATGACATGACCTCCTGATGATGGAGAGTTCTCAGTCTCTCTGTGCAATGACTTGAGACCTTTTGCTTTGCACCACACAGATTTCAACAACTTTTAGACTTTGATTGCTTTTTGTTCTTTTTTTTTTTTTTAATTTACTATTTCTCAAAGCTGTGACAAGGTGGAGATGTGACTTTCCTTCAGAGTGCTAATAACTTCTGCAAAGTTTCTGGGAATAGCCTCCAAAGCTGAGGTGAGATGGAGAGACACTGAATCTCTTCTTGCATTTTGTAGGAAAAAAAAATTTATAGACCAGCTACCACCTCTAAGACTTTCAATACAGAAAAGTTCTTCCATGGCTATTTTCATGATGTGTCTCCTCACCAAGCAGAGGGAGTTAAATACTGGCCCTTTCCTGCCTTATATAAGGGTTTGGTTGCCTAATTATCTCATGCCTACTCCAGCAGACATTTGTTATGTTTGTGGCCACATTCATCTCTTGGAATCCTCTCCCATGTCAAGGAAGCTTATATCTTTTGAGTCCTACCTTCTCAAGGAGAAACGAGGACTTAACTTTTCCAGCCTTCTGTGCAACCAGGGTGTAAGCATGTGACCTAGTTTCTGCCATCAGGTGCAGTCATGTAAGACTTCAGTGCAGAAGAGCAAAGCGCAAGGAGCCAGATGTCATGCAGAGTCAGTTTTCTGGTTAAGGCTGCGGAGCTGGACAGAGGCACTGAGGCAGAAATGGTAGCAGCCCTGGTGGTGGCATCCCTTGCGGGGGCGGTTGGTGCCACTGCAGTACCCGTGCCAGTGTGTGACTTGGATATAACTTGCAGCGTAACCTCAGTGTGATTCCCTGGCCCTTCCAGGAGTCTGGATGCTATCTAATATTCTTTAAAACTTTAAACATTTTTCTTGAAAACTAGCACGGGTAGATTCTGTTGTCTGCACCTAAAAATCTTGAATAATACACCGACTGTCATGTTTTTATATTAGGCTGAAGGACTGAGAGGGGCTTCCCAGGTCATTCAGTGGGAACGAAACCTCCTGCCAGTGCAGGAGACACAAGAGACTCAAGTTCAATCCCTGGGTCAGAAAGATCCCCTGGAGAAGGATATGGTAACTCATGCCAGTATGCTTGCCTGGGAAATCCCATGGACAGAGGAACCTGGCAGGCTACAGTCCATGGGGTCACAAAGAGTCAGACATGACTGAGCATGCACACTGCTGGACTGAGAAGTGATTAATTTTTCTTATTCATTACACTTCACCAGCTGGTAGATACAATTAGGGTCATAAGAATGACTGTTCTAAATTTGCCTGGCTCTTGCTCCCACTTGCATAATGTAGACTTTTTGGCCTCATGCAAAGTCTCCTTAGAATCCCCAGAGTTGTCTCCTATGTACTCACAGACAGTTCTTGAACTTTCTTCTCCATGGCTGCTTGTGTCTTTGGCTGCGGCTTAAGAAGCTACATGCAGGTCAGAATCTACATCAGTGCCAAGCATGATGAGACTGATACCCATGACAGATGTGTACTGCCTCTAATACTTTCACTCTGTGTCACTCCTGGACAGAAAGTCCTGCAGCCTATGTGCACTTATTTTATAGGTATCCTTTATAAAAACACATGCTTTACTGACCACATAAAGCCCTTCTCTCTAAGACACAGATGTGAATACCTGGGACGAAGCCAAGGGATCAAGCAGGTTGCTGTTTATCATTTTCACTTCCTTATTCCTTCCCCAACACACATGCTCTCCTCCGCCTCATCTTTCATGCAAATCAACTCAAGCAAATAGCCATCTGCAAATAGACATTACTGGCTATAACATTACTGTTTGGCCCTCAAACCTTGTCCTAGCAGTATCCTCAAAGTGGGAACAATTTCAGGCCAAACTGATGGACTTCAGAAGCATGATTTTTATTTTCTACAATTTACAGTTGTTCTGATCATGCTGTTTTTCAACAAGTAGAAAAGCATGACCTGAAACAGTAAGTCCTATGAAATGTATGTTGACAGAGCCTGCTTTTGCCAGGATCCTTTCTTACAGACATCTTCTCCTACACCCTCGGGTATTTCTCTATTAATGGAATACAGGCAACTTCTTTGGCAAATAGATACAGAATGTCAGCGCCTGTAATGAGTCTTAGGAAAATGAAACAATTAGGGGATTTTTCAGCAGTCCCACTGCCAGTTTTCCCTGGACACTTCTATCAGTGTTTCTGTTAATGACTTTAATCAGGGCATTTTACTCATCCTAAGCAGAGGCTCAAGATTTGAGAGATCAACAGAGGGTTCAATGTATTATAGTCTTGCTTTGTAGAATTTATTGGGTGGAGTTTTTCTGTGAGTAGATGCAGCAGTAAAAATCCCTTCTTACCACTACTTTCCACCCGGTTTTGCCACTTGGCATCTGTCCACCTGTCGTTATTATAACAATTCCAGATTATGGTTTATAAAAGATCATAAAGCAATATTATGCCCATAGATTGAGCCCTGCAAGTAGCACCCCCAAATCTCTCTGCTAGAAAATATAAAAAATGCTTCAGAATTCTATACTTACAAAATTCCCATTGCTTTTTTGGTCTGTGTTATGATTTGGAAGGAAATAGGTTTGCTCCTGTACAGTGAAGTCCTATAACCATTTCCAAATTTATCAAAGAGTAAAAGAAAGGAAAGACTGGTAAATATGAGCTGGGACATCCAGCCATGTGCAGAGGGAAAGATTTCACAAGCTGCCAAAGTGGTCCAGGGACTTCCCTGGCAGTCTAGAGATTAAGAGCTCAACTTCCAGCACAGGGGTTGTGGGTTGAATCCTTGGTCAGGGAGCTAAGATCCCACATGCCTCAAGACCAAAAAATCAAAACATAAAAAACAGAAGCAATATTGTAACAAATTCAACAAAGACTTTAAAAATGGTCCTCATTAAAAAGTAGTCCAAAAGGATTTAAAGGAAATTGACACTCCAAGGAAGGCATAAGCCTTCTAGTTGAATTCAATCTAAAGTTGCCCTCCAATGAGATCTGACTGTTGAAAAATTATCTTAAGGTTCTTACTTACTTAAGATAAGTAAGCTGTATGAGAAGGGCTAGTAGGAGATGTAGGGAGAAATGTGACTTAAGATCTATGTGGGGCAGGACTTCCCTGGTGGTCCAGTGGCTAAGACTCCATGTTCCCAATGCAGGAGGCCTGGGTTCAATCCTTGGTCAGGGAACTAAGTCCCACATGTTGCAGCTAAGACTCGGTGCAACAACAACAACAAAAAATGTATGTGGGGATGGTTTCATTCCCAGAGAGATGTGATTCTTTCATCAATGCCTGTTTCTATCACTGTTATCACTGTAATGCAATACCTACCCTCTCTTACATTTTCTGACAACCAATTTTTCCAGACATCCACAAGATATGTATAAATACTCATTTAAATTATCCAACCACACATGAGTTAAATGTCATGTTTTAATGTATCTGAAATACACTGTCAGGGGCTTTTTTGGTGGTCCAGTGGTTATGACTTCTGGCTTCCAATGCAGGGGGTGCAGTTTTGATCACTGATTGGGGAACTGAGATTCTACATGGCTCATGGGAAGGTTAAAAAAATTTTTTTAATATACTTGAAATATATTATCAGTTTATATTAGCAGTGGTTGTATTGAAAGTGTAGAGTGAAAAGAGATAATGAGGGAATAAGATACTGAATATATCCAATATTTTAAATAGCGTATAAAACATCTCATGGTACATGTTTGGTTAACCCGAAACCTTAAAGCGCATTAATCATAAAACTTGAGTTCTGAGATAGATATGATTTTTGCTTAGCCTATAAAATAAACTTTGAGTCTAGGGCACAAGAAGCACTTTTCTGAGATATTATGTTTTTATTTTTCTTATTTTTATCAGAAAAGCATAAGAATAATGTACAAAATTTATGGAAAGATGAAAATTTGCTTGTGTCTTTCTGATGACAAAAAGGTGAATGAGTCATTTGCTCAAACACCAGCCCAGAAATTTTATCTCATGCATCGTTGAATAAGAAGACTCAGCTGGGCGCCCCTCCAGTAAGTAAGAGGATCTCTGGGTCGCATGATGAAAGAGGGAGGGGCTGAACCTGCTGCCCTCCCTTGCTCCTCCCTCTGGTTTCTGGCAGCTTTTCTGCACACAAATCATCCTCTGCTGTGATTCTGCAGGTGAGTTTCCAGTGCCATTCCCCTCAGCCCACTTTCATTTGTATCAGGACCCTGAGTCTCTGTGGAGATGCAAAAGCCGACGGGTCTAACTCAGCCTCATTATGATCCCAAGGGTTATGACTTTTAGTTTCCCCGGGAATGATTTACACCATTGGCTGAGCCCCCAAGATCTAGGTCATCAGTGTGATTCTTGGAAAGAGATACAGAGTGGGTATCTCTAGTCTGAGCCAGGTGTCTCAAATCCTAAAATTTTATTTTATTCCTTTAGAAGATTTTTTGATGTGGACCATTTTTAAAGTCTTTATAGAACTTGTTTCAATATTGCTTCTGTTTTTTATGATTTGGTTTTTTTGGTCTCAAGGGATGTGGGATCTTAGTTCCCCGACCAGGGATCAAATCCACATCTCTTGCACTGGAAAATGAAGTCTTAACCACTGGACTGCCAGGGAAGTCCCTCAAATCCTGATTAGTATAATCAATGTATGCTGTGGCTCTTGAGAGGAGCAGGCAGTAAGGAAGGCTGCAGGGAGGCATGTCAACTCTTGCACTAGAGAGAGATGTGAAGGGGTCACTTAGCCCAGACAGGTCACCTACACAAAAGCAGCTCAGAAGCACAGACTAGGCCCAGGGCAGGCTAGGCTACCCTCCTCTCCAGGAGAGCCAGTTCCAGTCACTTTCCCTTGCAGAGGGGGCAGGGAAGTCCTTCATTCTACCTTGAATTTCCATTGTGATAACTATGCATTTGGAAAGGAACTCAGATGAAGGAAACTCTGTGGCTTTCTTGGTGAAGTAAACTAGTTTGGTCCAGAAAGAGGTGAGTAGCCCATGTCAGAGTAGGAACCCTACTTCCTGTCTCTCCTCCTGAATCATCATGTAATAAGCTTCTGACATGCAAAAAGTCCTGAAGAAAGGCCGCAGAGGAGGAAGTGAATGAGCCAACTGCATTGGCTCCAAGCCCGAGGAACACCCTGCTTTGAGGATAAAATTGCTACTCTCGTGCCAACAGTTCAGGCAAGGACACCTACATGAATAACGTTTGGAATTCAATGGAGGAATAGCTCAAAGGGATCTTGTGGTCATTAGTTTTGTATTGGCCTTTAAGAGTGCTCTTTTACTTGCTTTGTTTGTTTGCCTGCTTTTGCTCAGGTGATGAAAAGCGGAAGTAAATAACCCACATGCTATTGGTTCTGAGTAGCATCTGTTTAGATGACACAGAAGGATGTCAGGAAGGTAAAAAAAGGGTGTGGAACCCCGTCACCTCACACCTCCTTCCTGAGTACATGAAAAGCCGAGGGCTATTATAAAAAGTAATTTGTGTCCAGCTCTTGGGGGAGGGAAGTACATTTTCACACTCAGAATGTCACACTCCAAATTTCAACCTAGTGCTGTTTCCTGCTCTTACTCATAAAGTGACTCACAAGACTTCTGGTAACTTTAGCGTCTTCAGAATGGAGGAACAAGCAGGCCAGTGACCACCTGATGGATTACACAACATAGCTTATTTTGGAGGAAAGGGAAGTCAGGGTGAGGATGGTTTATTTCACTGGCCTCATGATCACAAAAGTTATCCAGGCTAAACACAGTCTTTAATCACTCTGCCATTTACATCAATACTTCTCCCCCGAGCTTCCAAATTCTCATACTTCAATTCTCTTTTTAGGAAAGCTACTTTTGACTTAAAAATTCTTCCTTCTGCCCATACTTTTCCACCACTTTTTCTCCTCATTGAATCATTTCCATTATCCAATAATAGAAATAGGATAGCATAAGGAGTTGAGGAGGTTTCCTAACTCAACCCAAAACCAAAGAGTAAGAAGAAAAATGGAAGACTCTCATACACCAGTTTCTGGGCTATAACTAAGAAACCAGGCTGTCACCAAGTCCAATCAGTTAAATGAAAGAAAGCTGTAGGTTGGCCATGGACGTTACCATCAAACTGAAGTCATGAGGACGCTAGCATGGGGGTTTGACAAAGGATACCCAAAGATGAAGAATTTCAGGATCTGATAGTGAATCCAAGGAAGAGAGTTTATTGTGTGCTGGGCACTTTACACATATTAACTAAGCTACCAGGTATTTGGACTTCCCTCAAAGCTCAGTCAGTAAAGAATCTGCCTGCAATGCAGGAGATCTGGGTTCGATTCCTCAGTTGGAAAGATCCCTGGAGCAGGAAATAGCAACCCACTCTAGTATTCTTGCCCAGAGAATCCCATGGACAGTTCATGGGGTCGCAGGGTCGGGCACGACTTGGCGGCTAAACCACCACCACCACCACATATTTACCATTATTATCCCCATTTTGCAGATGAAGAAAACAGAGGAACAAAACCGTCCCTGTGATGGGTATAGAGAGGCCCAGTCCTTCAAAGGATTTTCTCCCCAGCTGCCTTCACCTGTGAGTGCCTTCAGGCTCTGCCTCTGCTATTTGGCCCAAGGTCATGAGCTTCTCAGGGCAGCCTGCGTTGGACAGGGAGACAACGTATAAAGACCCAATTATTGTCCTAAGAATCATCCCAAGATGGGACTATTATGGTGATAGTCACAGCAGAGCTCCCTGCCTGGTTGGTAGAAGCTTTGATGAGTCGGTATCACATTTCAAGTTGTGCTCCAGTGAGGATGACTAACCATCCCAGTTTGCCTGAGAATGTCCTGGTTTTAGCACTGCAAGTTCTGTGTGCCAAGAAGCTCTCATCACAGGCAAACCAGAATGGTTGGTTGCTTCGGCCAATCCTGCTTCCTTCCCCTTACTTTGAAATATATTGATCCCTAATAATGATTTTGGGCTTCCCAAATCCCAGGTGGCTCAGTGGTAAAGAATCTGCCTGCCAAGGTAGAAGACACAGGAGATGTGGGTTTGATCCCTGAGTCAGGAATATCCTCTGGAGTAGGAAATGGCAACCCGCTTTAGTATGCTTGCCTGGAAACCTCCAGGAACGGAGGAGCCTGGCGAGCTACAGTCCACAGGTTTGCCAAGAGTTGGACACAACTGAGTGACTGAGCACGCGTGTAGTAATAATTTTGCACCCCAAACTCCATCTCAATGGAACTTCCTGAGAACCCCACATGGACAGAGTGCTGATTACATTGCAAACAACAGACATTCTGGCATCAGACTGTGGGCTCCTAATCTCCAAGCATCACTAGTCCATTAAAAAAGTGTTCTGGTCACTAAAAAGGGGTGCTCAACAGAGAGCAGAGGCAGATTCTGCAGTTCCATTTGGCCCAGGGGAAGTATTTCTCCACAAGAATGAAAGTAGTTCATGTTACTCACTATGCCTAGCCTATGAAGGAGGTATCTATCAATATTCTTATTTTGCAAATGAGAAAGCTAAGGCTTAGAGAATTTGCTTGCCCTAGGACTTTAACCTGGGCACTCTGCTTGTACATTAGTTTAGATATACCTGAGTAGCTTAGCATGATAGAATGGAGAGGATTTTTTTGGAGTAGAGGTCATGACAACCCACTCCAGTATCTGTGCCTGGAGAATCCCATGGACAGAGGAGCCTAGAGGGGTTCATAGGGTCTCAAAGAGTCGGACATGACTGAAACAACTTAGCACACGGAGCCCATAGAGTGGGTTCAGTGAAGATTCTACAGTTCAGAAAAAGGCCCAGAAACATGGCAAGAGGCTACAATCCAATTTATTAATAAGAGCTAAAAGAGTTTAAGAGCAGGGATTTAAATAATTAGATGTTAGTTGTTTATGTTGCAATAAAGAAAATCTCTGTTGCTCTCTCCATCCTCTTGAACTTCTCAAACTCAAAGCTTCAGTAAAGTTTGGCACAGAAGAGCCTCACATTCCGGATGTGTGGAAACCACCAGGGGCTGCCTGAGCAGAGAACAGGAACTAGTAAAGGCAAGAAGTCAGAGTTAACGGGGCCATGAGGCAGCCGGCTCCAAATTCACCTCATCCCCACCTGCCACCAGGCCTGGAGGAATTTGCAGAAATGTTCAGGAGATTATTAGATTTTCCACAGGCCTGGAAAGAGATTGGAGCCTAATTTGTTTATATCTCTGGGACTAGGGAGATTCCAGATGGCAGCTGAGATGCACGTGCAGGACAAGAGCTTTATTAGATAAATCAAAATAATAAAGGCAGCTCTTTGGGAGAAGGAAGTAGGAAAATGGGTCATTTGTATTTTCTTTTTTTGTGTGTGTGTTTTTTCTGGGTTTTTAAGATTCCTACAATAAAATCGTGTTACCTCTGTAATCCGAGAGAAGAGCAATAAATGATCAATGTCTATGTCTTCTGTGTGCCTGATTATATAGACTCTTCTGTCTCCTGGGTGTGCCTTGTTACTGAAAAGAAACAGATGAAACAAAGTAAAACCATGTCACTCAACCTAGATGGGTGGGATGAGGAAGGAGGTAGGAGGGAGGTTCAAGAGGGAGGGGCTATATGTACACCTATGGTTGTTTCATCTTGATGCATGGCAGAAACCATCACAATACTGTAAAGTAATTATCCCCCAATTAAAATTAAAAATTAAAAAAATCGTGTAACTGAGTCACACAGAGGTATTTCATATAGTCATAGAAATATAGTCTACATATTAAGTGAGGCCTCATTATCTTAGTGCAAGAACACTGAAAATGTTTCAAGTCAGTATCCTGGGTCTCCGAAGAGCAAAGGGTCTTTAAGATTTTACATTAATCCTTCAGACTTTAATCAGGTCAAGTTGACATTGATCAGATCAAGGTTTAAACTTGACTTGATTTCTGGCTCATGTAATTTTGAGTGTGCAGGTCATTTTCTCTTTTTAATTTTCCTCTTCTCAAAGTGACATATATTTATATTATTTATTTTTATATTTTATTTTATATTTATTATTTATATTTCCTCTTCTATTTAACTTTCCTCTTCTCAAAGTGACATATATATATTTATTTATATTATTTATTATTTATGTTTTATTTTTATATGTATATTTATTATTTATATTTATTTATTTATTTTGCAAACAGACAATGCTTACAAAAACCTTTGAGGTCTCTGGATTAAAGATTCTATATAAAAAGGGAGTTAGGACACATGACTGTCCAATTCTCTTGTTGATGGAGCTTAGTCCCTGGTAACTGAGGTGCCCAAATGATGTCAAATCTCCGCTATAAATGGTGGCCTCCTTCACCCTCGAGCAGTGAGGACTGTCATAATGTCCTGCCCTCCGCTTGTGGCACATGGTGGAATGTTGCTCCGGGACCTTCCTCAGCTGTGTTAAGATCCCCCGTCCGATACACACCGATGCCTCTGCAACTGTCTCTAGGGTTCTTTCTTCGGTCTTGAGGTTGGGCAACTCCAAGACTCGCAGGCCTGTGGGGTGCAGCCCAACAATCATTAAAAAAAAAAAAAAAGGAGAGTTATGATCGTGACATATTTCTATGTTATTGATCAAGCGAGTGACCAACATGCAGACCAAAACCAGAAACAATGATAAACAAGTTTCTTTACCTCTTTTGAGTAACATAGGTGGTAGTCATAAAAGAAATGTCTAATCTAAAACATAAATGTTTTTACTCTTCATCAGAAGTGTTTAACAGAAAAAACAAAGGCATAGTTTATTACTTTGAAATAGTTTAAATACTCTGGGGTACAGAGGGCTGAAATTTCCCTGATGTTGTGTCTTGGAAATATCATCTTTTGCTTGCTAATTTCTACACTTGGGCAGAGAGTGGTTAAAAAATGAATACTCCTTGTTTTTTTTAAAAATGAAGAGATCCTGAGTGAAGGCATGAAAAATTTAAAGTGTCATTATAAAGAGAAAAGAGATTCTGCAAGCGTTTAGATCCGTGTCTTGTTTCTTTCTTTTTTTTTTTTTTTTGGCTGCGCTCCATGCTTTATCAGGATCTTAGTTTCCTAACCAGGGATTGAACCTGGGCCTTGAGCAGGGAGAGTGCAGAGTCCTAACCATTGGACCACCAAGGAATTCTCCAGATACATGTCCTCCTGACTGACAGGTTGGAATGTATTGTTTCTCTCATCCCTGACATTTTAGCCTAAACCTGACCATCAAGCTGTTTTTCCTTCTGCTGAAATGGTACTTACTGCCTAGGAGCTGCTTCTGCCTCTATTCCTGAGTCATTGAGCAAGATTTACTTCTGGGGCCTAATTTATAAACAAATATATTTAAATCTTATAGTGACTTTGAGGTTTCTTTATTACTAATAAGGTCTCAAGAATCGTGAGAATATAAATGTTATCAGTTATGGTCAACTACTCTAGAACTGAAAGAACTTGCAAATATCTTAACCAGATGCATGTAACATTCATTTATGGTAATGACAGCAATAAAATTAGTGGGTAAGGTAAGAAATTAAAAGGAAAAGTTTGTAACTAGGTGATATACTGTAAAGTTTTTGTATGCTTGTTTTAAAACCTGTTTCCCTGGTTTAGATCCTGGTTTAGAAACTAGCTGTAAAAGACATTTGGGAATAATTAGGGAAAAATTTGAACATGGACTGCATGTTAGATTATATTAAGGAATATTCATTTTGTTCAGTGAGATAATCTTATATTCACCATGATGGAAAATGTTCTAACTTCTTAGTGATGTGTTCTGAAGTATTTGTAGGTTGGATGTCCTTATGTTTCTAATTTGCTTTGAAAACTTCAGCATAAAAAATGAGTTAAAAAAATTAAAATCTGTTTCATGCTGTTTACATTTTAATTAATGATTTTTTCTTCTTAAAACATATCCCCTTATTATACTCTTATTTATTTAAACATTTATTTTTATTATAAAATTAAGATAACAATACTACAAAAACTGAAAATTCATAATTCCACCTCCCCCCCAAATATTGTCAAGAGGTGTATTTTCTTTCCATTTTTCCTCCTGAATTATATTGTTTTTTTTTCACTTTGATCAGAGTATATATGATTCAGTCTTCCATGTTTTTGCCCTTAGCATTGTATCTTGAGTCTTGCCTCGTCTTAAATTTCCAAATATACATCCTTTCAGTGCTTCTAAAGGACAAGGTATTTTTAACTTCACTACAACCCATGCCTGTCCCTACTGTCTGTCTCATGGCCAGTCAAGCCCAGGTGACCCCTTACTGAACTCATGTGGCTTGCCTCATGGCCAGTGAGGCACAGCTGGAATGGACACGGAAGTGAGCTATTGCAAGAGGAAGTCTGGGCTTCTCCCTCCCATCTCAACCACAGCAGAAAGGCTGCCTTTAGGTCTCCTGCAAAAAGGGGAAAAGTCAGTTGTATATTTGCATGGGGCAGGAGGATGACTCCACAGATGATGCCAATTATAGGGAGAAGTCAAAACTTTGCAATGGTGAAATCTGGGGGTCACCAGTCAAATTCTGTGACCAAATTCTGCATCACCAGTCATGGCGCACTAGACGTTATGTACCTCTTGATATGGTGCAACCTGAAGTACAAATCTTCATCTGTGAAATATTGTTGCCAAAATGCTTAATCTACATCTCATGAAGCCTTCTGTATCTATGTTTCAGTTTACAGGAAATCCAGGGGGTTATAAGAAACACTTAAGTGGTACCATGAGGAAATAGTCATACAAATCTAGAAGTCTGGACATTCCACAAAACAACTGGTCTAGACTTCTCAACAGGCCAAAATCATGTGAAGAAAGGAGGAAGAAAGGAGTCTGTTTTATATTAAAAGAGACTTGAAATTCAGAATAGCAAAATGCAATGTGTGATCCTTGTTTGGATCCTGGTTTGAATAAACCAGATATAAATGAAAGTTGGGGAAAAGATAGTATTAGATGGTAATAGAAATTATTGAAATTTTGCTAGATTTGTGACATAGAAGAATGCTCTTTTACTTATTGAAGTCAAATGTTCATTGTACAATTTTTATTTTTCAATATATTTGTTCAGTTCAGTTCAGTCGCTCAGTCATGTCCGGCTCTTTGCGACCCCATGAATCGCAGCACGCCAGGCCTCCCTGTCCATCACCAACTCCCGGAGTTCACTCAGACTCAGGTCCACCGAGTCAGTGATGCCATCCAGCCATCTCGTCCTCTGTCGTCCCCTTCTCCTGCCCGCAATCCCTCCCAGCATCAGAGTCTTTTCCAATGAGTCAACTCTTCACCTGAGGTGGCCAAAGTACTGGAGTTTCAGCTTTAGTTAGGTACAGTTAATTTATAATATTATGTTAGTTTCAGGTGTACAGCCTAGTGATTTGTTTTTTTTTTAAATTATATTTCATTATGTGTGTGCTACAAAATATTGAGTATATTTCCCAGTGCTACAAGGTAAATCCTTGTTGCTTATCTATTTTATATATGCTCGTTTGTATCTGTCAATCCCATACTCCTAATTTGTCGCCTCTCCCCTCTTCTTTTGTAACTATAAGTTTTTCTATATCTGTGAGTCTGTTTCTGTTTTGTATATACATTCACTTGTATTATTTTTAGATTCTACATATAAATGATATCATATAGTATTTGTCTGTTTTATTCACTAAGCATAATAGTCTCTAGGTCCATCCATGTGCTGCCAGTGGCAATATTTCATTCTTTTTTATGGCTGATTAATATTCCATTATATACGAACCTTTGTTGGCAAAGTAATGTCTCTGCTTTTGAATATGCTATCTAGATTGGTCATAACTTTCCTTCCAAGGAGTAAGTGTCTTTTAATTTCATGGCTGCAGTCACCATCTGTAGTGATTTTGGAGCCCTGAAAAATAAAGTCTGACACTGTTTCCACTGTTTCCTCATCTATTTCCCATGAAGTGTTGGGACCGGATGCCATGATCTTCATTTTCTGACTGTTGAGCTTTAAGGCTATGGTTTTTCCTGTGGTCATGTATGGATGTGAGAGTTGGACTGTGAAGAAGGCTGAGCACCAAAGAATTGATGCTTTTGAACTGTGGTGTTGGAGAAGACTCTTGAGAGTCCCTTGGACTGCAAGGAGATCCAACCAGTCCATTCTGAAGGAGATCAGCCCTGGGATTTCTTTGGAAGGAATGATGCTAAAGCTGAAACGCCAGTACTTTGGCCACCTCATGCGAAGAGTTGACTCACTGGAAAAGACTCTGATGCTGGGAGGGATTGGGGGCAAGAGGAGAAGGGGACGACAGAGGATGAGATGGCTGGATGGCATCACTGACTCGATGGACTTGAGTCTGAGTGAACTCCGGGAGTTGGTGATGGACAGGGAGGCCTGGCATGCTGCGATTCATGGGATCGCAAAGAGTCGGACACGACTGAGCAACTGATCTGATCTGATCTGATATATATATATATGCTTAGTTGCTCAGTCATGTCTGACTCTTTGCACCCCCAAGAACTGTAGTCCACTAGTCTCCTCTGTCTGTGGAACTGTCCAGGCAAGAATACTGGAGTGGGTTGCCATGCCCTCCTCCAGGAGATCTTCCCAACCCGGGGACTGAACCCAGGTCTTCTGCATTGCAGGTGGATTCTTTACAGTCTGAGCCACCAGGGAAGCCCATATATGTGTGTGTGTGTGTATATATATATATATATATATCACATATTCTTAAGCCAGTTATCTGTTGAAGCGCGCTTGAGTTGTAGCCATGTTTCGGCTATTATAAATAACACTGCTATGAACAGTGAGTACAGGTACATTTTCGAATTAGAGTTTTTACCCAGGAGTGGAATTACTGGCTCATATGGGAATTGCACTTTTAACTTTTTAAGGAACCTCCATACTGTTTTCCATAGTGGCTGTATTTTCTCAATATATTTTAAGTATTTCATCATTAAAAAGGTCTTCTGTGAATGGAGTAGAGGCAGGAGAAGAGTTTTTCTTTCACTAGGAGTGGGCTGAGATATTTCTATTATTTTCTGTTATAATAAATAAGTTACTACTCAAGACATGCAAGATGAGATAACCAAATAGTATAAAGTTATACAAAATTAAACAGACTATATTTTCAAAGTGGTAGAATTTTAATTCATTTGCTTCTCTTAGAGATGAGGATAACACAGGCAGGCAGTCTTAAAATAGGAACACCTAATGCCTACTGCACAGGTGGATAGAGACAACAACTACAATGCGTAGATATTCAGGACCTACCACATCCCAGGCACCATGCCAAGTGTTGGAGATACTACAAGAAAGGCCAGTGTGGTCCCTGCCACAGTGGGATGTACTCTCTGAAGGGGAAGACAGACAAAAACATGCAACCAGACAAGCAATGTAACAGGAGCAATTCCTCTTGTGGGGGAAACAAACAGGGCTGCAAAAGAGAACCACAGGTGTGATGGTCAGGAAAGGGGTCTTCCTGGAGGCATATTGAGGCTGAGTCCTGTGAAAGGGAAAAGTAAGCCAGGGGACTGGCAAAGAGAAGAGCCATCTAGATGGAGGAAACTGTGTGTGCAAAGACCTTAATTGGGAAAAAGGAATTGAATAAAACCAGTGTGACGTAGATGTTATGAGCACAGGGCACTGTGGTAAGCTGGAGAAATAGCTTTTAGGCCATGGCAAGGAATTTAGGTTTTTTCCTAAGTGTGATGGACAGCCATGTTCAATAGTATTCATTTATTTTAAAAATTCCATTTTGAAGAAGGTTTAAGGAAATTGCCAACACGCTGAAAGCTTAGGGACTATGTGTTCCATACTTCAGCCACACTCAGAATGACCATTCAGGGTAGTGCTCTCAGCTCTTCTAATTGGATGTCTCCCACCCTTTAACATGGCCAATGGATACTTATTGGTGCATCAGGAATCTATTGCTTGGTAACAACTTATCCCAAAATGTGGTGACTTCAACCAATAATGAATATTTATTATTTCACAGTTTCTGAGGGTCAGGAGTTCAAGAGTGGTTTAGCTGTCTGATCTGGTTTGGGGGTCTGTCATGCAGTTTCAGTCAAGGTGCTGGCTGAGGACATTGGACATCTTGCTTGGGACTAGAGGAGCCACTGCCAAGATGGTGCCCACACAGGGCTGTGGTCAGGAGGCCTGGCTTTCCTGTCATGTGATCCTCTTCATGAGGCTGCTTGAGCATCCTCATTGCATGGCAGCCGACCCCACTCAAGTGAGTGATCCCACTAAGAGTAAGGAGGAAATTACAGTGCTCTTGATAGTCCTGGAGGCAACATACACTGTCACTTCTGCCTCCCTAAGACATGGGTTGCTAAGTCCAATCCACATTCAAGGGGAGGGAAATTGTCTGACCTCTTGAAAGGAGGTGTTTCTAAAAATCTGTGGACATATTTTAAAACCACCACTTTCAGTGACCCAACACATGTCATCCTCTGTGGGAAGCCTGCCTTGATTTTTCTGAGCAGAGCCGGTCGCTCTCTGCTCTGTTTTCAGAGCACTTCATTTCTGTCTTTTACAGCTCTTGCCTTGTTTATGGAAGTCTATTTACCCATCTGTCTTTCTCACTAGACCAGAAGCTCCTTCAGGCCTAGGAACATGTCTTCTGGATCTTCTGTGTCCTCAATCTGCTCATTAATGAAATTCTCATACCATCACAGGACACTACCATCCACCCCTCCTGAGTCAGGGTTTTTAAAAGACCCTTTCTCACTCGGTCCTTTTCCTGCCTGTCTTGATTTACTCATTGTATTATACATAGACATATCTTCTCAACAAGGTGATAAACTCCCAAAATAGGACTATCTTAGTCATCTCTCTTTTTAAATTCCTCATGGTTCCAAAGGCATAGCTCTGTATTATAATAATAAATATCCTTTTAGAAGAATTAAACAGGAGAGGGCCCTGCATAGTTAAAAAAATATTTTCAGCTTCTTTGGTAATTGAAATATCTCCTGGCTAGCTCAGCTCTATGTAAACTCTAATAAAGAAAAATGACCTCAGTTCATAATGCAGGAAACATTCAGTGTTGCAAAAGGAACTCTGAAGCACAAGGAGTCTTCCATTCTGTTCTGTTTGCTTCCTTATTGTTTGAGAGACTCAAGATCTAACACTATCAGGATGTCCTTAGCGTTCAATGGAAAGAATGTGAGGAGATCTTTTTGTTTTCTCTCTAAATACTGAAAAGCCATATTCCCTCCTAGAGTCACAAAGTATCATCCTGCCCTTGGCCTTAGTTTCTAAGTGTGTTAAGTGTCGTTCAGTCCTGTCTGACTCTTTGCAACCCCATGCATTGTAACCCGCCAGGCTCCTCTGTCCATGGGATTCTCCAGGCAAGAATACTGGAGTGGGGTGCCATTCCCTTCTTCAGGGGATCTTCCCAACCCATGGATCGAACCCAAATCTCCCAAATTACAAGCAGATTCTTTACCATCTGAGCCCAATAGGATATTGTCAATTCAGGTAGTTTTATCGATATTAAGTTAGAAGCTTAGCTGGCCTTGGTTCTAATTTTTAAGAATCTTGGACATCCAGAGAAATCTTCTGGGGCAGATTTCTTTGGGGTTTGGAGACATGATTGAACCAGCTCTGAGCCTATGACAGGCCCAGGTAGGGGTCGGGGAGAAGAGGTGAGCAGAGTCTGGGACATGACCTGCCCCTCTGCCCTGCTTCATCTTGACAACACCAATACAGTATACTAACGCATATATATGGAATTTAGAAAGATGGTAACAATAACCCTGTATACGAGACAGCAAAAGAGACACTGATGTATAGAACAGTCTTTTGAACTCTGTGGGAGAGGGAGAGGGTGGGATGATTTGGGAGAATGGCATTGAAATATGTATAATATCATATATGAAACGAGTTGCCAGTCCAGGTTCGATGCATGATACTGGATGCTTGGGTGGGACGACCCAGAGGGATGGTATGGGGAGGGAGGAAGGAGGTGGGTTCAGGATGGGGAGCACATGTATACCTGTGGCAGATTCATTTTGATATATGGCAAAACCAACACAATACTGTAAAGTTAAATAAAATAAAATTTAAAAAAAAGAACTAGGCACAATCCAAAAAAAAAAAAAAAAAAGAATCGAGGTGATTGCACATTAAAACAAAAGAGAGATAATGGAAGAGCCTTCAACAAAACAGCCAATGCTGCATTTTAAAGGGT
Organism: Bubalus bubalis; assembly: GCF_019923935.1. NCBI lineage: Eukaryota > Metazoa > Chordata > Mammalia > Artiodactyla > Bovidae > Bubalus > Bubalus bubalis. The sequence continues at coordinate 42,043,218 of NC_059166.1, forward strand.
CATTTTCTTCTCAAAAAAAAAAAAAAAAAAAAATGCATGTCAACTCCTTTCCTTTCTGTGTCTGACCTGTAAAGACAGAGCCGCCTTTAAAAAAAAAAAAATTATTTGACTGCAGTGGGTCTTAGTTATGGCACATGGGAACTTTGATCAATGTGGGATCTTTAGTTAAGGCTTGTGAACACATAGCTGTGGCATGTGGGAACTAATTCCCTGATCAGGGATTGAACCTGGGCCCCCTGCACTGGCAGCATGGTGGAGTCTTAGCCACTGGACCACCAGGGAAGTCCCAAGACAGATCTGCCTTGACAGAACAAAAATGCCTGCTTTTAAGGGACTCTCCTGTTTGTCAGAAGATGATCTCTTCATGCTAAATCAGAAGCCCAGGTTTCACACTAAACATGGAAGCCCAGAACATGGTATCTGGCACACAGCAGGCTCTCAGGCAGTGGTGACTGCTTGGATGGTTGTAGTGCTAAGGCTGGTTGGGTTCTCTGCTACTGTGACAACGAAGCTGCCATAAAATTCCTGGACTACTTCTCCAACAAGAGAGCAAATAAGTCCTAAAGGAAGAGTCAGAGAGTCTGGATTTCACTGGGTGGTATTTATTTGGCTTTGACACATTTGCATTCTGCACAACTCAATTAAACAGCAGAGTAAACTTGAAAGAAAGAACTAGGCTTTTAAAGATGTTTGAACGAAGTGCATCCTGGGAAACCTCTCCTCCTCAGGGGAGCGTGGCAGGAGGCCACTTGAAGGAGAAACACCTCCACCCTTCTAAGGGAGGATAGGAGACAGAGGGTGTTTGTTTCACAGCGAAGTCGGCAGCACAAATTACGGTTTTCTTTGTTAAACCGATTTCTGAAACATGTTAGTACCTTGCCTGACTGCTGCCTGAAAGGATGGAGGGCAGAGAATAAAACTGCAAATTGCTGGTTAGTTATACAATATTTGAGTTTTGACAAATCTGGAATTCATGCTAAAATTGTATTTAATTTCAAAGGTAATGTGAAATTTGGGAAATTTAAAATCTTGGTGATAATAAATGAAGTGATAAATCAATTTAAAATTCAATGCAGAAAGATCAAGAGCTAAAAAGCAAAATCATAGCAGTTAACACACGTTCTGCCCTGTGGTTCTCTTTTCTAAGTCAACTGAAAATATTTAATCATGTGCCTTTAATTAAAGCTCTACACCCATGGAGTAGAACAAAGTGGAGTTTGTTTCACTTAGACAAGAATATCTAATGGTTCCATCTATAAAATTGATATCTAAAACTATACGTTTCTAACAGACTCCATTTTGTTTCAAGTTGTGGAAAAACCAAATCTTCCTGAGGGGAAACAGCCTTAAACATCTCTTCCTTTTTTTTTTTTTTTTTTTGATCACATGGCATGGGGGATCTTAGTTCCCCAACTGAAAATCGAACCCGAGGCCTCCTACATTAGAGTGCTGAGTTTTAACCATAGGACCGCCCAGGGAAGTCCCCATCTCTTCCTTTGTGTTTTTGTTGTTATTTTGTCTTTTAGTTGTATCTCATTCACAATGCTTATTACTGTATTAACTTGGCCTGAGCAATTGTATTTACATAATTGTCAGAGTGGGATAAGCAACCTGAAATTTATTTGCAAAGAAGCACCAACTAGTTTCACCCACCACCCCCAGACCAAGGAGGAGAATTCACAGAAACTCCGTGTGACTCACTGGATGCTCACCAGGGAGACAGAGGAGAGGACTGTGTCATGGTGGAAGGCAGGCTGGCCTGGGTCCTTCGTTCTAGCCCAGTCCTGCTGGGAACAATCTCTAAATCAGGACAGGCCATTCCCCATCTGTGTTCTCCATTTCCTTCTCTAGACTTTGAGTGGGTTGGTTAGATGGCTCTTAAGATGCAGCTAATATTTAACGAGCCTTGCACATCTGTACACAGCAAGGTTCCATGATGTCCAATGTGACGTAGAGCCTAGGCGAGTCTGCAAACAAGTCTGGAGCAAGATAGTCTTGGCTCAGAGTGACTCTTAGGTGAGTGACTCACTGCCCTGTTCCTCATTTATAAAATGTAGATGATAATGAATCCCATGATATAGGACTGTTGTGAGGTCTAAATGTGATAAACCCCTTAGAATAGAGTCTGGTATAAATGCTAGTTGACATTTGATTTAAAAAAATACTTTCCTTTCCAGATGGGTTCAGTGCTTTTGCCTGGTCACCACCCCCAACTGTCTGGAGTGTCCATATGTCTCCTGTGAATATTTTGAGACTTTTGTTATCCCATGGAAGTGTTTGATGGATGTTCTGCATGGTTATTAGAGATCTAATTTTCAAGCTGTGAAAAAAAAAAAGTGAAACTTGTTAGGGAAAAGAGCCTTAATCTTTAAATACCTCTAATGTTCTTTGGTTTTAATCTCAAGTGCAGTGGCTGCTATTTAATGCCTCTGCATGGCATTAAGTATCAGGATCTGAAGATTAAGTGTCAGGATCTCAAGGATGGTATTAGAAATGTTGTCGATGGTTCCCACAGTTTTACAAGTTATTAGAGTTTTGCCTAGACCCCAACTCAAAGGCCTTTATTCATGCACTCATTCACTCTTTCACTCACAAGCTTTTATTGAGCATTTACTATGTGTCAGTCACTGGAAAAGAGAAATAATACATGGTTTCTCCTTTAGCAGAGCTCAAAGCCTATGGGGAAGACAGATGAACAAATTTATAGATTACCAAAGTGGTAAGCACTGTTTTAAGAACATGAACAAAATGCTGTGGGAGCCCAGAGGACTGAGCAACTGATTGTGCCTGGAGGAGTCGGGAAGTGACAGATGAGCAAGTAAAGCCTTTGTATGTGATTATGCATGTGTTCATCTGCCTGGGTGTTTCAGGGAGAGGCAGAGCAAAGGCAAGGTGAAAGGGGTTGAGAGTCACTGAAAGGCACAATCTACATTACATTCCTGGGAAAGAATTAGCTTCTTTTGAAAGTGATGGGAGAGGGCTTCCCTGGTGACTCAGTGGTAAAGAATCTGCCTGCTAATGCAGAGAGGCGGGTTTGATACCTGGTCCAGGAAGATCCCACATGCTGCAGAGCAACTAAGCCCATTTGCCACAACTCCTGAGCCTGTGCTCAAGAGCCCGGGAGCTGCAACTCTTGAAGCCTGCATGCAGAAGAGCCTGTGTTCCACAAGAGAAGCCACACCTGAATCTGGCAACCAGAGAGTAGCTCCTGCTTACCACAGCTAGAGAAAAACCCTCACAGCAATGAAGACCCAGCACAGCCAATAATAATATAATAATAAAATAAAAATAAAATAAAGTGGTGGGAGAGTGAGAAGGAACAAGCTCATCTAACATTCCAGCTTCTTCCAGGACGAGAACAGTTATATCAGATATCCTGATGGCAAAGGCAATAGCACTGTGGATACTTAAGCGTTAAATCTAGAACTTAAAAGCAGGTGTATAATTATTTTTAGGGCTTCCCTGATTGCTCAAGTGGTAAAGAATTCGCCTACAATGCAGGAGACACAAGAGACGTGGGTTTGATCCTTGGGTCTGGAAGATGCCCTGGAGGAGGAAAATGGGAACTCACTCCCGTATTCTTGCCTGAAAAATCCCAAGGATAGAGGAGCCTGGCAAGCTATAGTCCACAGAGTCACAAAGAATTGGACATGACTGAATGACTAAGCAATGATTTTGAGACCCCCTGTCTTCCCCTCACAAACAACCTGGTATAACCACAAACCAGCTAAATTCATCCTAAAATGTATGTAGCATGGGATGCATCCACAATTCCCCAAGTGTTTTTTAAGGTAGGCTTGTGAGTGAGGTAAAAAAGATAGATGTTAGAATATAGAAGATAAACAGAAAGATTTTACAATCTCACAAAATCAATGTAATGGACACGCATATACCCACCCCTTAGATTCAACCATAGTTAACAATTTTCCATTTTACCATATTTGATTCACATAAAGATATGTCTGTGTGTGCATATATACAAATTTTGGAGCCATTTAAAATAACATTGCCAATATTGTGATATTTTATACCTAAATACTCTATACATATGCTACCCCCCTCCCCAAGTAAGGACACTTTCCTCCTTACCCAAACACCAGTATCATGTCTAACAGAATAAATTCCCTAATTTCTAATACTGAACCAGTATTTATTTCCCCCTGGTTGTCCCAAATTATCTTTTATAGCTCCTTTTTAAAAAACAAGACAAATATTTGTTTTTAATGGGTGGCATAGATTTTTGGACAGACTCCTTGGAGAGACATGGACTAGTATAATTTCTACTTTAAACTGTATTTTGCACTCTGCCAGATTTCTCTGAAGCCTGAAATATCACTTAGGCTTGTCTAAGTATACATAAATGCTCAAGAGAAATGGGATTAATCTGCCAAGGAAGCTAAAGAAAAGAAGAGCTGGGATTTAGAAAACAGTGACATTCTAAGAACCTCAGCCCTTCAGGCTGAGTCTCAGAAAGATTGATCTGTTTTTTGTTTTTTGTTTTTTGTTTTTTTTTTTAAACAGAGAGCCCTGGTAATATTAAGTTGATGGTAAAACAAAAATTCTAACAGATAATACTCAACTTTTTTTCTTGACTCTCCACAGTGAGCTTGGGTACTTTAATCAGATGTTAGGAAATTTTTAAAAACTGAAGCAAGAACATTCTGACTGCTTTTCAAAATTCTCTTTTCACACCTCCCCTTACCATCTCACGCCACCTAGGATTCAATCAGTGCCGCTGCCAGCCCTGCCAGGCGCTGTGCCCCAAATGCGAGACATTCTCCAAGGTGAGCAGCTGATGGAAGGTGCTCTGACTCCCAGGACAATGAAAATGTTTGTTTCTACCAAGAGAACTAAAGCCATGGTTGAAGGGAGAAGATCTTATTACAGAATAAGAATTGGAGACTAAAGGTGATACATTTAAAATATTTTGAAATGATCTCCAATTTACAGAAAAGTTATAAGCAAAGAATTTTGTTCCAAAATCATATAAGAGTAACATAAGCCCTAATACTTTATTCCTTTTTGGCACGAGGGACTGGTTTTGTGGAAGACAATTTTTCTATGGATCGGGGCCAGGGGGTGGGAGGGGAAGGTTTTGAAATAATTCAAGCACATTAATTATTGTGCACTTTGTTTATATTATTATTACATCAGCTCCACCTCAGGTCATCAGGCACTAGATCCTGGAAGCTGGGGACCTCTGTGACCTATGGAATCACAGTACATCTACCAAAATTAGGGAATTAACCCTGATAGGTTACTATGATCTAACACTCAGATCTCGTACAAATTTCACCAAATTCCTTTATAGAAAAAAGGTTCAGTTTGGAGTCACATGTTGCCTTTAATTGTCACATCCCTGTAATCTCCAATCTGGAAAAATCCTTCAGTCTTGATTTGAATTTTGTGATTCAAAAAATTCTGAGGACTCTGGACCAGTTGTTTTGTAGAATGCCCCTTGGTTTGTTTTTGTCAGATGTTTGCACACAAGTAGATTAAGTTTGCACATCTTTGGCAGGAATATTACAGGACTGATGATGATGTGGTCTTCTGACTGCAACCCATTTGGGTGGCATGATTTTGATTTGTCCCTTTAGTGATAATATTCACTTTGATACTTTGATTATGATGTTATGTGCCAAGCTGCATTGTTGTAAAGTTACCTTTTTCTCTTTTGCAATTATTTAGTATTTTGTGAGGAGGTATTTTGTAATGCTGTAAATGTCCTGATTTTAATCAAGCTTCAAATTCATTCATTTATTAATTTTTGTCCTTAAGGTTTGTATTTCCATTTTAGTCAATGGTGTATAATGTGTTACTATCATTGTGTATTTTGATGCTCAGATTTTCCTGGATTTGTTTAACCATAGCCCTTTTGAGCTGACTTATGTGTCCTTTTGACAAAGCCTCATCATTCCTTGAGCACTTCTTTCTTTCTGACACAAGATATATTCCAAATTTACCTATTCTTTCCAGGCTCCAGCCCTGAGTCAGCCATTTTTCCTTTTAGTGGAGAATGGTATTTATTGGATTGGCCAAAAACTTTGTTTGGGTTTTTCCATAAGATGTTACAGAAAAATCTGAACGAACTTTTTGGCCAATACAATATAAGCCGGGTATGCTTCTGTTGGGTTTCCCAGGTGGGGTGGTGATAAAGAATCCACGTGCTAATGCAGGAGACACAAGAGATGTGAGTTCAATCCCTGGGTCTGAAAGATCCCCTGGAGGAGGAAATGGAAACGTGCCTCAGTATTCTTGCCTGGAAAATTCCATGGACAGAGGAGCCTGGCAGGCCACAGTCCATTGGATCACCAAGAGTTGGACCAACTGAGGGACTAAGCACACACACAGGCTCCTTGTTACTGGGGATCTTCTCTCAGGCTCTCTTATTGTACAGGACTAACCAGTATATATGTGTACTACTTTCCTATTGCTGCTGTAATGCTTACGACAATACATGTTTATTATCTCAAGTTCTGGAGATCAGAATGCTTCAAATCAAGGTGTCCGCAGTGCCATGTTCCTTTTGGAGGCTCTCAGAGAGTATTCATTTCTTTGCCTTTCCAGCTTCTAGAAGCTGCCTGCATTCCTTAGCTTGTGGCCTCTTTGTCACAAATGTCAAGTAGCTAGCAGCACAGTATCTTCAAATCTTTCTCTCCTGCCTCTACTTCTGTCATAACATCTCTGACCCTCCTGCCTTCCAACATTATCCCAAGTACCCTTGTGATTATATTGGACCCCCCACTCTGCCCCCCAGATAATCCAGGATAAGTTTCCCATCTCAGGATATGTAATTAGATCCACAAAGTCCCTTTTGCCCTGTGAGGTAACACAGTCACAGATATGGGGCATTAAGATGGAGACATTGGGGGAATCCATTATTCTACCTTCCACAGTAGGTATGTGGGTATATACACATTGATTTCTGTATCTATATAAATACATTGGAAACCATGATTCACCTAGATACTGCCAATTCTGATTAAACAACTGCAGAGTTCATTTCTGTTTCAATATTTGCAACTCTCTTATGGCTCAGCTGGTAAAGAATCCACCTGCAATGCAGGAGACCTGGGTTCGATTCCTGGATCAGGAAGATACCCTGGAGAAGGGAAAGGCTACCACCAGTATTCTGGCCTAGAGAATACCGTGGACTATCCATGGGGTCACAAAAAGGTGGACATGACTGAGTGACTTTCACTTTCACTCTTCACCAACAGTGAGAAACCTAGCTCCCCCTGTCCTTAGTAAGTTAACTTATGTGATTTATCATTTCTGTGTAACCAGTCTCTTATTCCACTCCCGTCCTCTGACCCCTGCCGGAATGTCCTCTGATCTGCCTGGACTCTGATATGTTATACTTGGCTGCCCTTCCTTGGGGACACCCTCTCACTCCACGTGGACTCTGCTACTCCAAGCCAGCCTGCTGCTTGCAGAAGCACCCCCAGCAGACCCACTATGGGGATACCCTTCTCCCCCTACTGGGGCTCCAACAGCCAGTTCTGATCACCTCTTAGGTCTATGCCTTGCCCCACCTAATGGATTTAGGAGCAATCTGTTGCGAGGAGAAAGAAAAGTCCAAATGGCGTATTTTTAGGAAGGAGAAGGGGCACTGAAATCCTGGTCCGAATGAGGATGGGCAGTTGGAGTGCTGTTGGGGTGGGAGGAGAGTAAACTGAGAGAAAAGGACCAAACAACTGGGGACTTGAGGCCTGAGAAATATTTGTGCAGTAATGTGCCCCTGGTCTTTGGCCTCTTTGCGTATTTGAGGAGTTGCCGCATATTTTTCTGGGCTGAGAAGCTGCCACCAGCCTGGAGCCGCATCAAACCACTTTTTATTTAAAAACCTCCCTTTGGCTCCTGGTGTTTTTTATGCTGATTAAGAACACTGACTTGGCTACATGAGCAAGAGGGCTGATTGCTGCTCAGTCTCTTGAAGCAGAAGAAGCTTTTGATCAAGTTGAGTGGGAGTCGATGTTTGAGGTACTTTAAAAAATGAAGTTGGGAGATAAGCTTATGAACTGAATTTGAACTTCGTTCCAAGTTCATTGAACAGAAAGGTTTCAAATCCTTTTAATCTGGAGAAAGCCCATCGTAATCGCCCTTTTCATCCCTTATTTTTCTTTAAGATAAAGTTCCTTCTCAAACTGCTGAGCGTTTATCTAACTACTGAGAAGGGCACTTCAAAAATAAACTCTGAGGCTTAAAGATGTATGAGTTTCTTTCTTTCTGAGGGGATGTTGGCATCTTAGCTCGGCTGCCTTCTCGTTTCACCCTCTAGCACCCAGACTAATGATGCTGTCTGCAGTGACTAGGGAGGACCAGTTTTTCTGAGAGGATCTGGGGTTGTGCTTGACTTTGCAGTAAGGGGCTGTGGGTTGGCTGCACAGAAAGAAGAAGCTTGTGGGTTCTAATCTCAGTTCCTCCTCTGACTTCTCAGTGACATTAGGCAAGTCACTTCCTTTCCACATGTTTGGTCTGCTTCATCCACCATCTGGAGCAAATGATACCCCTTGTCCATTTATCTCACGGGAATGTCGTCAGGGCTGATTAATGTACAGGGCAGTCAAACGCTGCATACGTGCGATGAGCTCAGAAAAGTGAGACCGTGAACCCTGAGACTTCTTCCAATTAGGGGTGATCTTTCCATTTAGGAATGAGCTATGTTTATAGTGCTAGTAATTTGGGGCCATTTCACTGTTTGTCTTATTAGTTCAACTCATGCTATCATTAGTTATATACATAATAATACGCTTGGCTCAATACAGATGAAGTCATCCACTTCAGTATTTTTTGTGTACTTCCTGTGTGCTTGGCACTCTCTGTACTAGACTTAAAAACCTAAGGAAAAACCAAATTATGGGAAGGTCAAAAAATGTGAAATATTTATGAGCAAATTCATGTTTATGTTTCTACTGTTCCCTCTGATGATTTATTTGTTTGAACAGAGGTGCCTATTTTCTGTCATATAACTTATCTGAGGGAAGCTGAGCTTCAGTTTCCTGAGTATTTGTGAAAGACATGGCTTAGTTTTTTTTAAAGGAAAGGCTCCTTTAGCCAATCTCTCATAGAATGACAGTCCCCCTAAAGACATGGTGTTTCACTTAATTTCCACGTAGCTGTTCCCTGTTAAAATGGGCATTAACCCAAATCAGGCCTGTCCCTTTGCAGTGCCAAGCAGGTAGTAAAATTGAATGCCATCGTATATTCTCAACATAGGGAGGTTAAGCCAAATTGGACATGAATTGAAAACTAAGCTAAAAATGATTATCTCATCCTCCTGGAAAGTCTTCACCATGCCCATGTGGAAAGAACTGCTTTCCACTGGCCACCACCCCCTCCCTGTGCAGATGGCCTCTGCCTTCAATGACGTGACCTTTGTAAGTGCAGCGGCAGGAAAGCCTTGTGCTTTTTGTATCAACCAGAGCTGACGGCTAAGTTTCAAATACCAAAGGGAGAAAAAAAAAAACCCACAAAATAATACAATACAGAGTGGGAAAGAAGGGTTTGGCAACTTTGTTTCCAGTTGCTGGCTTTGGCTCTGAGTAGGGCTTCTGACTGCCGCTTCTGGAAAACCTTTGGACTATTTTCGACAGACGGAACAAGCCACATGAAATGTCTATTATTACTTCAGTCTTGGCTGGCTGTAAGCACATAGCATCGGCTGCCTTCTGTCCTCGTCCTGCAGTCTGATTGCTGAGGGTAGCTCTCAAACATGGAGACATTCCCCAGAGCCTCACTGCTTAGTGGTGAGACCACCCCCAGTTAGATCTTCTCCACCCTGTTGCTGCTGATGTTTCTGGAGGACAACAAAGCCCAGCCTGATTTTTCTTTTCTAAAACTGTGTCAAAATCTAAGGTACCAGCGAGCCCTTCAGTCTGAAGCCAGAAGAAATTCAATAGGATTGCAACCTTTAAGATGCCCAGGTGTTTCTAATAAGTATTTGAAAAGCAGGGACACTGTAATCAGTTCTTTAAGCAACTCCCACATCAAGAGCTTGGTTTTGCTCCCCAAATTCTATTTTCTCTTTCTTGGTGAAGGAGGAAGGATGAGACTTTAAAAAGAATCCGTGAAGTTTCAAGTGTTTAAAAGTAAAATTCTCCTATCTTTATATGTGTAACCTCAGGACTGAAAAAAGCCCAGAGGCCTGTGGTCTAACCTGTTGATGTTGACATTCCCTGGGCTCCTACAAAAGAGGAGGGACTTGTCCATTTCGTTGGGCTTTGGACCCTGTAAGATAACTCTGTGGTGTGCCAAAAGGCTAGGATTGGCTGTTTTCGATTTTTATTAGGACTCCTGAGCTTTAGGAAAATGGCATTTTAGCTGGAGGATGGAGCAGCTTTGTTTTTGAAATGTATTTTTGTTTCTTCAATCTCAAGTGCCACTGCCTTGGGAACCATTAAAAATGGAAGCATGATGACAAGACGACAAGCATCTTTAGACAGATCAGTTGGTAGAGAAATTGAGCCAAGGAAGGGCCAGGGTGGTAGGGTTACGACTTTGTCACTGATCTACTTGTGCAGTGAGCTGAACCCACTCTTGATTGCTTCACAACTCCATTTCTCTCTCTGTAAAGTCAGGATGAAGTCAAGATGCCTACCTTCATGGCACCAGCAATATGGCAAAAGGATTGTCTAGAGGCAGATGCCCTGTTTGAGTTTTAACCCTACCACTTCTAAGTGTGCAACTTTGAGCGAGTTAACATATCTCTGTGCCTCAGTTTCCTCATCTGTAAAATGGGGATAACAACAGTACCTTACTTCTTAGGACTGTTGTGTAGACTATGTGTCAGAATACAGATAAAATGATTGTCCTGTCAGTATTAGCGTTGTTTTATGTGTCTGGAACTAATACTGGCATTACTATTATGATCTAACCAGAGATACTGAGGTTCAAAGAAATAAAGCAATAAGCACAAATAGAAATTTACCTAGAGTCTACTTTTTTTTTTTTTAATCCAGGCATTTTATAGACAAGACAAGAACTTTTGCAAATGTGAACTCACTGGGACTATTTCACAACTGCCTCCCCATGACGTCAGCAAACATCTAAAGAATAAGCAGAGTGACGCAAGATCAAGGAGCAGACTGGGAGGTCCCTGCCCCTGTCACTATACCCAAGCTTAGGCCAAAGCACTTACAGGATCTCAGCGGGATCCTCATAACAATTATTTTAGATGGCATTTGCATTTTACAAACATTAATTAGTTTCTGGGGTGAGGTGTGCACTGTGTCACTTCCTGGACTGGGTTCATTCAGTTACAAATAAACAAATGCTTTGAGATGTTGTGTTCTGAAGGATCCACTTACAGAGATGAGAGAACCCAAAGCCACAGAGTCAGGGAAAACCTGGATCTCACTTGGGTCTTGTCTTTTTAAAACTGGCTCTATTCTTCCAATTTGGGCTGATTTTCTGCTTTTCCCTTCGTTTGCTTCAGCTCTGCCTCCCATGGTCCCAATGTCATATAGTACTCAGGCTTTCATCATGTTGGCCATCTTGGAGAGTTTCCCTTTCTTACCTTCCAATCCATATTTTGCTTATCTTTTAAGGCCCCAAAAATCAGCTTTCCTGCTCATATATACATCCCTTTCTATGCTGCTCTCATGATTTCTCTCAGCATCTAGTATGTACATAAAAAGAATTATGTATGTAAAAAAAGGCTTCCAGGGACTTTGCTGATGGTCCAGTGGTTAAGAATCCACCTTCCAGTGCAGGGGATGTGGGTTTGACCTCTGGTCAGGGAATTAAGATCCCACATGCTGTGGGGCAACTGAGTCTGTGCACCGCAAAGACTGAGCCCTCATTCTGGAGCCCACGCCACAATTAAAGAGATACCTGTAAGCTGCAGTGAAGATTCTGAGTTCCAAACTAAGACCTGATGCAGCCAAAAAAAAGGCTTTTTTTTTTTTTTTTGCTATTGACAAAAGGGTCCCTCCTTGCACATTTAATGAATGCTTATTGGAGAAGGAAACAGCAACCCACTCCAGTACTCTTGCCTGGAAAATCCCATAGATGGAGGAGCGTAGTAGGGTACAGTCCATGGGGTTGCAACGAGTCGGACACAACTGAGCGACTTCACTTCTTCTTCTTCTTCTTCTATGACATGACACATCTGTGCTAGTAGCCAGATGTTCTAAGTGGATATTATTCCCATTTCACAGATTTTTTTTAAAAATGAGACTTTAAGGTATTAAGTTATTTGCTCAAGCTGGTAAGTTACAAGGAGGGAATAAAATTTTAAGTCCGTTCTGTTTTCGTCTTTCTACAGAGAATCTCATGAGCTGAATGTGAACAAGTCATGATGAGTAGTTGAGGGGGACTAAAAGGGCTTTTTAGATCTGGAGATGAACTTGACAAAGGAATTAGACATGGTTACAGATTCAGTAGGTGGTTGGGTGGGAGTGGAGTGGGCAAAGTGTTCAGGGCTGACAACATGAGTAAAGGAGAGGCCAAAGGGAATATTCATGGAAGACCAGAGGGAAATGGGGTCTCAGAGTTGGGTAAGGGCCACTGCTATTTGACTTTTTTTTTTGTCCACGCCGCTGGCATGTGGGACCTTAGTTCCCCAACCAACCCATTCCGCCTGCAGGGGAGGCTCACAGTCTAAACCACTGGACCACCAGGGAATTCCAATGACCTCCTGTCTTGTGGGGAAACTTGCCTAAGTTTGGCCTGAGCACTGGCCAGAGGCTTAGTGCCAGGCTGAAATTTTCTCCAAACAGCAAAGGAGAGATTTTAAGGGTGAATGTAAGCTTTGCCCTTAGGAGGGAAGAAAGCCAAACTGGGCTGCTCCTTCAGTGGGGCCAGAACTGGGAAACCAATCTGAGTTTCAGAAGCGAGCTGAACGCTAGGATGGGGTGGAGAAGCAAGGGTAAGTGAAGGGCCAGAGGCTGGGTCCAAGCATGTGTGATGAATAGAGCTGGTAGGCTGGGGCTTGTTTGCAATAACTGCAAGAAGCAAGATTGTAAACCAGCTATACTCTAATATAAAACAAAAATTAAAAAAACAAACAAAATCAATGTTAAAGAAAAAATGAAGCAAGAGTAGGCCTGTGTGGCTCATGGGCACAGGATCTGAAAAGAGAAGACACTAAGGGTCTTAGTGGACCATATGAAGGGGCAGAGTCTTTAAAACGATCTCTCAACTCCCTTCTCAGAGCAAGTTGTCAGGGGTGGGGGTGGAGGTAGGGGGTAGGAGTGATGGAGGCAGAATCAGTCAAGGGTATCTGTAGAGTTAATCGACTGGGAGCAGCAGGGGCTTCCCTGGTGGCTCAAACAGGAAAAAAAATCTGCCTGCAGTATGGGAAACCTGGGTTTGATCCCTGGGTTGGGAAGAGCCCCTGGAGGAGGGCATGGCAATCCACTCCAGTATTCTTGCCTGGAGAATCCCCATGGACAGTGGAGCCTGGTGGGCTACAGTCCATAGGGTCACAAAGAGAGTTGGACATGACTGAGTGACTAAGCACAGTACAGCAGAGGGAGGGGTAGTGTGCCCTATCCCCCCCAAATTTCACTAACTGTGGAATGACATGCCTTTAGGAGGAGGTCTGTTGGGTTTTCTGTAAGTCTCGTATTGTCTATAGGAAGGCTTCTGCAAGACATGTTTGAGGGATTTATGATTCCCCTCCTTTCACAAATATTCATCTGCTCATTCACTAATTATCTGTTGAGCACGTCACATTGTACTAGATACCACTCTGAGCACTGGGAACAGTGGGATCCAAGGCACCAATGTCCATGTCTGCCTGGAGATTGATTATAGTGAAGTGGATAGACATGGGACAAATTAACACACAAGTTAAGGTATAAATTTGGAAAGTGAATGCCATGAGAGATGATAGAAAGCTCTGATAGGTGGAATGAGTGGAGAGACCTCTTAAGGAACTGATACTTAAACTGAGATGTGATGGATGAACAGGAGTTAATCAAACAAAGCATGAGGAAAGAGTATTCCAGGCCAAGAGAATAATGTGTGCAAAATCTTTGAAGCAGGAAAGAACTTGGAGTTTCAAGACAAGTCAAGGTCAGAATATTGTTGGGATTTAGAGAGCAAAGCAGGGGCTGGAGAAGTCGGGAGGGGCTTCAGAGCCCATGTTGGGGATCTCAGATCTTATCTTCTCGTTCAAGGGAAGCCATTAGAGAGAGTTAGGGGAAATGATGTTGTAGCTCTGAGTACTGTGTGAAGAATGGATTGGAGAGGTGAAAGTGGGAAGATCAATTCAGAGGCTACTGAAGAAGTCCACGCAAGATACGACTACATCCAGAAAGAGAAGGGGCAGGATCAACGAAGAGATGAGAGTAGATGTGGGGAAGAATCCACAGAACTTCATGATATACTTTAATCTCTGAAAGTGAAACAATTCTTCAAAATGACATGGAACATGGAGGCTCTATAACTGTAAACTTTGCTTTGATGCCAAAGTTTCAATGAAGATGCTGAAAGTGTTCATATTTCCCCCCAACATCTACAAAGAGAGAAAACAAATGATGTGTCTTCTCTTGATGATCCTAGCAAGTCAGTGCATTAGCTCACGAGCAGTTAAATCTGGAGGGTTGTGTGCTGTACTAATGTTCTCTTAGTTTGGGTCATTAATCTCTCATCTGCTCCAGTTGTATTTGTTTGTATAAGACTGCAGGCTGGATGAATTTCACTAGATATGTGTCTCCTTGGTGAGAGGGTCACAGAAGGACACCAAGGATGCTTTGTGAGCTGATATTAAGACAAGACACACATCACAGGGCAGACAGGGTCTGTACTCCTCCAGGATTGCTTGACACTGCATGAACCTGCTTGTGTTTTCAGAAGAGCATCTCCTTAGGAAAAAACTCCTCCTATTTGGCCAAGTAGCCTGCTAATATTTATTTGAAAATTTAGCTAATAATATAACTCAGTAATTTGGTCTACCCTGATGTCTCACATGGTAAAGAATCTGCCTGCAATGCAGGATACCAGGGTTTGATCCCTGGGTTGGGAAATCCCCTGGAGAAGGGAAAGGCAACTCACTCCAGTATTCTTGCCTGGAGAATTCCATGGGCAGAGGAGTCTGGGGGGCTACAGTCCATCAGCTCACAAAGAGTCAGACACGACTGAGTGACTAACATTTCCACTTTTTTCAACTTAGTAATGCAAATATAGAGATGGTCTTAGATTTCAAAGGGTCTAAAAGTGAGGCTTTAGAAGAGAAATCTAAAAGAATTTCAACTTGTTAAATCTGGACAGAAAAGTCTCATGGGTGAAGTCATTAGTATAAAGTGTTGTGTTGAGTCTGTATTTTTTAGAATATAGGAAAAGTACAAACCAACAATAAGAAAAATACATTTCCCCCCTTCTCTAGTCATCTCTTCCTTACCCACCTACAATCCTGGAAAGTATTTCAAAGGGAAGAACCGAGGACAAACCTACCTTTGTTTCTCTTTCCTACGCCTTCCTCCTTTACTTGCTCAGAGAATTGTTTTCCAAAAGAAAGGTGGTGCTAGAGGAGTGGGCCTGTGGGAGTCTCTCCAGACACATGATGGGATAACACTGCTCTTCATCCAGTGTTGGGATGGGAGCAGAGGGAAGGGAGAGGAACTCCTAAAAACTAGGGAAGATAAATATCTTTGCCTTTTACTTTTTAAAAAATTTTATTTATTTGTTTTATTTATTTTATTAGCTTTGGCCATGCTGGGTCTTCACTGCTGCATGTGGGCTTTCTCTAGTCATGGCTCCCGGGCTCTGGAGTATGAGCTCAGTAGTTGTGGCACATGGGCTAAGTTGCCCTGAGACATGTGGGATCTTTCCAGACCAGGCACGAAACCTAAGTCACCTGCATTGGTAGGTGAATTCTTAAGTACTGGACCCCCAGGGAAGTCTTGCCTTTTCCTTTTGAGACTGGAGTCAAGGGCCTGGAACCAGGACACCAAAATGAACACATCAGAATGAGGAGCAGGACCCCAGGGAATCTTAAATGTCCTAAAAGATAGAGAGGACATGGGTTTTGAGGTCTTTTTCCTGAGAGCTCAAAATACAAAAGGAACTAAGAGGCTTCCCTGGTGGCTCAGATGGTAAAGCATCTGCCTACAATGTGGGAGACTGGAGTTAGATCCCTGGGTCGGGAAGATCCCCTGGAGAAGGAAATGGCGACCCACTCCAGTACTCTTGCCTGGAAAATCCCATGGACAGAGGAGCCTGGTAGATTACAGTCCATGGGGTCACAAAGAATCGGACACGACTGAGCGACTTCACTTCACTTCAAGAGAGATTAAAGAAGGAGAATTGGAGGTGGAACCAAGAAGAAGCAAGTGACATCCCAGTGGGAATACGTCTGTGTTCCTCAGTCCTCAGGGATCTGAATGGTTCTAACTGCCTGATAAAGGGGCTCAACTGGCCTCCCATTAGGTATCTTTGCCTACAGCTAGAAATCAAGATACTGGTTGTATTGCCAGCAGATAATGGAGAGCTTAATTGAATTGATATTATAGTACAATTTATTGTTAGTGAAACATTAACGGTCTTCTGGATCACTTTTTTAAGAAAACAGTAGCCCTTTCCCGTTCAGTGCAGTGCAACAGGAGAGTCTAGTCTTTCTAGCTGAGGTTTACCAGCTGTGTGAATTTGAACAAGTTCCTGCTAGAATGTAAGTTCCCATTAGCCTGAGTTCACTGACAAGCCAGCCTGTAGTAGGCACTCAATAAGTACTTGCTAAGTGAGTGAAGTCATATATGGTTATGAACCTTGGTTTCCTCATATGAAAGAAGGAAATGTAATACTTCAAAAAGTTGTCACGGAGAAAGGAATTGATGTTATGTAAAATACCTAAGCAGAGAAGACAGTCTGAATTAGAGAAGACTTTGGAATAACTTCAGTGGTATTGTTGTCTTCAGGTAAGATTTGTTTTTCATTCCCTCTGTCTCTCTTTTATGTTTTATATTTTGGCTTGCTTTTACCAATTTGCTCATTTACCTTTTGTCCCTCTCTCCTGGTAGATTTTAGCTCTATTGCAGAACACAGGCAATTCTTCATTTAAAACTATCAACAAGAGAGTAGAATCCTATCACGTATGCTACCATTGGGCAACTTCTTAATGATGTGGTAAAAGAATATTTATATATGAAGATAGTGTGTTTCTCTTTGCGGGACGTTAAACTCATCTAAACAAATGCTTTTGAACAAACAGGATCTTTCAGCCAAGTACTTTTATTTCCATGACTGCCTCTCTGCGTAGTTTCTGTTTTCTGGCCATGATAAGTTCTCACTTCTTGAATAAACCACATTCTTTCTTGACCTCTAGCCATCACATGTCGATTTCCTCTGCCAAGACTTCCCATCACTGCTCCCTGTCCTGTAGGTTTCATTTTAAATGTCATATCCTCAAGGATGCCTTCTCTAGTCTCTCATCATATTATCCC
This sequence comes from Bubalus bubalis, assembly GCF_019923935.1. NCBI lineage: Eukaryota > Metazoa > Chordata > Mammalia > Artiodactyla > Bovidae > Bubalus > Bubalus bubalis. Next base: position 42,060,605 of record NC_059166.1, read on the forward strand.
ATAATATCCATGCTTCCCCTTTTATAATACTAAGCACACCTGTCATTATTCCATGACGTTTCCACTCTTCTGTGAACCTGTTAATGACAGAACCTACTTTATTCACCATTGTATGCCCAGTAATTGGCACAAAGTAAACACTCTGAAATTTTTGTTGAATTGAAATTTAACAAGCAAAACCAAGGCAGTGAACAAGTTCCAAGTTAAAGTTAAATAAAGATAGTCTTCTTGAGCACTGAAGAATTGATGCTTTTGAACTCTGGTCCTGGAGAAGACTCTTGAGAGTCCTTTGGACAGCAAGGAGATCCAACCAGTCCATCCTAAAGGAAATCAGTTCTGAATATTCATTGGAAGGATTGATGCTGAAGCTGAAACACCAATACTTTGGCCACCTGATGGGAAGAATGGACTCATTTGAAAAGACCCTGATGCTGAGAAAGATTGAAGGTGGGAGAAAGGGGAGACAGAGGATGAGATAGTTGGATGGCATCACCAACTCAATGGACATGAGCTTGAGTAAACTCTGGGAGTCAGTGATGGACAGGGAGGCCTTGTGTGCTTCAGTCCATGGGGTCACAAAGAGTTGGACATGACTGAGAGACTGAACTGAACTAAAACTAAACCAATACCTCCGAAAAGATTTTAGCACCAGGATGGAGGACTGGATCTCAAAAATATAGTGGCAATATCTTCTTGAACAACAACAACAAAATTATGTCTGATAAAGGATGTTGTTTTTAATTTGTTAAATTTCTTATATGAAAATTCTCATAAACCTGAAAATCAAAGACTCTTCGGTTATATATTTAATAGTTTGCCTTTATCAAAAATATTAAAATTACTTGACAAGAAATATCTGGTATGAATGCTTCTTACTCCTACAGTTATCTGGAGTTCAATAAAAGAAAAGTCTATGTCATGAGTTCTCACCCAAGGTCAGGGGCGGCGACCGAGAGTGCCAGGCTGTGTTGGCACAGGAGCAGCCGAGAGGAGCTACCCCATGTCCGAGGTCAGGGGCAGCGGCCGAGACGAGCTACCCCATGCCGGAGGTCAGGGGAGGTGGCTGAGAGGAGCAACCCCATGTCCAAGGAGCGGCAGCGGTGCTGGTGCAGGAGGGCCAGAGGAGCTACTCCACATCCAGGGTCAGGAGGGGTGGTGGTAGGGAGATACCTCTTGTCCAAGATAAGGAGCAGCGGCTGCGCTTTGCTGGAGCAGCCCTGAAGAGATACCCCACGTCCAAGGTAAGAGAAACCCAAGTAAGACAATAGGTGTTGTGAGAGGCATCAGAGGGCAGACACACTGAAACCATAATCACAGAAAACTAGCCAATCTGATCAAATGGACCACAGCCTTGACTAACTCAGTGAAACTAAGCCATGCCTTGTGGGGCCACCCAAGACAAGCGGGTCATGGTGGAGAGGTCTGTCAGAATGTAGTCCACTGGAGAAGGGAATGGCAAACCACTTCAGTATTCTTGCCCTGAGAACCCCATGAACAGTATGAAAAGGTAAAATGATAGGATACTGAAAGGGGAACTCCCCGGGTCGGTAGGTGCCCAATATGCTACTGGAGATCAGTGGAGAAATAACGCCAGAAAGAATGAAGGGATGGAGCCAAAGCAAAAACAGTACCCAGTTGTGGATGTGACTGGTGATAGAAGCAAGGTCTGATGCTGTAAAGAGCAATATTGCATAGGAACCTGGAATGTTAGGTCCATGAATCAAGGCAAATTGGAAGTGGTCAAACAGGAGATGGCAAGAGTGAACGTCGACATTCTAGGAATCAGCGAACTAAAATGGACTGGAATGGGTGAATTTAACTCAGATGACCATTATATCTACTACTGTGGGCAGGAATCCCTTAGAAGAAATGGAGTAGCCATCATGGTCAACAAGAGAGTCTGAAATGCAGTACTTGGATGCAATCTCAAAAATGACAGAATGATCTCTGTTAGTTTCCAAGGCAAATCATTCAATATCACAGAAATCCAAGCCTATGCCCCAACCAGTAACACTGAAGAAGCTGAAGTTGAACGGTTCTATGAAGACCTACAAGACCTTTTAGAACTAACACCCCAAAAAGTTGTCCTTTTCATTATAGGGGACTGGAATGCAAAAGTAGGAAGTCAAGAAACATCTGGAGTAACAGGCAAATTTGGCCTTGGAGTATGGAATGAAGCAGGGCAAAGGCTAATAGAGTTTTGCCAAGAGAACGCACTGGTCATAGCAAACACTCTCTTCCAACAGCACAAAAGAAGACTCTACACATGGACATCACCAGATGGTCAATACCAAAATCAGATTGATTATATTCTTTGCAGCCAAAGATGGAGAAGCTCTATACAGTTAGCAAAAACAAGACCAGGACCTGACTGTGGCTCAGATGATGAACTCCTTCTTCCAAATTCAGACTTAAATTGAAGAAAGTGGGGAAAACCACTAGACAATTCAGGTATGACCTAAATCAAATCCCTTATGATTATACAGTGGAACTGAGAAATAGATTTAAGGGACTAGATCTGATAGACAGAGTGCCTGATGAACTATGGACAGAAGTTCATGACATTGTACAGAAGACAGGGATCAGGACCATCCCCATGAAAAAGAAATGCAAAAGAGCAAAATGGCTGTCTGAGGAGGCCTTACAAAGAGCTGTGAAAAGAAGAGAAGCAAAAAGCAAAGGAGAAAAGGAAAGATATAGGCATCTGAATGCAGAGTTCCAAAGAATAGCAAGGAGAGATAAGAAAGCCTTCCTCAGCAATCAATGCAAAGAAATAGAGGAAAACAACAAAATGGGAAAGACTAGAGATCTCTTCAAGAAAATTAGAGATACCAATGGAACATTTCATGCAAAGATGGGCTCGATGAAGGACAGAAATTGTATGGACCTAACAGATGCAGAAGATATTAAGAAGAGGTGGCAAGAATACACAGAAAAACTGTACAAAAAAGAGCTTCATGACCCAGATAATCATGATGGTGTGATCACTCACCTAGAGCCAGACATCCTGGAATGTGAAGTCAAGTGGGCCTTAGAAAGCATCACTATGAACAAAGCTAGTGGAGGTCATGGAATTCCAGTTGAGCTCTTTCAAATCCTGGAATGCTGTGAAAGTGCTGTACTCAATATGCCAGCAAATTTGGAAAACTCAGCAGTGGCCATAGGACTGGAAAAGGTCAGTTTTCATTCCAATCCCAAAGAATGGCAATGCCAAGGAATGCTCAAACTACCGCACAATAGCACTCATCTCACACACTAGCAAAGTAATGCTCAAAATTTTCCATGCCAGGCTTCAGCAATACGTGAACCATGAACTTCCACATGTTCAAGCTGGTTTTAGAAAAGGCAGAGGAACCAGATATCAAATTGTCAACATCTGCTGGATCATCGAAAAAGCAAGAGAGTTCCAGAAAAACATCTATTTCTGCTTTATTGACTATGCCAAAGCCTTTGACTGTGTGGATCACAATCAACTGTGGAAAATTCTGAAAGAGATGGGAATAAGACCACCTGACTTGCCTCTTAAGAAACCTATATGCAGGTCAGGAATCAACAGTTAGAACTGGACACGAAACAACAGACTGGTTCCAAATAGGAAAAGGAGTATGTCAAGGCTGTATATTGTCACCTTGCTTATTTAACTTCTATGCAGAGTACATCATGAGAAACGCTGGGCTGGAAGAAGCACAAGCTGGAATCAAGATTGCCGGGAGAAATATCAATAACCTCAGGTATGCAGATGGCACCACCCTTATGGCAGAAAGTGAAGAGGAACTAAAAAGCCTCTTGATGAAAGTGATAGAGGAGAGTGAAAAAGTTGGCTTATAAAGCTCAACATTCAGAAAATGAAGATCATGGCATCTGGTCCCATCACTTCATGGGAAATAGATGGGGAACCAGTGGAAACAGTATCAGACTTTATTTTTTTTGGCTCCAAAACCACTGCAGATGTTGATTGCAGCCATGAAATTAAAAGACGCTTACTCCTTGGAACAAAAGTTATGACCAACCTAGATAGTATATTGAAAAGCAGAGATATTGCTTTGCCAACAAACGTCCGTCTAGTCAAGGCTATGGTTTTTCCAGTGGTATTACATGGATGTGAGAGTTGGGCTGTGAAGCAAGCTGAGCATGAAAGAATTGATGCTTTTGAATTGTGGTGTTGGAGAAGACTCTTGAGTGTCCCTTGGACTGCAAGGAGATCCAACCATTCCATCCTAAAAGAGATCAGTCCTGGGTGTTCATTGGAAGGGCTGATATTGAAGCTGAAACTCCAATACTTTAGCCACCTCATGCGAAGAGTTGACTCATTGGAAAAGACCCTGATGCTGGGAGGGTTTAGGGGCAGGAGGAGAAGGGGACGACAGAGGATGAGATGGCTGGATGGCATCACCGACTCAATGGACCTGAGTTTGAGTGAACTCCGGGAGTTGGTGATGGACAGGGAGGCCCGGTGTGCTGCAATTCATGGGGTCACAAGGAGTCGGACATGACTGAATGACTGACCTGAACTGATGTCATGGGTTAATATTTATAAAATACTAAATGACATATTGTTAATTCCAGTAATTCTTAGTTTTTTCACAATGCCTCAATTGCAACCCACTCCAGTACTCTTGCCTGGAAAATCCCATGGACGGAGGAGCCTGGTAGGCTGCAGTCCATGGGGACGCGAAGAGTCGGACAGGACTGAGCGACTTCACTTTCACTTTTCGCTTTCATGCATTGGAGAAAGAAACGGCAGTCCACTCCAGTGTTCTTGCCTGGAGAATCCCAGGGACGGGGGAGCCTGGTGTGCTGCCGTCTATGGGGGTTGCACTGAGTTGGACATGACTGAAGTGACTTAGCAGCAGCAGCAGCATGGCCCTTGATTCTAGAGCCAAATAGCATGAGTTTAAATCCAGTTTCTACCACTTGGTTCTTATTTATTTTAGGCAAATTATTTAAACACTGTATACTATATTTTCTTTGTGAACTGGGATAATAATAGTACCCATCTAAAAGGATTATTTTGAGGATTAACTGAGATAATACATGTAAATATTATCATCATCACAGTGGAAAGCAAAATAGTCATGCTTAGCTTTACATTTTAAAATACTTAAAAAATATGTAATAGGATGACATAAAGAAAAATGGCAGAGCCAGGACTTGCAAAAATTACACGAAAGCAGCAAGAAAACTAGCAAAAGATAGAATCAATTTTGGGGAGAACTTTAGAAATTAATCAAAGGCTTGCAGCCCTCCAGGGAGCATTTATTAAAGAAAACAGCTGACTCACAATAAGAATAGCAAGCTTTGTGGCATTTTAACATAGCCCACTGTTCATGTCCATGGTAACCAGAAATCAAAGGACCCATAATCAAGAGGAAAAGCAGCAGTGTAGTAGCCATTGGAGAAGGCAGAATGGGGTTGCAACTGCTTTAAAGCCTCATTCCCAGAGAACTGTCATTGTTTGACCTGTATAATGAATTATCCTTCATAATAGTTTCTGTTATATTATAATGGTTCCTGTATAATAGAAGACTCATTTCAAGACTGTCTTTATTTAACTTTAACTTGGAACTTGTTCGCTGCCTCTGCAAACAGTCCTTTCCCCTGGAATGAGATGTTTGTTGAAAAATTCAGAGCAATTGTTTAACTTTGTGGCTGCCTGAGGCAGTGGATAACTGAAAACCTTTAAAGGAAAAACTGAGGAGTGAGAAGGCGACAGGGGCTTTGAGAAACTGACACAGTCCTGGGAATTTGGAAGGCCACATGTACGAGTAGGGCTCTGTGCATGCCTAGACCTGTGTACATGTTCAGGAAGGACCTGAGAAAGTCTTAAGCTCTCACCACTGACTGATTTGAGGCTCTACAGAAAGTGAAGGCTAAGGCAAAACTGTCAGCTTCCTGGCTAAATACTGAAGGCATGCCCCAACAGACACAGAGACCTTTAGCAAAGCCGGAAAAACTTCTTAGTTCCAGTTATTTAAGTTTTCAGATGTCCAATCATTAGCTGACCACTGAGCTAACTAAGCAGAGACTTCACCAGCCAAGCATGAAAATAATATAGACTTTAGAAATTTTTTCAGAAAAGTCAGTAAGTAAACAACAGGAAACCCTGAGCAGGGGACAGCATTTGGTTTCCAGAGCTACCACAATATATTATTTTAGATGTCTAGTTTTCAGCAAAAATTATAGACTTTCAAAGAAAAAAGAAAGTATTATCCATAGATAGGGGAAAAAAATCAATAGAAATTATCCCTGTAAAAGCTCAGACATTGGATTTACTTGAGACTTTAAATATATTCAGAGAGCTGTTGAGAATCAAATCTAAAGAACTAAAGAAAAATAGGAGAATGACATTCACCAAGTAGAAAATATCAATAAAAAGGTAGAAATTATAGAGAATGAAATGGAAGTTCTGGATTTTAAAAGTACAATAACTGAAATGAAAAATTCACTAGAGGGACTCAATGGCAAATTTGAGCAGGTAGAAGAAAAAAAATCAGCAAACTTGGAGATACTTCAATTGAAATTATCCAGTTTGAGGAAGAGAAAGAAAAAAAAGAATGAAGAAAAATGATCAGAGCTTCAGAGCCCTGTGGGACATCATCGAGTATACATATTTATAATGGAAACTCTGGAAGGAGAGGCAAGAAAAAGGAGCAGAAAGAACACTTGATGAAATCTCTGTAAACTCTTCAGATTTAATGAAAAGTCTATAGCAGATGATAGCCTGAGAACTAAAGAGCTTTTGGTTTGCAAGATTCGCAGTTTGGGGGAAGAAAAGCCTATTTTTATTTAGGGCATGTCATTAACACAGGGTACAGGGAGCATAATGACATCGGAGGCCAGAGAGAGAATATATAAGACTCCTTTCTGGACTAGGTGGGGGAGCTCAGGACATTGAAAGAGGATACTACAGCTGAGATGTTAGAATGGAGTTTTGCCTTTACACATTTTCTCTTGAAATAAAAATTCTGGTTGGATGTGGATGGAAATCTCAGAGGGATTCCTCAATCCATCTGGAGCTCTGGGAAATGTGCCTTGGACTGATGTGTGGGTCACAATAGGGAAGAAAAGGAAGGGCAGTATGTTTAGGGGGAGAGGACGTGAAAGAATTGGTCTGTTTATCCTCTCCCTATCTGTATCCCTCAGTCCATGGGGCTGGGACAGATCTGATGATTATTTTTCATGTCTTCAGGGGATCCTGCAAGAGATTCATAAATGAGGGTGGCTGTGTCCATTCGAGTCACCATGATGCATAACAAGGGGACCCAGAGAAGAAGTCATAGGAAAACAGTCCAGCCAAGGAGCAAAGGGATGGGATGAGAGGCATGGCAAAGGATCTGTAATGCCCTTGACAGCTCCTGTGAGAGAGACCACCATGTTCCCAGGCTGTCCTGGAGCACCAAAATGGCAAAGAGGACAGATTACTCCAGCCTGACTTTGGCCATGATCACAGCAGAAACAGAGGCTGATGCTCAAGACTTGGTGAAAATAAGTCACATCTCAGAAAGACCAGAGATGACACGTGGACCAATGTCCTTCCTTTGATGGCAGACTGATATGGAATTCCCCTGGAACATAGATTATTCTGGGAAGAAGAGGAGAAAGAAAAGGGAAAGGAAGAGAATCTTAAGAGACTACCTTTTGAGGTGAAAATGACTCAAGTCTTTAGAATTGGCACAACTAAGTGTTCTGCTCTCTGAGGAGATGGGATCTTGAGAGCTAAATTTAATTTCAGCCAAAGACAAAGAAAATTCTATCCCTGAACATCTGGACTCTTGTACTGTGAAAAGTTTTTCTCACTGTACCTATTTTGATTACTCCTCATCTAATTCCAAATTACATGTATTTTGTGTTATATATGCATTTAATTGTACAAATTACAAACTCTGAAAAAAAAGAAAGAGAGATATTTTTTGATCATTGTGTGAAGGTTCACCCACCATTCTACTCAGTGAGTGTATGTCCCTCCTTGAATGTGAACTGACATGTGTGAGTAAGCCATTCCCTAGCTTTGATCAATTCCTGAGGGCTTCTCATAGAGTGAAAATCTCACCAAACTGAACATGATTCTATTGCTGAAGATACTTAACTTTTAAAATCCAAAATGCATGTTAGCAATTTCATCTGGTGCTTGGCTCAAGAGACAACAATCTGTTCCAGCAGTGGAGCAAACAGTGTCTCTATGGAATTTAGGGAAGAAAAGTAAGTGCAGTTTGTTTACAGACAGAGGATGTGTAAGAGTTTGTTTGCTTATCCTCTCCCTATCTGTATCCCTTCCTATCACTGTATCCCTGCAAGAGTGTGATAGTCTCCAACATGGAGCTTTTCTGAGGCTCATCAAGAGAATTTGCTGACATGCGCTTTTCTCTGAATGTGTTAACATTTGAGGAGGATCCCCAGGTGGTTCAGTGGTGAAGAGTCCATCTGCCAATGCAAGACACACAGGAGATGCAGGTTCGATCCGAGGAAGATCCCCTCGGGGAGCAAATGGTACCACACTCCAGTATTCTTGCCTGGAATTCTTGCTCCTCTGCCATGGACAGAGGAGCCTGGCAGGTTGCAGTCCGTGGGGTCACAAAAGAGTCAGACACAACTGAGCAAGGACATATGTTAACACTTGAACCTATGTTCAAAGTAAGGTAAGACTTCATTTTAGATTCAAGTTTTTGGCTGAATCTCCAGAGAACAGCTTAAGACCCACTGCCTTTAAAAAACTTACAGTGGCTTCATGTTTGTAGGTTAATTTTTCTTCAATAACTTACCAGATCAAGTTAAATTAATATTTACCTTTCTCAAAATGTGGGATGATCACTCTAAATTAAGTTCAGATGTGGTAGTTTAATATCTTCTTGTAACAAAGTCCTAATGTTTGAGGAAAAAGATTGCCTTGTGGATTTAGTTTCATATATACTAGGGTCTCTCAAAGATGAACAAACATTTGGAGGCAACTGGAATTCCACACTGAGTTAAAGCATTCAGCTGGCTGAAGGCAGTTGCCAAGGCCTTGGGCAACGTTCCTGAATGGGGGCCATTGCAAATGGGGCCCTGTTTCTAAGTCTGAACAGACCCTAGAGTATACCTGGGCATTTTCCCTTCTTCTATGGGTCAAAAAGGGGAATTCAGCATTGACCTTGTTTGGGGGGGGTGTTTAGGAAGTCCTTGTTTAAAACTCAATTTTTATTAAAAAAAATAAACACATGCACATAATTTTAAAAGTATTACTGAATTCCATCTCTCTGCATCTCCTAATCTTCTTTTCTAAAAAAATAAAAACTTTCAAAAACCTTCAAAAATGCATAAAAAAGCTAGCAATTTTCTGGTACTTATGTATTTCTGAATAATACTGAGCTTATCTATAGACTTCCTACTATAAAAATAAGGATTTAGGGACTTTCTTGGCAGCCCAGTGGTTAAGACTCCTGCTTTCAATGCAGGGGGTTCGGGTTTGATTCCTGGTCAGGGAACTAGAATCCCATATGCCATGTGGTGTGGCCAAAAAACTGAAATAAAATTAATGATTTAGCTTTCTTACCACTTATTCCACTGCAATACCTGCATGGGCTCCATAAAGAGCCACAGATATAGGGAGGTTACGAGATCTTGGTCTTCTCTGTTTCATAGTTAGGGAAAATAGCTGCTGCCCAAATGCCACAGCCCAGAAATGAGGGTGGGATAAGGGTAGAGTCAATATTTCAACCTCTCCTGCCCTCTCATTTCTTGATGTAGATACTGATAGCAGTTGGAAACACCTCACTAGCTGAACACAGCAAGAAGCCAGAGGACAAATAATATCAATGGAGATGATGGTATTTCAGAATGGTAGAGGTCAGATGTTGGCACTTGATTGTCCAAGGAAAAAGGGCACTTCACATCAAGGACCCAAGCTTGGGTCATGCAGTCTACAGAGGTCAGCTGCGTAAACCCAAGATGGAGAGAGAGCAGAGAAAAGCTAGCACTTATGATTGTTTCTTTTCCCTGAAGTTAATAATTGCCTCCCTTTTGTTTGCTTCTGTTTGTTTGCAAAGTACTATTGACTTAAAAAAATGATATTTTTGCCTTGATTCCAATAAGACTAAGAACTTTTCATCTAGAGAAAATCCTAGAATAACAGGGTCTGTCTGGTTCTGGTCCCTCAAATAATAAAACCTTGAATATTTCTTGTAAACCTGGACTCCCTAGCAAAACAATTTTGTCTTTGATGTTTACTATGTGGATGCCTAAAGATGAGTCATGACCTTTACAAAGGAGATAATGATATGAGAAAATAATTTTTTCCATCATGAACAGATTAATATAAACTTTGTAGCTTGATAATTTTGTGATTATTTTTCCCTTTAAAAACTTGTGTTTTAAATTTTGTGAGCTAGTCCTTATGGGTCTGCCTTGTCTGCTGTCTTTGCAGGTGAAGTTTACTTACCTTTACTAAATGCTTCTGTCTCCAGGTCCTCTCTTGACAGGACCTATCAGTAATTCATCCAAAAAGTTGCTGACAGTAATGATAATTTCTCCTCAGTGTTTAAATACATTGGGTGCTCAATCAGTTTCTACCCTTGGAATATGTCTGGTTCAACCTCTCTAGAAAGTAAGCAACAGTCTTTTGTCTGGATAGGGAAAGAGTGATTTTTGACTGCACAGGGAGGAGAGAAATGACGGCAGAGACAGTATTAGGCATTCTAAATCTTTCTTACACCAATTTATGTGATGATTGTGTTCTCTGCTCCATCTCTTTGCTTGCTTTTGATGTTTCTTGTTATCTTCAACTTCTAAGGCTATCGTGGAAGTTTATCATGGACTCGCTTACTGCCCTCTTGAAAGCTTAGATTTCAATTTTTTTCCACTCTGCTAAACCAATGACTGGGCTTCCCAGATTGTTCAGTGGTAAAGAACCCACCTACAATGCAGGAGATGCGGGTTTGATCCCTGGACCAGGAAGATCCCCTGGAGAAGGGAAAGGCAACAGTATTCTTGCCTGGGAAATCCCATGGACAGTGGAGCCTGGCAGGTTACAGTTCATGGGATCTCAAAGAGTCAGACATGTCCTAGAGACTGAACAACCACAAATCAGTGACTACTTACCCACTTGTATTATAACTTCCAACATTCCTGTTGATTTCTTTTTCTCTGAGCTCGTTTTCTAGCTCATTTTCTTTGTTCCTTATATCTAAAGATAAGATCATGACTTATCTTTAGACATCCACATAGTAAAAATTAAGGACAAAATTGTTTTTGTTACGGAGTCCAGGTTTACAAGAAATATTCAAGGCTTTATTATTTGGGAACTTTTCTATTCTTTTACTTTCATTTGGTGAGATTTTGGCAGGAGGAGTAAAATACAAGTGTTCAATTAGCTGTATTTTATCAGGTGTCAGAACTGCTTCTTTGAGGCAGAAAGATGCTCAATTCCAGGATTCAGCATTCTTCTGCACATATGTATTTTTGGTTTGAGTCGATGTGTTTTTGTTTCTCTAATATAACAGTTTTTGAACACTTCTTGTGTGAACTGTACATCTTTCTGGTTCCACCACTTACTCTGGCCACTGCTGTGGTAACTAGTTCCCTGTAGGTTTAGGCTAACTGCATGCAGTTTTATTCTGATACCACCTTATTTCAACCTCTGATTCCTGCCCTAGAGCTTCTCTGATACCCACAGAATCTCTGGACATTCATGAATGGGAAAACAGGAAGTCCAGGGGAGTTGGTATCCATGGGGTCATCCTTGACCCCTGGGGAATGGGAGCCAATGACAACTGCTTCCTTATTCTGTACTTGGCACCAGTTCTGAGATGCCTTTCAGGAGTCTTGTTCCTCTCACTCCTCTTGTACCTCAGTCCAGCTCATTAGGATCATTTCTCAAATAACACCCTATACACTGACCTTGTTTGGGGTTCAACTCTCAGGGCAACCTGGGGTGAGATAGTTGGTGTCAGAAATAACACCAGAAAGCAAGCCCTCATGGGATTTTAGAGGGGGTCATTTGCCAGTCAGATGGCGATAAGAACTCTGTTGCTGGTAGTGGTTGGATGGTGATTAATCCTGGTGTGTAATAGCATCACAGTTACTAAGACTCATTCATGGTGAGTTAGGATGAAGTCCCAGTGGTAGGGAAGGCATTAAGTTATTAGTGGTTATGCACTTGAACGTCACAAGGGCAATGCGAATTATAAAGACTGTGGAGCTTTGATTGATTGCTATGGCAGCCTTGAGAAAAGAATAACTCAGGTCTGGGTCAGCCAGCTTTTGACTTAAGGCAGAAGGCCTCCACAGCACAATTTAAGGAGACTTTTATCTCTTGTGGTTGTGGGCATATTCTGCTGAAAATTAGAACCAAGGTTTAATTGTGAGGGGGGCAGAATTACAAAGGAGACTGAAGGTGAGGTTTGACAAGTCTCCTATGTCAATGTCAGGATCCTGATGAGAAACAAGTGTAACTCTGGGATCTAGGACAGGGATATTAGGGAGAACAAGCCTGAGAATATGGAATCTTTCAAACTGTCTTAAACTTCCAGGTTGGTGAAAAAAATCCTTATTCTCTTTGCTAAAGAGAGGAGACTTGGCTTACTTGGAGACTATGTAATTAGTTTACCTGAGGCAGGTGACTCTGTTCTCACCAAAATCTACCGCTGCAGGCAGAAATGAAGGTCAGTATCAGAACAGCCCAAACAGAAAGTGCAGGTTTTGCTTCAGGAAAAAATAGCTTATGCATTGGAGGAATTGCTGGAGCTGATGAATACATCTGAACATTAGGTGGATGTGTGAAGGGGTAAATCTTCAGGGAATTGGACCATGAAGGGGTGTGGATCTTGTGAACTCTTACTTCTCCATCTCCACTAAAAGGGGAGATCAAAAGTAGTTCACCGTCATGTAAGGGCAGCAGTAAACATTCGTGCTCTTGTCCCAGGACTAAGTAGATGCTCCTGCTTTCTATCACATGGACTTCAATCAGGCAAACAGTCATCAGATCGCCATGTGGCACTTGCTGAATGGATCTCGTGAGCAGGAAGTAGAAGATACCTTAGCAGAATCACACGTGTCAGAGAAAGAGAGAGAAGTCCCCAGAAGACTCAGGGACTTTCATATTGGTGAAGTTTTTAGAGATCTAGTGATCTAGGGCATTCCAGGACATCCCTCAAAGATAAAAAAAACCAAGAAGTCTTACCTCTGCCCTCCTACCACTAGGCATGAGGCCCTGGACTTGTCTCCCTGGCAGCTCTGCCTTTCAGTGACAGGAGATGTTTTTAAAAGTTACTCCAGACCAGGACTCAAACCCATGTCCCCTTGCATTGGAAGCATAGAGTCTTAATCACTGGACCACCAGGGAAGTCCCTTGACATTCCTTTTTATCTGGAGAAAGCTGAAGAAGGGGCTACAATTTTACTATATTTAGTTATTCTATTTACTGTATCCTAATACTTTCCTTGACAGAGATCCCCAACTGCAGTTGCCAAATCTATCTTATTTGCTGTTAAGCAGGATATCTAATCATGCCGGAGCATCTTCATAAAAATTGTTCTAGGTCTTTCTGGGCAAACTTTGATGTCCCAGAGCAAACTATTCACTGTCAACTCTTTTCTGAATGTGACAGTTTTCTCTCAGAATTTCCAGTTTTTCCAAACATGGTTTCTTATTTAATACAGAGTTTGATTGGAAAGTGTCTGGAGAGATAGATACAGCCCTTTGATCTGTAAAGCATCCTCCAAGAGTAAACATAGATTTGTAATAGCAACTGTTTTGAAGTTCAAATTATACTTTTGTGCACTCACTTTGAAGAGTTTACAGCTTTTTCTTTAGTCTCTTGGACCAGGGAAGTGGTAGGCTTTCTTCTGGTGTTATTGTTGATGATGATGGAGAAGGTGATGATTATAACAAAGAAAACGTTTCCCTGATGACCTTCAGCAGTTTCGCCTCATGTCTTCTTGGCTGGAACACTATCCCCTTTTTTAGCAACAAGAGAGGCTGTGAAAGGCATTTTCACAGCCTATAATGGTAGGTAGGTTCTGACAATGGTAAAGAAGGGAAAGGAATGGCTGTGGGAAAGACAAGCCATCTTTTATATTTCCTATTTTTTAAAGTTTCCTTCAGCACTATAGGAAGGAGATTCACTCTAGATAATTTGACTAACACTAGAAGTAGTGATTCCTCAGCCATAGTCTTAGTACAGACCAGTTTTCTACTGATAGCTAATCTCATCCATTATGTATTGACTCTTGCTAGGGTCACTTTCAGAGGGCGACCTTACTTTTAAGTTTAAGAAGTACTTTTCACTCCCTCTAAACATTGATTAAGAGTCACAATTTTCAAACAGTTTGAGTCTGAGTCTCGACTGTGTTCTGTGTTTTGAGTTTCATTTCATATGACTGCTTTACACATTTGTTACTTTACACGTTGGTTTGATCCCCAAAGCGTCTGAGCTTGCAACTGCTTGGCAAGAAATAGACTAAAAAAGGCATTTATCCATCATCACTGGGCAAAACGCCCAGATTAAAAGACAAAAACTACCATGTAGAAAATAGATAAGCAATAAGGATGTACTGTATAGCACAGGGAATTATAGCCATTATCTTGTAAAAATCTATAATGTAATATAATCTACATAATACTGAATTGCTATGCTGTACACCTGAAATGAATATAATATTGTAAATAAAATACACTTCAATAAAAAGAATAAAAGTAAGCAATATTTGACTTGTAGATTCTTTTAAGTTTCTCATCAGTGCCTGCCTAGGACAGCCGCCAAATGAGATAGGTCTGCATTTGATTTCACTGCCATTCAGGAGAGGATCACCTTGGGAAGACCCAAGGGTGAAGGAAATCTTTGAGAACTTCAGCCAATATCTTGTGTTTCTAATACTATCGCCTCATTTTATTTTCAGCTGCACTGTGTGGCATTTGAGATTTTCAGACCAAGGACTGAACCTGTGCTCCTTGCAGGGGAAGCGCAGAGTCCTAACCACTGGACTGCCAGGGAATTCCCACTCCCTTTCATTTGATGGAAAACTTTGCCACATAGCCGTTTAGTGACAGACCCCAGGCGAGATCTCAGATCTTGAGTGTTTTCCTCCATGTATGCAGAGATGGACCTCTCTTAGCAGTGTGCCCTGTTTCTTCCACACCAAGTGGAAGCTCCATGGGAGGTAGCTGGGATCTTGTCTAATTTGCCACCATATTCCCATACGTATATATTGGGTGCTCAGTAAAGACTGAATACAATATTTTTTCTCAGTTTCTTTTTGATATACTCTTACTGTCATTATGTTCTAAATTGAGTTTTGCTGTGATGAGGAAGGATTGTGTACAAAGAACTATGAAAATGAAAGGCTTTGAACTTGAACATCTTTGTGTGTGATTACTGGGTTGGTACAGAATGCAGGGGGCAGAGTTTGGGAGTGCAGCTCTAAAACTGGGGAGCAAACTCAGAGAACTATACTATGGAGAAGAGGCAACCAAGGGAGAGCTGTATGGAGGAAGGCTTGCTTGAAGGAAGAGGGCAACTGAAGGGTTTTTGGAGAGCAACCTCACTAAGAAAAGATTTTCTGGGACTTATCTGGTGTCCAGTGGCTAGATTCCGAGCTCCCCAAAGTGGGGGGCCCGAGTTTGATCCCTGGTCAGGGAACTAGATCCCACAGGCTGCAACTAAGACTCAGCACAGCCAAATAAATAAATTAAAAAAAAAACAAAGAAATCTTCCTGTTGGGAATAGGGTACAGTGAGAACATTCTCCCAATTGTTGATTTTTCCTTGTGGAGTAAATTCAGCTAGAATTACACCCCTGGCTTTTCCCATTCCAGAGAGGAAAAACTGAGTGTATTCTGTACAGCTCCTTCCTTTCTCTTTTAAAGAATTTCCTGCCTATTCCGCTGTCTGTCTTGTCTTAAGCTTTATCCTTGAGGGAAGGCCTCTGGTGTTCTAGCTGTGCTGTGTTGGAGGTAAAGCCATACAAACTTCCTGCAACCACACATCAAGGCCATGTCTGACTCTTCCCCACTTGTGTCAGTCATTCAATGGATGTTCTGATCTCCATCCGTTGTTGATCTGATCTCCCATTGTTGACCTCTCCATCTGACCTCTGTGTCTACATCTCAGTTAGCTCCATACGTGGGAGAAGGAAATAAGCTGTTAGAGACTGACCCTTCAAATCCCTCAGTTTATGTTTTGGCTGCTGACACTGATTTTTTTTTTTTTTAAGATGGGATTTCTTGCTTTCAAAGAGAATTACGTTAATTATTACCATTTATTGAGAACATACATGCCATATGTTTATTGAGAACATACAGCATATTAAACACTTTATGAGTTTATGTTTCTGTAATCCTAAGAGGTAGGTACTTTTATAATCCCATTTTACAGATAAAGAAACAATTTTAGAAAATTAGGAATTTTCCCATCTTTAATATGGCAGTGGAACCAGTTTTTTGTTTTTTTTAAGACTTTTTTTTTTGATGCAGACTATTTCTTAAGAGTCTTTATTGAATTTTTTACAATATTACTTCTGTTTTATGGGTTTTGCTGTTTTTTTTTTGTTTTTTTTTTTTTTTTTTGGCCACAAGGCATGTGGGATCTTAGCTCCCCAGCCAGGGATTGAACTAGAATCCCCTGCATTGGAAGGCAAAGCCTTAGCCATTGAACTGCCAGGGAAGTCCCAGAACCAGCTTCTGAACTCATTTTCATCTGATTCTTAGTTCCCTTCTTAGCACGGGCTTATAATATCTCTAATAACTATTCAAGTACAGTACTGTAAGGAGAACAAGGAGAAAAAGAAAGTGTTTTGGTTGAAGAAGGAAAGAAAATTTCAGGCAATATGAGCTAGTATTACAGGTTATTCTCAAGCAAGAAAATTTTTTTGAGTTCTTAAAGATTATTGTATTTAATGTCTTGTTGTTTAGTTGCTAAGTCCTATAGGACTCTTTTGTGACCACATGGACTATAGTCCACCAGGCTCCTCTGGCCATGGGATTTCCCCAGCAAGAAAACTGGAGTGGGTTGCCATTTCCTTCTCCAGGGAATCTTCACAATCCAGGGATTGAACCCACATCTCCTGCATTGGCAGGCGGATTCTTTTTGCTGAGCCACCAGGGAAACCCTTTTTGTTTTGTACTAGTATACAAATAATGGCAAAAGTATTAAAATTATGATTAATCTAATCTCTACTATTTTGACTTGCATTATTATTTTCATAAGGATTTACATTTATTGACTCAATAAAAATCTATTCTTCCTGCAACTATCCCCAAATGCACTCTTAATAGTTGTATTAACCATCCATCTATTTCCCTCCATATTTAACTATTGAAAAGTTCTTATTAATTTTCATATAAAATTAGCATCTTTCATAACCATCATTAATTACTGTAGCTTATTCCTCTTGCAATAATAAATACATATTTTTACTTCAAAGACTGATATGATTTTCAAGAAGGAAACTTTGTCTTTTTGAAAACACTGGCCCAATTTGGTTCATTTGTATAAGTACATTATCTGCAATAATTTCAAAGTAGAATATTCTATGAAGAAAACTTGGTCTTATAGTTGTTTAAAAGCTGGTCTTATATTCCCTTCCAGAGGGAATAGTTATTAGATTTCAGAATGACTTTTTTCTGCATGTATCTCTGTGCATTTTTTTTTCTCCATCATCCTTTGCTGCTGTTTCTCTTTAAGCCACACCTGCTAATTCATGTTGATTTTCTTTGGACAATTTTCAAAAACTTACTGTGGCTAAGTTTTTCCATTTGAAAATGTATGGGGATTGGTAATACTGATTTCTCTACTGAGGTGTGGGTTCAGATTAATTATATCAAGTTTGTAGTCTACTTTGAAGGTGAATGATTAAGTGCTAAGCTTTGATGTCTGTTCAGACTTAATAAGTGTATTTATCCAGTATGCACATATAAATTTAAGGAAGATACCCTATTTTCTCAGGACTTCTTCAAATATCTTAGCACCACTTGTGCAATACTGAAAATTGGAATCTTCCAAACTAATCCCAACTCTAATTTCTCTTTCCCACGATCATAAGATGTGGAGTCTTTGTAATGATCTTTGCTGAGTCAGTCTCCTTGGGGGACAGATCAGTTTCATAATTTCAAAACATCCTAGCAAAACTCCAGCTTGTTCACATGTGGTGACTTGCAAAATAAGGTTGTTCCCAGGCAGCTGGGAGGATAACACAGGCATGGGCAGGCGGAGAAGCATTAGGGCATTGGGAAATGCTTAACTGGAGGCTGCCGAAGATAGAAAAGGTGCAGAAACCTCACAGCACTTCACACACCTTGAGCAAATCCAGCAGGCGCTTGGAAAGAATAAAGAGGGAGAAGAGATGTAAGATGGATGAAAGATGGGTAGAAACAAGGCTGTGAAAATTGGTTTTTAAAGATTGGTACTCCTGCCTGGATTCTTTTTCCTTTTATACAGCTTTGTTCAATAAAGTACTTCAATAGCTGAGCCAGGCCCCCAGGATCACTCAGGGAGTGAATCAATGGGAGGGGAGGTGGAGGTGGGAGGCATCACACCTCACCGCTGGTTTGATGGGCTACCTGCGGGTTTCTGTACGACTTGTTTAACAAGCTTCTGATTAGTGGAGAGAGGTCTAGTGGGGAACAGTGAATCACTCTTGGGAGCTGTGGTGAAGGTCATTTTTGTGGCAATGGGGAAGCCAGGAAATGCAATATCAGATCCTCCACAGCAGTGGTCCCAACACTTTCAGCACCAGGGGACTGTTTTGTGAAAGATGATTTTTCCCATGGTTGGCAGGGGGTGCGGTGGGGGGGCGGTGAGATGGGGGGTGGGTGAGGTGGGGGGGGTGGGGTAAGGTTTCGGAATAATTCAAAGGCATTGTATTTATTGTATTTCTGTTATTATTACATCTCCATCTCAGATTATCACACATTAGATCCTGGAGGTTGGGGTCCCTTGCTCTACAGAACCACAACAAATATCGCACTCCCCATCCCCCAAACCTTTTTCTGTGCATTTCTTCATATTTCAGCTAAAGTTGCCCCAAGAAGACCCATCCGTTTGTTAACCCTTATTCTGAACTTCAAGGCTGTGTTCTGCTGAAGTGAAGATTTGTTGAAAGCCTAAATGCAAGACACAAAATTCCTCCAGACATCCCAAATACTCTGTAGCTTTTCTAAAATATTGAAGTATAATGGTGTGGTCACACTCACAACCACTCTCTACCTCCCCTCTCTTCCATCCTCCCTATGCCTGGCACTTTAACTCTCTGGGTCAGAACTTACTTAGATTTATTTTCACAAAGTAATAGCATTTAATTTGTGATGGTAATTTGCTTGGTAATTTGTCCCAGCTTTGGTGCCATCTTGCTAATATGTTGTGGGAAACCTCAACTGCAACAGACTCATGGCTAGTGAATGTCAAATGGGAATTAAACTGTCATTATTATATTATTTATTCTTTCTCCCCTAAAAGGGACATCAATTTGTCATGGAGAGGACATCTTCTGTTTAACAAGGAAGGGAACTAGATGAGCAGATTTTTAAAAATCTTCTTAATAAAGCAGAAGACTTTGGGTTTTTAGATTCTTTCCTTCTCTTTCTACATTTTCATCATCGCAACTTGCTCAAACTAAGTTGGAATGAGTCGCCTTTCAAAATTATCATTTTTTTAATCATTAGAATGCGAGAAGGAATGAAGAAATAAAAGAGAACAAAACTGATACAGTTCAACTAAAAGCAAAAAGGAGTCAGACGCGATGGGGTCAGCAGTGCTGTCGGGTTGACTCCTTCAGGCCGGTATTGTCAACAGAAATTTAAAGAGAGCTGGGGTTCTCCAGGCAAGTATATTGGAATGGGTGCCATGTCCTTCTCTAGTGGATCTTCCCGGACCAGGGGTTGAACATGAGTGACCAGCATACTGGACACCTTGCCCTGAGGGCGTTGATAACAGCCTGTTGTCCTCTGTGGTGATGTTTCACTGGCTTTGCTTTAAACCTCAGCCTGGATCTTCTCATGAAAAGCCAAGCTTAGCTTGTGTATTTAAAAAGCGTGCTGTTGGTTTTCTTTATAACTTTAATCTTCATTTCCTCTGGGCTCGGCCCCTTTGGAATAATATCCTAAAAACTGATACTGGGTGAGAGGGGTTAGAGGAAACTGGATGGTGTCAGAGAAAAGATCAAAGCCAGATTCCCTAAGTGGATGACTGTCTGTTTAGATCTGATGGCTCTTTCTCATGGAGAATGTCTACCAGCTGGTTGGCTGTAGGGAAAAAAAAAGTGTTTATAATGTAGCAAAGTGTATATTTTAATTCCTGGTCTGAACACAAGAATTCACATCAGATAGTTCTCATCCTTTCACATTTGGTTTTTCGAAAGCAGCGTTCTTTTCCCACAGGAGGAAGTACTTTGCTGTCAGTGAGCACTATGTAGAAGGCAGGCTCATTCCCATAAGAATTAAAGGAGTGGCCAAGAGCATTCCATATGGGGAGTCAGCACATATGGATGGGGGAGGTAGCCTATATATATATATATGGAGGAGTTAGCCCATATGGGGGAGGCAGCCCATATGGATGGGGGATTCAGTCCACAGTGTCCTTGCAGTGCTGGATTGTCCAGAGTTCAAGAAAGTTAAGGATGCCTGACTCTCCGGCTCTAGGCAGGGAGCTGGAAATTTTCTTTCACCCACCCTCTCCCCAGGTGCAGGATCCCCCTCCAAGTCCTTAGCCACACTCTTGAGCACATCTTGCTGGTCAACTATGCTGGTCACCTAAGGAATGACTACATGGCAGGCAGCTGGCCCTGGGTGAATGAGCCCTTCACTTCAAGTCTGAAGCCTTAAGTTCTGTCGCTTCTTTATTAGAAGACCATGCAAGTTCCTTGACCTCTCTCAGCTACTGTTTCCTCACTTGTAAGAGGCTGTAATCATGCTCATCTCACAAAGCTGTTGGAAGGATTAAATGAGGTAATGCGTGTGAAACCACTTTGGAATCTGTAAAACTTCATGTATACTTCAGTTGTTAAAAGCTATCTGGTCAAGTTCCAAGATATAGTCCTGCTGAATTCCCTCACCATTCCACCTCTTTTTTTCAAGTTCATGGTGCTCTTAACCTCACCCTTTCCTGAATCTCAGCTCTGCCAGCCTTGTGTATCTCTTTTCAGACTCTCTGGTCCCATTATCATTGCTAAGTAGACAGCTGACCACATGAACACATGGCTGGCCACACTGAGGGCTAGGAGCAGGCACCTAACTCAAATTTCCCTCCCTGGAATAGGAAATTGGGACCCAGGGAGTTTATTAATTGTTTGAATTTGAATGGTTTAGATGTTAGCTCTCAAAATGTGGTCTGTGGATCCCTGGGGGTCCCTGAGGCCCTTTCATGGGGTCTATAAAGTAAAAATGATTTTCATAACGATGCTAAGAGGTTATTCGCTTTTTAAAATTATGCTTTCTTTTTTTCGCTGATGGTATAAAAGCAAAAAAGTTAGCATCTTAGCATGAACCAGGTCAGTGGCACTCAAATGTAGTTATTATATATTTTAACATTATGCACTCATTTAAAAGAAGAAAAAAAGAAAAGCAAAAACCAGTTTCACTTAAGAGTGTTCTTGATGAAATGGTAAAAAAAAAAAGATTACTAATTTCATTAACTCGACTCTGAAGTACACTTCTTTTTAATATTCTGTGTGATGAGATGGAAAGTTTGCTTATAGCACTTTTACTGCATCCTGAAGTAGGCAGCCGTCTAGGGGAAAACCACACATGTAATTGTTGGAGCTGTGAACCAAACACATTAAAAAAAATTTTTTTTTTTTTTTAAAGCACACTCTTCTTACTTGAGAGAACAAACTGTGGTTTCTCAGCCCTGCATATTTGGCAGACATTTTCTTGAAAAATGAATGAAGTTTTCCTGTCACTTCAAGGAAAATAACCAACTGCATTTTTTGCCAATGATAAAACTTGAGCTTCCAAATGAAAACTAAAATCTCAAGAAACTTGTAACTACCACCATGAACTTGACAGCTTTTCAAAACTTAAAAGTATTCTGGAGGGATTGGTGATGACATTAACAAATGCAGTTTAAAATATATATATTTATATGAAATGTGTCAACATTTGAAAGATATGCAGACCTCAATAAATCCATATTTTCCAAATAACAATGACATGGGTAAGGTATTCATTCAAAGTGGATAGAATAGTGGATTGAAATGTAACAATAAGAAAGGTTCATTGATATAATTTCAGATACCACACTACATCTAAACTTTAGGAAACTACTATTCACTAAGCTTTGGTATAGTTATCAAAGGTTACCCACAATCATTGGAAAAGCCTGTTAAGATATGCCACTCTTTTTTAGCCACATGTCTCTGTGAGACTGAATTGTCTCCGTATGCTTCAACCAAACAACGTAACACAACAGACTGAAAGCAGAGATAGGAATTCAGCTCTCTTCTATTAAGCAAAACCACTAAAGGGATTTGCAAAATGTCAAACAATATTGTTGTAGTCACTAAAATAGTTTTTGTTTGTTTGCTTTTGGAAACAACAACAAAAAAATCAGACTTGGCAGCCATGTTTGGCCTATGTGTGTGCAAGTGAATAGGGGAAGTTAGTATTTAGAGAACAAGAGAGAAGAGTTGGGATTAACATATATACACTATTGTAAATTGAATTGGCCAAAAAGTTGGTTTGGGTTTTTCCATTAAATGTTATGGAATGAACTTTTTGGCCAACCCAGTATAAAACAGATAACCAATAAGGACCTACTGTATAGCACAAGGAGCTCTACTCAATATTCTGTGATAACCTATATGAGAAAAGAATCTGAAAAAGAATGGATATATGTATATGTATTACTGAATCACTTTGCTGTGTACCTGAAAATAATACAATATTGTGAATCAATTATACTCCAATAATATTAAAAAAGAGAGAGAGAGAAGAGATGAAAGGACAGTGAAAGAGAGGCAGGGAGATAGAGACATGGAGATGATGCTTTTGTTCCTGATGGCTTCTGGACCTGGTTTTAATCTCTCTTGAAGCCTGGCCCTGCCCAAAGGAGAGTTCTAGATTTCCATGTATTCTTCCATTAACCCCTTTTTCTATTTAAGCTGACTTGAAAAGGGTCTGTTCCTTAGGTGGGGGTCATAAATCTGAATCCACAGACTCAGATGTGCAGGAAACAGGACCTTATAAAATTTTATATTGATATGTGAAAGTCACTCAGTCGTGTCTAACTCTGCAACGCCATGGACTATACAGACCATGAAATTCTCCAGGCCAGAATATTGGAGTGGGCAGCCTTTCCCTTCTCCAGGGGATCTTCCCAACCCAGGGATTGAACCCAGGTCTCCCGCATTGCAGGCAGATTCTTTACCAGCTGAGCCACCAGGGAAGCCCTTCTATTGATATAAATCAACTTAATTTTACTTTTGGGCCTACATCCTGCTGGGTTGATAAGTCATTCCTGAGGTTTCCCTGCCCATTTCCAGGTTGTATCCAAGCATTAAGAAGCTCAGTCTGGGAAAGCTGCTCCCTCGAAATCTCTAAAGATAGAGCAGAAAGACACTGGTGATCAGCCTGAAGTGGCTTCTCACAGCCATGAGGAAAGGCTTGGGGTCCCTTCTCAGTCTTGGCTGGGCATGTCTTGTTCATGCAGAGAAAACCTAAACAATCTTTCCATTTGGTTTTCTTGAGCTATTCCGAGAAGGAAAGGGAATCTGGGGATCCCACAGGTAGCCAGAGTAGGGAGAGTGTATTTGCCCAAGGACCATGTAATGCATTTTCATCCTCTCCCTCCTCTCTGCACACCTTGCACTGGCAAAAACTCCAGTCTTGACCAGGCTCCCTTTTGTCTGTGAATGTGATCCTTTCAGCATGCCCTTCACCAGGCCCCTGGCAGTGATGATGGAAGTATCCACGTGAGCTTTGATGGCCCGGAGAAGCGTCTTGGGGGTGCCACTATTCTGGTCTACACACTTCCTCAGAGTGGAATAGGTCCCTCCATATGCTCCTATTCTGTCCTTTATTTTCACACCACCAGCGCTTCTCATGGTCCTCATTTTTGCGTGCCTGGATCCCCTTTGTACCTCTGTGAGCCATTCCATACACAAATCCTCACATGAATCCTGCAGAGGTGCCGTGTTCAGCTTCTCGTACCATTCATCTAGCACTTAGCACATTGAGCTCCTTTCTGCAGGTCATTTCTTATGTGAGTGGCTTGTTGTCCTTTGGGAGTAGAGACTCTTTTCTCTGTGTATCCTTCAAGCCCAGTACAACATACAGTGTTTGGTGCCACTGCTGCTTTCATGGGAACACCAGAGGGGTCTTTGGAGGATTATAAGCCAATCATTCAATAGCTTTTATTTAGCAGCTGCTGGCTGCTATACTATATTGGGTCCTGGGGTCTCAAAGATAAATTGGTGACATCTCTTCTGTGAACACAAGAAAGCACAAGGGGAAGTGTCAGAAGAGTTCACTAGTGGAGAGTCTAGCTGTCCCCAACCACTTCAGGCTAGTTTAGAACCCCTTCCTCTCTGGTCCTCTGGTGCCCTCAGCCTTTATCCATGATAAGTGTACTTAGTATGCACGCTAGTGTGCTTAACATGCCATCTGTATGTTAAAAAATCCAACATTTGGACTTCCCGGATGGTCCAGTGGTTAAGACTCTGAACTTCCAACGCAAGGGATGCCAGTTTGATCCCTGGTCAGGGAACTAAGATCCCACAAGCTGCATGGCACGGCCAAAACAAAAAAAATCTAACTGTTTATTATGAAAATGTTAAACATATATACAAGTAGAAGAGTGTAACAATGGTCCTTCCCTGCTTCAACAATTATCAACATTTTCCATTCTGGTTTCATCTCTCCCCACAGTTATTTTTCGTGAGAGAAATTTAAGGCAAATCTTAGATGCTGTATCATTTCATTCACTAATACCTCAGGATCCATCTATAAAAGATAAGGACTTTTGGAAAAATGTCATTTCAAAACTATGATCACACCTAACAAAATTAACAATAATTCTCTACTGTCATCTAATGTCTGGTTTGTGTTTATTTTTTCTCCAGTTATCTCAAAAATGTCTTTTTTAAATAATTTTCATTTTTAAAGTTAGGTCAATAGTTGCATTTGATTGGTAGGTTTCTTAAGTTTCTCTTTTAATGCAAAACATTTTAATAGTTGTCAAAGATACAGTTATTAGAATTATCTAAATATCATTTATATAAAAATTGGTATATCACATTAGGTGATTCTATAAAATAAAAACACAAAATCACACAATTCCTGCAATCCAAGAATACACCCCCCTATCAATAGTGCAAATTACAAACACATTTTTAAAAAAGAGATTCTTGAAGTTTAATTTCCCATCACTTCCTTTCCCGCCCTGCACCATCCCCATGTATTTGTTGATGAAATCAGCTCAATTGTTTTGTTTCCACTATCAGTTTTGGCTGATTCCACTCTTGGAGTGTTTTTTATTATGTCTTTTTATTCCCTGCATTCCTTTCAATTGGCAGTTAGATCTAGAGACTTAACCATCCCAGGTGGTGAAAGTGGTAAAGAATCAGCCTGCCAATGAAGGAGATTCAGGAGACCTGAGTTCCATCCCTGGGTCAAGAAGATCCCCCGGAGGAGGAAATGGCAACCCACTCCAGTATTCTGGCATGAAAAATCTTATCGACAAAGGACCGTCCACAATCCATGGGGTCACAAAGAGTCAGACACGACTGAGCAACTGAGCATAACCATAGTCAGATTATATTTTTCTGACAATAATACAACACCGTTGTAGATCTTCCATTATACCACATCAGGATGTGAATGTTGTATTCTCACAGTCTGTGTTCTTGTCTTCCTGGTTTGACTTGCTGTTCCTCGGCAGAGCGGGGAGGGACTCTCAATTACTGTAGCCTCCAGTATGTTTGGTGACCCCTGAGTCCTTAGTAGCTGAAGAGCCAGTGAGTGGCTCTGCTGAGGGAGCCAGGAGAGGTTTCCTACAGGACCTGGGTCTTGACAGATGAGTAGGCATTGGCAGGTAGGTGATGGGGCAGACAACCCAAAGAACAGACCTGGGTGAGTTCAGGAGTTGGCTTAACACTTGTGGGCATGGTCACGCTTAAGGACAAAGCAAGCACAAGTAGTGAAGTGGCATTCACTTTAGCCTTGGTAGTGATGTGGGCAGAGAAAGTAGCTCACAGAATTGTGCCAAGGCCACTTCTCTATTGTCTTTGGGTTTGTTCTGCTTGCAGTACAGATGAAAAATGCCCCCTGAAACTCAGGTGAGGGTTGCTGGGAAGCAGTGTTAGTAGCACTTGGGGGACTCAAGTGTCTTGTAGACATCAACGCCATTCACCCACTCATTCATGGAGACAGAAGGGAAGGACCTGGCAGAACAACAGCTTTAGACTCCAGTCTAGATTGGACTCTGGCTGGCTGAGTGACCTTGGGCAAGTCCTCCCAAGACAGGAGTCCTGGTTCCGGTCCTTGGCATGTCAGGAACCGGGCCACACAGCAGGAGGTGAGCAGCAGGTGGGAGAGTGAACAGACCTTCATCTGTATTTGCATCTGTTCTTCTTGGCTTTCATTACTGCCTGAGCTCCACCTCTGGTCAGATCAGTGGAGGCATTAGATTCTCACCGGTGCTCCAACCCTACTGTGAACAGCGCATGCATGAACTAGGTTGTCTACTCCTTATGGGAATCATACTAAAACCACCCCCACCACCCCGTATGTGGAAAAATTGTCTTCTATTAAACTGATCCCTGGTGCCCCAAGGTGTAGGAACTGCGGCTCTAAGAGTTTTGAGACTCAGTCTGAACGTGGTGATGTCAACACTGACCAGATACTGGTCGTGAGAAGTGTACATTAAGTATACATTAGGCATCTACTATAGTAACTGGTATATTTTGAGATTAATGTGTGCTGATTCTGGTCCCTCTATTCTGCAAACATTTAGAGGGACAAATGACTGCAGGGGCACTGTGCCAGGCATGGGGTGTGTCCTCCGGGGCCTGTGCCCAGTAATGGAGGAGATAAGTGGTAAGGAGGTAAGTGGTAAGTTTACAGATAATTACAATGTGAGATGGGAGGGGTTGCCACGAGAGACACGGAGCTAAAAGTGCAGTGAGACAGCCATGCCTTGGCCACGTGTGTCTCCGCGCAGGTCGGCTTCATCCAAGGCCCGCGGTGGCCCTCCCTAGATCACAGCCTGTTCTGCTTCTCCTGTTACAACATGAGCAGACTCTCTAAACTGGATGTGAAAGGAAAAAGAACAGAAAGGACTTTCTCTGCTTCTCTGAGGACAGGGGCAGTCTGCCCTCATGACCTGATGACATCCCTAACCTAGGGATAAGGACACACCTGACACCTCCATCTTTGCCATAAAGTCAAAGCCGCTTGGGGCCAGTCGGGTGCACTGGCCATGGAATCCAGCTCTTGGGATCAGCGACCTTCATCTGATTTGGTTTGTCTGCGAGGCCGCAAAACTCAGCTGGATGATCCAATCTGATGGAAAGTATACACCATGGCCGGAGTCTGAGGATAATGGGCAAGAATCCCCCGCTGTCACATGCCGGGTGCCACGGGGGCACGTTCTGCCTGCAGGGCCCGGAGGCTGAAAGCAACATTTTCTCTATGGGAAGCACAGACTCGGCAAGGATTTGTCTCCAGGCGGCACTATAGCCTCCTCTTCTGGCACCGTGGAGACTGTTCTTCTGTCAGGATTTCTGGCATCAGGAGAAGTGAAGGGGAGCCGAGCCAGGGAGCTTCCTGGTGAAAGGTGGGCCTCCCCCAGCCTCTCTGAGCCACCGAGCACCCGGGCTGGTGCTGCTGAAGGGTAGGCGGCCAAGGACAGACTTCTTTTCAGTGAAACCTTCATGCAAGGATTCATCTCCACAGCATGCATCATGCTCGCACTTGGTGCCTCTGACAGCCTGCGGGTTTGGGCTGCCTTTGCAGCTTTATTAGGCATCACAGCAGCTGAGCAGACTGCTTTTTTTTTTTAACCCCAGTTCTCCGAGCTAGTCTTTAATTTCTCAGGCTTTGCTTTTGTGAAGCCCTTTTATTAAAACTGTGTGATACAGTCACTGAAAAGATCAGAAGGAAAAAAAAAAAAATAGAACATAAAGAAGGGAATATCCAGGAAACCATTGTAGGGATCAAGAAGTAGACCATTCCTGGCTCCCAGAAACACAGCCCCCTTGCTTGGCCACACTCCTCCCCCTCTTCCCTGTCTTTTTTTTTTAACAGTCAGCAGGAACTCACATTTTTTTTTTTTCCCCAGGCAGCTGGTGGAAATCTTAGTTCCCTGACCAGGGATTGAACCTGGGCCCTCAGCATTGAAAGTGCAGAATCCTAACCACTGGACCACCAGGGAAGTCCCAGTCCTTCCTGGTTTTTCTTTTTTTTTTTTAATTTAAAGATTAAAAAAATTAAATGTTGTGTTGGTTGTGGCCATTCAACAATGCAAATCAGCCATAATTTGCTGATTTGCCATATACATATCCATCCATCCATACATACATATACATACATACATATATGTATGTATACAGCCATATACATACATTCCCTCCCTCCTTAGCTTTCCACCCCTCCCCCATCTCATCCCTCCAGGTCATCACAGAGAGCCAGACTGGGCTCCCTGTGCTACACAGCAAGTTCTCATCAATTACTCATCTTACACCTGATAATGTATATATGTTGATGTTACTTTCTTCGTTTTTCTCACTCTCTTCCTCCCTCACTGTGTCCACAAGTCCACTCTCTACATCTGCATCTCTTTTCCTTCCTTGCAAATAGATTCATCAATATGATTTTTCTAGATTCCAGGTTTTAATGTCAATTGTTTCTTTGCTTCTCTTTATGCTTTGGCCACCTAACTATTCATCTGGAAACACTGTAATTTATCCTTGCAAGCTTTAAAATTTATAGAAATGGGATTATATGCCACCTATTATTTCCCTGCTGGTTTCTTTCACCCAATATCATGTGTGTAAGAGGCCTCTGTGTGGTTCCCCAGAGATGGAGTCCAGGCATTTTCCTGGCTACATAGTATTCCATTGTTAGGACACATAACAAAGTAGTCATTCTGTTGTTGCTGGCTGTTGGAGCTGTTTGCAGCAATGCTGCTGAGAGCGTTCTTGTACAGGTCTCCTGGTGCATGAGTTGCTCTTAAAAGCTGTGCTCTCATATTGTGTGGCTGGGGACAGGGGCTTTGGCCATGCTGCTCTTCAGGGAACTGATTGTGGATTTTGGCTCATGCTCCAGCCTCTCTCCTGCATACCACTGGGTGGGTGGATTGGCCTGGAGGTCACTCATTAGAATTCTCCCAAGAAATCAAGGGAGGAAGAAGCAAGAACTTTCTGGGAAGGAGAAAGGGAACCACTTGAAAGGGTACTGAACTGGAGATCAAAGAGCCCTTCTTGCTGCTGGCTTTTGCTGTGAGCCGTTACTGCACACCCTGCAGTAATGAATTCACTTATCTTCAGAGCTCGCTGCATTCCCCACCTACTGCCTCCTAATCAGCAAGCCTCCACTCAAGGCCAACAGCATCATCATTAACAAGTCCTGGGACTCGGAGCCAGGGTGCCCTTGGCTGCCACGGGCACTTAGCCCTGCTGGAATTGCTTTGGGGAAGAGCTTTGAAGCCCATTTGCAGAGGTTGTTAAATCAGAGAAAGCTGGAACCGGAAGTCCTTCGAGATTGTCCCAGGAGGGCTCTGTGGCTGTTTACAGGCTTGTGGGGGAAATTTGCAGAGAGGTACTGTTTGTTTTCATTCCATGGAATTAGTAGGTTCGGCATGTTCAAGAAAGCATCTCCCTTCCTCTCCTCTTTCTATGCCCTTTTGTCTTTTTCACGCTCATGCCTCCTTTTTTCAGAAATTAATTAGTCTCTTCTTCTACCATGAAAGAACAGATATACATCTCCCTCCAATGAGCCTTTGATAGGGGTGCCAACTGCTGCTGCTGCTGCTGCTAAGTCGCTTCAGTCGTGTCCGACTCTGTGCGACTCCAGAGACGGCAGCCCACCAGGCTCCCCCGTCCCTGGGATTCTCCAGGCAAGAACACTGGATGGAGTGGGTTGCCATTTCCTTCTCCAATGCATGAAAGTGAAAAGTGAAAGTGAAGTCGCTCAGTCGTGTCCGACTCTTCGCGACCCCATAGACTGCAGCCTTCCAGGCTCCTCTGTCCGTGGGATTTTCCAGGCAAGAGTACTGGAGTGGGGTGCCATAGCCTTCTCCAGGGGTGCCAACTAATACAGCCTTAAAGATCACATTCGTAGAACAGAAGACTAAGAGGTAGGAAAAGCAAACATGGGGGAAAATGGTTGTTAGGACAGGTACAATTATTTTGGGGTGACAGAGGCAAGAAGAATGGCATCAAATGAGAGAGGCCATGAGGGAACCTTCTGGGGAAGCTGGAATGTTTTACATCTTGATTTTGGTGGTGGTTACCTGGGTGAATGCATATGTAAAAATCTGTGCATCTGCTACAGCAGAAATTAACACACTGTGATAAAAATCAATAAAGTTGTAAATTCAATAAAATTTAACAAGTCATCCAGCTGTCCACTTAGATTTGTGCACTTCACTGAATGGAAGTTGCACACTGAAAAAAAAAAAAAGAAAAATCTAGGGATTTCCCTGGTGTTCCAGTGGCTAGGACTATGTGCTCCCAATGCAGGGGGCCCAGGTTCAATCCCTGGTCAGGGACCTAGATCCTGCATGCTGAAGCTAAGAGATCCCACAAGCTGCAATGAAGATTGAAGATCCGGAGTGTCACAACTAAGACACGGCATAGCTAAATAAATAAATAAATATTTTAAAAAGAAAGAGAGAAAAAGCTGTCAGGAAGTTTCTTCTTGCCCTGATTACCTGCACTTAGCCCGTTTCCTCCATCATCCTCTCAAGTGTCATACATATCACATAGCTGTGTGAAATAAACCCCTCAATACAAGGCTATACATTTTAAACAGTAATATTATTTTAAGGAAAAGAGCAGAAAGATTGTTTTTTATATTTACCCATGTATTTATCATTTTTGAAGATCCGTTTGGGAGATCCATGTTTCTATCTATTTCCCTTCAGTCTGAAGAGCATTCGTTGCTGCTGCTGCTGCTAAGTCATGTGCAACCCCATAGACGGCAGCCCACCAGGATCCCCTGTCCCTGGGATTCTCCAGGCAAGAACGCTGGAGTGGGTTGCCATACATGTATTATTATTATGTATATTGATAATATATGTATTATTCCAGGTGTAATATTATTAGTATGTACTATTATTTCCTATTCTCATAAGTCTCTGAAGCTTTATTTTTTTTAAATGTTTTCTTTCTTCTTCAGTTGGATAATTCTTTTGATCTGATTTCACATTGACTGCCTCTTTTGTTATTTCCAACCTACTGTTAAGCTCATCCAGTGAATTTTTTATTTCAGATATATTTTTAATTCCAGTATTTCCATTTAATTCTTTTATAATTTCCAGTTCTCTTTGGTTATTTTCTGTCCACTCATTATATTGCTTTATATATTTGAGCACCATTGTAATGGCTGTTTTAACACACTTGTTAATTTTACATCTAAGTCATCTTGGAGTTGGTTTCACTTGACTGTCATTTCTCTTGTGTATGAGTCATATTTTCTTATCTCCCCTCATGTCTAGTAATTTTAGATTATATCATGTATATTATGAATAGTGTGTTGCAGAGACCCTGGCCTCTGTTAGGTTACTATAAAGAGTAGTGTTCTTCTGTTTTAGCAGGCATTTAACCTGGCTAATCCAATCTGAAATTCTAAATTCTCCTGTGTTATACAGCAACTAATATTTCTGTTTAGTTCCTTCAGCCTTAGCTGGGCATCTTGGTATTAGCCTAACATATGCTTACTTTAGAGTTGGCCAGAGATTTTCTTAGAGTTTATATGTAGAATTTGGGGCTTCCCCTTTGGGGCTCTCTTCTTTCCATTATTTCCCCCTCCATTTTCCAGCTACTGTTACTCTGAATATTGTCTTCTGATTACTGAGCCAGTGAGGTTTCTATTCAACCTTTAGTTGCTTTCTAGTGACATCATTTGTGGACTACATTCAGGAAAAAGGACATTAAAAATGGGCAATTATCCAAGTGCCAAGCTTTTCCTCTAAATGTTGACAACCAATTTTTTGTCTGCTTTTGGCTACTCTCAAATGGCTTCAGACATTGGTTTTGTGTGTGTGTGTGTGTGTTGTCCAGAGTTTATAATTGTTACTTTGAGAGGATTGGTCTAATATGAGCTACTTAGCAATTGCTAGAAATGGAATCTTGTCATCTATTTTTGCCTAATGATCTTATGACTTGATTTTGTGTTTGTTTTATTAAAATAAAAATAGTATGGTAAAGCTGCTGATAAAAAATGCTTTCTTTGGCATCAGAAATGTTTCCAGTGTTAAAAAAGGTAGTTAATAGTAATAATAAAAGTGCAATAATTTTTAAATCATTACTTAATAAATATGCTCTTGAACAAAGCCCTAAGGATAATATTTTTTTTGGAAAATTGGATAATTTCCACAAACAAGGAGCTTTAGAATAATGGAAAAATTTTAAGAATCCTTTACTAGTAATTTTTTTCTCGTTCCATGGAAAAATGAAAACTTTTCTTATTTGGCTCACTTTAAACTTCATCCTTCAGTATTCTCTTTATATTAATTTACACAATATGTGGGTGCTAAAATAGATTTCAATTTTTGTGGATACTAATGTTAAAAGAGTAGAGTTGGATCTAAAAAACAGAGAAATTTTATTACTTTAGGGCTAACACTTGTCTTTATTTTGGAGGCAGACCAGAAAGAAATTTTTGTGCATTACATAAAGAAAAATCCCATTCTGGCTTTCTGCATATTATGTAAATCATCCTGTAAAAATTCTAATGCTTCAATCTGTCATTTCATTTGATTGGTGAGTACTGAGCTTCTCACGGAACATTGGAGTTAATACTATCGTTGTGTATGCATGCTAAGTCACTTCAGTTGTGTCCCAATCTTTGCAACCCTATGGAACGTAGCCCACCAGGGTCCTCTGTCCGGTGGATTCTCCAGGCGAGAATACTGGAGTGGGTTTCCATGCCCTCCTCCAGGGGATCTTCTGGACCCAGGGATTGAAACTGCGACTATTAAAAGTCTCTCACATTGGCAGGTGGGTTCTTTACCACTGGTGCCACCTGGGAAGCCCAATACTATCATTGGAACCCAGATATAGAAAATGCTGAAGTCCTTAATGTCTTTGCTCAGCAATGAATCCTGAAGTGCTAAGTTTCCCAAACTTCTGAATCTTATAAGATATAAAATGAATAGAACCCTGATATTTTAACCATGGCTAAATGTGCCCAGGAGACAAGGTTAGCCTATCCTCCAAGACATTGTCTATTAATATGAGATATTTATTTTGATTGTATTTTATAAAGGCTTGAATATTAACTCCCCAATTTTGAAATGATTACCATTTAAAAAAATGAAATAACATATTACTATACATCTGATACATGATAAATAATTTTATTAAGAAATAAAATATCAGTTCAGTTCAGTTCAGTCACTCAGTCGTGTCTGACTCTTTGTGACCCCATGAACCACAGCACGCCAGGCCTGCCTGTCCATCACCAACTCCTGGAGTCCACCCAAACTCATGTCCATTGAGTTGGTGATGCCATCCAACCATCTCATCCTCTGTTGTCCCCTTCTCCTCCTGCCTTCAATCTTTCCCAACATCAGGGTCTTTTCAAATGAGTCAGCTCTTCACATCAGGTGGCCAAAATATTGGAGTTTCAGCTTCAACATCAGTCCTTCCAATGAACACCCAGGACTGATCTCCTTTAGGATGGACTGGTTGGATCTCCTTGCAGTCCAAGGGACTCTCAAGAGTCTTCTCCAACATCACAGTTCAAAAGCATCAATTCTTCAGTGCTCAGCTTTCTTTATAATCCAACTCTCACAACCATACATGACCGCTGGAAAAACCATAGCCTTGACTAGACGGACCTTTGTTGGCAAAGTAATGTCTCTGCTTTTTAATATGCTATCTAGGTTGTCATAACTTTCCTTCCAAGGAGTAAGCGTCTTTTAATTTCATGGCTGCGATCACCATCTGCAGTGATTTTGGAGCCAAAAAAATAAAGTCGGACACTGTTTCCACTGTTTCCCCATCTATTTCCCATGAAGTGATGGGACCAGATGCCATGATCTTCGTTTTCTGAATGTTGAGCTTTAAGCCAACTTTTTCACTCTCCTCTTTCACTTTCATCAAGAGGCTTTTGAGTTCCTCTTCACTTTCTGCCATAAGGGTGGTGTCATCTGCATATCTGAGGTTATTGATATTTCTCCCAGAAATCTTGATTCCAGCTTGTGCTTCTTCCAGCCCAGCGTTTCTCATGATGTACTCTGCATATAAATTAAATAAGCAGGATGACAATATACAGCCTTGATGTACTCAATATATGTAAATAATATTTTTCAGGACTCAAGTACATGTTATTTAATTTTCTTTACCCAATACCAGTATTTTCTTTTTTTGGCTACTCTGTGCAGTTTGCAGGATCTTGGTTTCCTGACCGGAGGTTGAACCCAGGCCCCAGCATTGAAAGTGCTGGGTTCTAACCACTAGACTGGCAGGGAACTCCCACCATTATTTTCTTATACAGTGAAACAGCAAAGTACTTTCTTGAAACATGTGCTAGGTGGCCTGAGACAACAAATATCTTTTACAAGAGGCAATACATTTACATAAGTAAAGAATGAAGTGGATAGACATGATCTTTTTCTTTTTAAATATTCATTTATTTACTTTGTCATTTATTTGGCTGTGCCAGGTCTTAGTTGCAGCCTACAGGATTTTTAGTTGCAGCATGTGGGGTTTAGTTCCCTGACCGGGGATTGAACCTTAGCCCCCGGCATTGGGAGTGGGGAGTTTTAGCCACTGAACCACCAGGAAAGTCCCCTAGACATGATCTTATGTGGCCCCTAAAAAGTTTTATGCAGGTCCTAGTGTCACCATATCCTGCCCAACCACTGACCCAGGAGAAGCTGGAAGAAGCATACTCTAAATTCTGAAAAGTATCTAACAAAAATGTGAATCTTTTAGCTTTAGAAAAACTAAAAAAAAAAAAAAAAAAAAAAAAAATCATGTAAACAAACATTTTGTTATTTGGTCCAAATAACAAGTTACTAGTGTGTGCTTTGTTACCCGGCTGATTATATTTTTACAAAACTGTTGTTCTGGTTTATGTCATCCTGTATGGATGTTTTGTTGCATTCTCTCTTTAAAATTAAACCAAAGGCACTGGATTTTAGTTGTTTGGTTTTGGAGATTTTAGTGTAAGGAGGAATCTAAATGTTTCCGTATGAAGCTCATGGGAAAGTGGTTTAGTATAAAAGATAACTGGAGAAAAGGATATTCTCCAAATCAAGTCCCTGCACTTGCCAAGTAACTTGAGTTATTTCCTGACTCTATATTATGGCATATTGGGTCCCAGACCCTAGATCAGCAGTTTGGCAGGATAGTGTGGGAGTAAGACCTGGATGAAACTCTAGTAGCTACACAGGATAATGTCTTATTCTCTTCTTTTCTTTCTTGTGCAAATGTATTATCATAAAATACATTCGTTGCCTTTGGCCACTCAGCATGTGGTCCAAGGAAATATTTCCTTGTTTCATTTTATAAAAATATACTGGCATTGGATAAAGAAAATTAAATAACTTATGAATTTTGTATCTTCAACCAAAGTTGTGAAATGTGAGTGAAGAGAGTTTATTAAGACAGAGGGCAGTAATCTGACTTCTGTTCTCTTAACTACTTACTATGTATGGTTTGTGATGGGACCCCATAAGAAAAATTTCACCCCCTTCTTCCTCATTTACTGTCAATCTGGGACAGATGCAGTTTATGTATTTATTTAAAATTAATTTTTATTGGAGTATAGTTGATTTACAATGTTGTGTTAGTTGTCTGCTGTACAGCAAAGTGTATCAGTTATACATATATCCAACTCTTTTTTAGATTCTCTTCCCATATAGATCATTATAGAATTTTAAGTAGAATTCCCTGTGCTATACAGTAAGTTCTTATTAGTTATCTCTTCTATGTATACTAGTGTGTATATGTCAATCTGAATCTCTCAATTTATCCTCCCCCTCCCCTTTCCCCCTTGGAAACCATAAATTTATTTTATACATCTCTGACTCTATTTCTGTTTTATAAAAAGGTTCACCTGTAGAAGATGAAGTTTAAATAGAATAGAGCTAGATTTGTGAGTTACCAATGAGAAAGCACCCTGCCCAGATGCTGCCTTTTTCTTTCAACCAGAAGAGAAACTTCTGCAAGCCTCCAAGAAATAATCCTTTGACTCAAGATATAAAGAAAAAGGTTTGGAGTAGAACCAGTATTATTCTACAAGACTTGACTTTAGTTTTATTCTAACCAATTCAAATGTATTTTAATTTTGTTTGCGATCCCATGGACTGTAGGCCACCAGGCTCCTCTGTCCATGGAATTTTCCAGGCAAGAGTACTGGAGTGGGTTGCCATTTCCTATTCCAGAGGATCTTCCTGACCAAGGGATCAGACCCACATCTCTTGCATCCCTTGCATTGGTAGGCAGTGTCTCTACCACTGCACCATCTGGGAAGCCCAATGTTTATATGGTAACTATCAATAGATGTAACCCACATAAGCAAACGCTCATTGGGGTCATCAATAACTTTTGAGATTGTGAAGGGGCCTTGAGATCACAAGATTTGAGAATCACTGCTCTTATGTACTATAAAATTTGGATGGAAAAGGATGTTGGGTTTATTTGTTAAACATGTTATTCTTCCTTTTCTTTGTATTCCTTTCTAGCAGGGTAACTTGTAAGTTACGGAACCTTGAAATTTATCAGTGCTAGGAGGTTATGGAATCCTATTTTCATGAACTTGCACTTTCCCGGAATCGGAGACAATTTTCTGATTATCTTACCAGCTCACCATGTTACTTCTACTAACAGGACCCTGGCATGATGTTTGTGTTATGGATACCAAGCCCTGTTACTGTTGAATAGAACAGAGTAAACTTAAGCTCAGCCAGTTAGAGTCTCACTCCCAGAAATTTGGTGCTGAGATTCAGAGATAGCCAGTAACCTTTTCTTTATGGCCTAAACTGAGTTAGTGAAAACTTAAGCAGAGGCAAATCACCCAGATAAAGATGACCTGAGAGAGAGAGAGAGACAGAAGGGACAGGAGTACTGAGAGAAATAAGGAGAAATCGAGAGGTCCCCAGTGGTTTTCTTTGCTCTAGACCCTTCTGAAGCTTGGCTGCCTTCCTGCCCCTGGGTTTTATGAATTACGCTTGTAACCTTAAAGTAAAATTTCCCTTTCAATAAAGCTAGCTCAAGTTGATTTCTGTTGTTAACCAAGCAGATCTGAAAGTAGACTCAATTTCTATAAAACTGAAATTCTTGGGACGATATTACTCTTGTTTAAGGGTGCAATAGAAAATATCTCAGAAAGAACTAAAAATAATTTAAGAGAAAGAATAGGGACATTGATAAGGAAATGTATCTCGTTGTCCCTATTTAAAATTTTAGCAATGTTTATAGGCGTCACCTTTCTTCAGAAGGGCAGGTAGAATGTGGTGGATGGGTAATCTGCCAGTGAAATGAAGGAGCATCTGTCTTCTCTGGCCCATCTTGTTACCTAGTTCCTTCTCTGCTTTATTGGAGTGTGGGTGTGTGAGCGCACATCACATACACACCTTCTGGCCTTACTGTTACTGAGTCCAGTCTTGTACTGCTCACCCCACGATAGGCCAATCAATTGAGAGATAAGGTGTTGGAGCAAGAAGATAGTAACTTTATTCAGAAAGACTGAGAAGCTGATGGATTAATGTCCCAAAGAATCATCTTCCCCAAGTTAGAGTTTAGGCTTCTTTTATACTAAAAGGGAAGAAGGTAAAGTTTTGGTTCCAGCTAGGCTCTGGAGGAGATGTGTTAATTTCTTCCTTCCTGCAGCCATTCACTGCTGGGTCCAGTCAGGATGTCTTCTGTGAACTAAACAAAGGTATTTTTGCTGAACACTCATTACCTGGGCTTCCTTGGTGGCTCAGATGGTAAAGAGTCTACCTGCAATTCAGGAGACTTGGGTCGAATCCTGGGTTAGGAAGATCCCCTGAAGAAGAGAATGGCAACCCTCTCCAGTATTCTTGCCTGGAGAATTCCACGGACAGACGAGCCTGTCAGGCTACAGTCCATGGGGTTGCAAAGAGTTGGACATGACTGAACGACTAACACTTCATGCCTTTGGCACTCATCTGGGAGGCAGGGCTCCCATAGATGTCAATGACCCATTGACATTGACATTGAAGTCGCTCAGTCGTGTCTAACTCTTTGCGACCCCATGGACTGTAGCCTACCAGGCTCCTCTGTCCATGGAATTTTCCGGGCAAGAGTACTGGAGTGGGTTGCTATTTCCTTCTCCAGGAGATCTTCCTGACCCAGGGATCAAACCCGGGTCTCCCACATTGTAGGCAGACGCTTTACCGTCTGAGCCACCAGGGCATTATATATAATTTAAACTTACAGGCAACATCCCTTTAATGATTAACTTGTAATGGTATACAAAGATTCTTTCTTATTACATAACCACTTCATTTTGATGTTACCATATTAGTTTTTGCTAAACTCTCTGTGGCTATTTCTGTCATGTTTACCACTCTAACCTCATGAACTTAGAACAGTGCCTGGCATAGTATGGGCACTCAGTCACTGTTTGCTGAGCAAATAAATAAATGATCATCTTAAATAGTTGTGGAGGAGGTTCACTAGACCAAATATGATGAGAGTTAAAATCTCATTAAGACTTTATTTTTATTTTTAAAGTTCAAATTTAAATGCAGTTTTCACTGAGAAAAACAAAAGTCTTTTCTCTCACCAGCTCTTTGGTAGCAAGCCTCTCTCTCTGGCACACCATTCAGAGTCTTGCTCTTTTCCTTGTCTCTGATCAATCCTAACAGAGTTGTCTTCTTTCTACGTCCTGAATTCTGTGTAGCTTCCTAGTGATAAGATGCCATCCTGGTCTGCACGATGAGGAGGAGCAGAAGTTTAAGATGGAATGAGTGACTGAAACCAGATCAAGGAGAGATTTGA
Organism: Bubalus bubalis; assembly: GCF_019923935.1. Lineage (NCBI taxonomy): Eukaryota > Metazoa > Chordata > Mammalia > Artiodactyla > Bovidae > Bubalus > Bubalus bubalis. The sequence continues at coordinate 42,099,702 of NC_059166.1, forward strand.
GGTCCAGGCTGAGGAGTTTCAGTTTTATCTTGTGAATACTAGAATGCTCTAGAAGAGGACTGTAAGTTCTTCCACTCCATGAGTTCTTACCTGAAGAAATGCATCTTATAGGAAGGTTCATGAAGCCTCAGTGAACAGAATGGGTTAGAAGCAGAGCCCATGGCCAGAAGATCAATAAGGACTATTATTATGGTCTGGGTATAGAATGATGAAGATACTGTTTAGTTTCTTCTGACTATAACTGTGATAAAAGGTGCTTGGAGTCTTCATGTATCTTTAGAGCACAGAAGAAGAGGCAGTACTAGATTTCTTTGTTTCAAGACCTCTATGCTTTGAGCACAGTGTAGGCAGGACATGTAAGTAGGATTTAGGAGTTGATATGATTATATAGTTCTAGCGCTTGTAATGGTTTCATGCCTCCATGCCATTGTTTCTGGTATTCCATCTTTCTGGAATGCCATCATCCTCATTCTCCTCCAACTGAAATTTCTTTCATCCTTTAGGTCCACTTCCTCTTTGTCATCTTCCCTGATCTGCAGGTTAGAATTAAGGTCTCCTTTCTCCCACCTTCTATAGAAGGATCTCTTTCTTTAGAAGACACTTACCCCATTATGTCTTGTATCATGTTCATCTCCCACTTGAATGTGGACTCCAGGGGGAAGGGACCACGATGGACCCAATCTTGTGTGCCCCACTGTGCCTGGTCCATGGCTTTTTGCACTTAAGTGAGGGTGAATTTCATTCCTATAGAATGACCTCGAGGCATTTTAAAAATGAAGGCAGAATTTTGCCTATATTCTTGGTAACTGAGAAACCACTAGATGAGCCATTCTATTTATTCACAGTGGTCACAACATTGCCAAAATATGAACGACTTCATTTAAAGTTGTGAAAATCATATACTCTGTGTTCACACCTACCAATTTCCAACCTACTGGGCAGTCTTGAATGACTTGCATGGCTCTGCTCTTTCCTGAATGTTAACTAAACACCAAGATTACAGGGTAAACCTGTTAAGTGACTGATTCAGAGCTGAATCCCACTATTTAAGCTCCCTGCTTTTTTGGGAGATTAAATGACATGTAATTTAGCTGTGTGGGTCTAGTATTGCTTACAGTAAATGGTGTGTATGTTGGAAAGTTTCATTAGTCAGATCTAACAACTTGACTACACTCTTCAAAATCTAAGTGATTAGGACTCATTCAGTGAAATGAATTGGTACACAGGAGTAGGTTCATGACTCACATAGCATGAATGCCTTTTACAAGGTTTTAGCAGAGGAAAAGGAGCCAACAGAGTTAATGACTTTGGACTTGGGTCTTTCATACAAGCTTTGTGCCGAAAAGCACTTTGTTCCTCCAACACAATCACTCAGCTCCTGCCCCTCCTAGGTGGAGAGGAAGTGGATGCAGAGTCTAATATGAGGTTGGGTATGCATAGAGACCCAGGGTTGTGCTTGTTTGCCTCTTGGATACAGAGCTCCTATCTCAGCTATACAAGATTGAGGAAAATTACATTGTGCAACATTATTCAACTGTATTCAAACTCATTTGTTGGGGATTGACAAACACAAAAGAGAAAAGACTTAAATAGCAAGGTTGAGATTGAAGAATACCCTGGCAAGTAGAGGCAGAGACCAACTTCTCCCTGCAGGTCAAAATGTGCTCCTGCCCCAAGGGAAGAGAAGCGAAGGGAAGGGATAGGAAGGGAAGGGAAAAGAAGGGAAGGGAAGAGAAAATAAGTCCGGCTTCCTTTAGGTCCTGCTTTCTGTGGGAGACTTGGGATTTTTCCTTTGCTCTCAAATATGAGATGTTTTATGGAGCAAGCACCCCATGAGCACAGAGAAGCCTGTTGGATTGTCTTTTATAAGCAGATAATGTAGGGTGGTCCTCAACTGCTTTACTGTCATAAACACTACACCATACACAGGTTGTGGGCAGTTGGGTCTTCTGTGGAAGTGGCTAGATGAGGTCAAGGGGACAGGTGTCCACTTACTTCTACAATTTGGCAACATCAGTGGTGTCCACTGCTGAGAAGACCCTCAATATTCATTTGTTTTTTCTTTAGCCTGACTACCATTTTTGTCCCTGCTCAGCAGCACAAATGGAATAGCGGCTGCTGCTGCTTTTGAAGAACTATTACTATAGGATTCTTATTTAAAATATACTCAGCAAATTACTTATTCCAGAGGGGCATACAATATTCATGGAAGATGCTAATGAAAAATATGTTCATTAGCTTATTCTAAGTATCATCAATTCACCTATTCATGCATATATTTTTGCCTTTTCATACTAGTGAGAATGAAACAGAAGTAGAAGATATTAAGAAGAGATGGCAAGAATACACAGAAGAACTATACAAAAAAGATCTTCACGACCCAGATAATCACAATGGTGTGATCACTCACGTAGAGCCAGACATCCTGGAATGTGAAGTCAAGTGGGCCTTAAGAAGTATCACTACGAACAAAGCTAGTGGAGGTGATGGAATTCCAGTTGAGCTATTTCAAATCCTAAAAGATGATGCTGTGAAAGTGCTGCACTCAATATGTCAGCAAATTTGAAAACTCAGCAGTGGCCACTGGAAAAGGTCAGTTTTCATTCCAAGCCCAAAGAAAGGCAATGCCAAAGAATGCTCAAACTACCACACAGTTGCACTCATCTCACACGCTAGTGAAGTAATGCTCAAAATTCTCTAAGCCAGGCTTCAGCAATACATGAACCGTGAACTTCCAGATGTTCAAGCTGGTTTTAGAAAAGTCAGAGGAATCAGAGATCAAATTGCCAACATCTGCTGGATCATGGAAAAAGCAAGAGAGTTCCAGAAAAGCATCTATTTCTGCTTTATTGACTATGTCAAAGCCTTTGACTGTGTGGATCACAATAAACTGTGAACAATTCTGAAAGAGATGGGAATACCAGATCACCTGACCTGCCTCTTGAGAAACCTGTATGCAGGTCAGGAATCAACAGTTAGAACTGGACATGGAACAACAGACTGGTTCCAAATAGGAAAAGGACTACGTCAAGGCTGTATATTGTCACCCTGCTTATTTAACTTCTATGCAGAGTACATCATGAGAAATGCTGGGCTGGATGAAGCACAAGCTGGAATCAAGACTGTTGGGAGAAATATCAATAACCTCAGATATGCAGATGACACCACCCTTATGGCAGAAAGTGAAGAGGAACTAAAGAGCCTCTTGATGAAAGTGAAAGAGGAGAGTGAAAAAGTTGGCTTAAAGCTCAACATTCAGAAAACGAAGATCATGGCATCTGGTCCCATCACTTCATGGGAAATAGATGGGGAAACAGTGGAAACACTGGCTGACTTTATTTTCTTGGGGTCCAAAATTACTGCAGATGGTGACTGTAGCTATGAAATTAAAAGATGCTTGCTCCTTTGAAGAAAAGCAATGACTAATTTAGACAGCATGTTAAAAAGCAGAGACATGACTTTGCTGACAAAGGTCTATCTAGTCAAAGCTATGGTTTTTCCAGTAGTCATGTATGTATGTGAGAGCTGGACTATAATGAAAGCTGAGTGCCGAAGAATTGATGCTTTTGAACTCTGGTCCTAGAGAAGACTCTTGAGAGTCCCTTGGACAGCAAGGAGATCAAACCAGTCAATTCTAAAAGAAATCAGTCCTGATTATTCATTGGAAGGACTGATGCTGAAGCTGAAACTCCAGTACTTTGGGCACCTGATGCGAAGAACTGACTCATTAGAAAGGACCCTGATGCTAGGAAAGATTGAAGGCAGGAGAAGGGGATGACAGAGCATGAGATGGTTGGATGGCATCACCGACTTGATGGACATGAGTTTGAGCAAGCTCTGGGAGATGGTAAAGGACAGGGAAGCCTGCATGCTGCAGTCCATGGGGTTGCAAAAAGTTGGACACAATTGAATGACTGGATTGAACTGAGCTGATTCAATCAATGTTTATTGAGGGTATGCTATATACCACACATTGTTCTAGGCTTTGGGAATATAGCAGAGGACACATAAAGAACTTATCCCAGAGGAAACTTAAAGTGCACACTTCATCAATCAAAGGCAGATAAATGACGTCTAATTTGACTCCCTGTTTTAGAAATGAGGACTCTGAGACTGCCTATCCTTTGGGGATTGTAGTTATGGGTGAAAAATATTAACACGGGCAGTCAGTGGAGTGAGGTGGGGAATCCCAGCTGATAACAAAGTGAAATAGCTGAAGAAAATTTCCTTTAGACTGAGCCAAGTTTAGCATAAGAAGTATGCATCTCCTGTTATCTATGATGCTATAAATCCTTTTCCAAAGCAGATGGTACAAATTGTACATTACTGTTAATACAAATGCTCAAAAAGCATTTAAATAACATCTTGTAAGTGACTACTAGGAATCTAGCACAGTGTTTTTACCTGTATTATCTTATTTAATCCTTCAACCATTGAATGGACTGGGGCTTACAATTCTCCTTATACAAATGGTGCAACTGAGTGTTGACTGAAAAAGATGTACAACCCTTGAGTTGCTAGTTAAGTTTTATTTGGGGCAAAATGAGAACTGCAGCCCAGGAGGCAGCACCTCAGATAGCTCTGAGAGATTGCTCCAAAGTGCAGTGGGGTAAGGTCAAAATATAAGGTTTTGATGAAGGGGGAGTTCAACACCATTAAAGCACTCATTTTACAAAAGGTTTTTTGCTAGTCATGAGGAGCTGATGTCACCATGAAGGGATTTAGTGCTTCTCTAGATATGAGGAGATGGAAAGATTAAGATCTTAAAATCTGTTCCTAAAAACATTCAACTACCTAATCTGTCCCACCAGATTCCCTGGGGCACAGAGTGCCTCACTCCACCCTGAACTCCCTCAGGGGTTGTTGGAGGTTAACAGCTATGGCAGCAAGGGGCTCAATCTCTGTAGAGACAGAAAGCAAAAGCCTTTGTTGTTCAGTTGTTGGCAATGCTCTTGGCAAGTACCAGTTTGTAGTTGACATGAATTTAAGAGACTTTAATCTGCTGAATAAGTGATGGAGCCGTGCTTTGGAAGCAGGTTTTCCGATGCTACTCCCAGTGCTGGTCATACTATGCTCTACTGTGCTCCTACCACTGGTAATTGGTTAATTTGTTTACTTGACAGATTTTGAGGACTTATTACAGGCCTGGCACTATGCTAGGCACTCTGACAGCACAGAATAAAAAAGAAAACAGAACCTGCCTTCAAATAATATGAAAATTATAATACAGTGTGATAATGCTATGGTGAAAGGTATACCTGGGGTGTAGTGGGCTCAGAAGAAGCTCATTGCCTGCTGCTAAGGTGGCTGAAGAACATTTCTGAAGGAAGTGACCCCTGAAGCAGGGAGTTACTTGCTGAGTGGGTAGTAACCAGGTAAAGAAAGAGTGAGGACTTCTCTGGTGGTCCAGTGGTTAAGAATCTGCCTGCCAATGGAGGGGACATGGGTTCGATGCCTGGTCTGAGAGGATCCCACAAGCTGAGGAGCAACTAAGTCCATGTACCACAACTACTGAGCCCACGATCTAGAGTCCAAGCTCTGCAACAATGAGAAGCCTGCACACCGCCACTGGAGAGTAGCCCCTGCTCATCAAAACTAGAGAAAGCCCACCTGCAGCAATGAAGAACCAGCACAGCCAAAAATAATAAATAAAATAAATTAGAAAAATTTTAAATGTTAAAAAAGGAGAAAGGGTGAGTGCAGGATATCACAGGCAAAAGGAGCAGGTCTCAAGCAAGCACAGTGTAACTAGGAAACCACAAATAGACTGATGAGTGGGAAGCTCAGGGCTTGAAGAAGACTGATGCAGAGTCTCTTATTACTAATGAGTTGACTGCTGAAGACTTTGCTTTCAAATCAGTTTAATAGCTCTCAAGATTTTGTTCTCTAAAAAGACTATTTCATGGCAACATACAGCCCTCAACTCACAGTTCTGGGTTGGTCGTTTTCGGACCCCTCTGAAGAATGTGCCAATGGTCTGAATAAGACTCCCCAGTAGGATTTGAAAACCTGACATTAGAATTGTCAACAATCCATTGTTCCTAGAACCTTGACTCCCTTCCTGGGGTTTCTCTGATCTCCTTGTGGAAGATTTTGCTTTGGAATTGCCGGAAAGAAGCCTGAACCCTCTGTGAAGTGGCAGCAAGCTGGTTTCTAACAGGAAGTTTATGATCAAATGACTTGTTGACATATACATCTTGAAAGCAGCATTTGTTTGTTTGATGTTTTCTATTATTCACCAAGGCCTATTCCTTTAGGATTTGCAGTGTCCAAATGTATTCTAAAATATGCAAAACTGAACATATCAAACCTTCTAAATCAGCAGGGGATGCTCAATCCTTGTATCCGCCCAGGTGGATGAACCAGACTGTAAAAGCTGGCTTTGCCTGCATCTGAAAAATGCATTCCATTTTCATCATAGCCATGGAAGTACGTGTGCACGCTCAGTGTGTCCAACTTTGTGTCAGACTTCCCTATGGACTGTAGCCCGCCAGGCTCTTCTGTCCATGGAATTCTCCAGGCAAGATTACTGGAGGAGGTTGCCATTTCCTACTACAGGGGATCTTCCCAACCTAGGGATCAAACCCGAGTCTCTTGCATCTCCTGCATTGGTAGGTGAATTTTTTACCACTAATGCCACCTGGAAAGCCATAGAAGCATCAACCTAATCTTGGTTTGTTGATTTCAATTTTAGGAACCCTCAGTTGGCCTAGTTATATTTATCACTAATTTGTAAGGCAATATCTTTTTATGTATTATCCCTAGCTCATCCAGATATGGGGGAAAATGAATAAAAACCTCTCCTAGAAAAGGGTTAAAATCTGATCCAGCAATCCCACTCTTGGGCACATCTGGGCAAAACTATAGTTTGAAAACATATATGCATCCCTATGTTGATAGCTGCACTATTTAAAATAGCCAAGATAGGGAAACGACCTAAATGTCTGTCAACAGATGAATGGATAAAGAAGATACATATATACCACATCTTTAAAAAATATATATTGTATATATATACACAATTAGTACTATTCAGCCATAAAAATGAATAAAATAATGCCATTTGCAGCAACATGGATGGATCTAGATAGTATCATACTAAAATCAAGTAAGTCAGGAAAAGAAAGATGAATACTGTATAATATCACCTATATATGAAATCTAAAATATAACACAAATGAACTTATCTTTGATCCCTGGGTTGGGAAGATCCCCTGGAGAAGGGAAAGGCTATACACTCCAGTATTCTGGCCTAGAGAATTCCGTGGACTGTATAGTCCGTGGGGTCGCAAAGAGTCAGACACGACTGAGTGACTTTCACTTCACTTCACTTCACAAAACAGAAACAGACAGACAGACCTAGAGAACAGACTGGTTGCCAAGGGAGAGAGAAGCTGGGGGAGGAATGGATTAGGAATTTGCAATTAGCATATATAGATAGAATGGATAGACAACAAAGTCCCATGGTATAGCACAGGGAATTATTAATATATTTGTGTGTACTTGGTTGCTCAGTCATGTCCAACTCTTTATAACCTCATGGACTGTAGCCTGCCAGTTTCCTCTGTCCATGGGATTCTCCAGGCAAGAACACTAGAATGGGTTACCCATTTCCTTTTTCAGAGGATCTTGCCAACTCAGGGATCAAACCCTTGTCTCCTGCATTGCAGGTGGATTCCCCACTGCCTGAGCTGCCAGGGAAGCCCATTAATGTATTTACTATCATGTAGTAAACCATAATGGAAAAGAATGTGAAAAAGAATATATATACATATGTAAAGCTGAATCACTTTGCTGTACACTAGAAACTAACACAACATTGTAAATCAACTATACTTCAATAACATAAATTTGTAAAGACAAAGGAAAGGGTTAAAACCTATAGTTGAGTTGATCCACACCCTTTCTTTCAGATCTCATGGTCACATTGAGATCCAGAATACCTGTTGAACAGAAGTGCTACCAGAGCTTCTCAGGAAGGTCAGAAGAAGACTAAAAATGACTCCAGGATCCCCTTCTTTTTATGATCCATAGAGGGACTTGGCCTGACAAGCCCTCATGGAATATTGCTTATCCAAAAGGGATCAGGTGATAAATCATCTAAACTCATCCTATCCTGTAGGAGGGATGGGTTGGCTAATCCTGTTATGGCCTTCTCATGTTTTTGGTGTTTTTATTGGGTGACCATAGGAACCACACATATAGGCAAATATACTCTGAATTTTGGTCATCATTCTGCCATATAGGCTCAAAATTCTAGCATGGTCCTTTAAATTTTCATAGCCTGGGTTATCTCAATGAAAGATGAGGATAATATAATTGGGTCACTTCCCAGGGTTATTGAAAAAGTTTGCAATTAAAATCATTCTTTAGGTGGGAGACATTCTTGGGTTGGAATCACTCTGCTGTTTGTCCTACACTCTTTTATTACTGAGGCTCTGTCTCCTTTCAATTTTTTTGGTCCTTGAAGCATTGTCTGTATCAACTGGAATTAGGTTAGGCTGCATATAACAGTTAAACCCCAAATAACAGAGGATTCACAAGTGAGGATTTTATTTCTCTCCCATGTAAGTGAAATCTGAAAGTAGGCAGCTAGATTCTGCAAGCATCAGAAACACAGACATCTTGTATCTTTCTGTCTCATACTTCTAGTCCAACATTTTCATTCTCAAGATCATGTCATAATCTAAGATGGTTGTTGGGAGGCAATGTGTCTTATCTGTGATGCAGGCCAGAAACAAGAGAAGAGACAGAAGGACAAACAGCTGTGCTGAGACAGTTCCCTTGAAGCAGGCTACCAGAAGTCTCAAATAATTCCTCCACTTTGTCTTACTAGCCAGACATGTGACCATAGCCCGCTGCCAGAAATCCTGGGAAATGTGACTTTTAGGCTGGTTGTCTTGCCATCCTAAATAAAATCAGGGCTCTGTTACTAAGAGGGAAGAGAGAACTAGAACTCTTTGCCTTAGTTTAATCCTTTAATATCCAAATGTCCATAGCATAATTTTTAAATATTAAACACATTCATTCTAAACAGATCCTCAAGGAATCAGAAGCTAGGATTGGATACATGTTTGGGTTGGATTTTGAAGGCAATAAGAATCAGTTATTATTAAAGATGAAACACCGGCAGCTCTTATTACCTGTGGGGTGGGGGAAGAATTACATAAGTGGTCACCCATGCAAGTCTTTGAATGTGAGTGGCTGTTGCCAGAAATCACTGTGGGGGCTACATGAAGAATCTAAGATCTGTGGGTTTGTCTTATTGCTCCAAAGTACCCTGAAAAACATAAAGAAAACAACAGTTTCAAGTTTTAAATTCTCAGCTCAGTGAGTGATCAGAAGACTAAGAAATTTCGAAGGTTGTCTTGAAGAATTTTTACAACATCTAATAGCAAAGGACTTCTGTAGCTGAAAATCATATTTAGAATCTAATCCTGTGAGTTGCTGAATTATAACATAGTTTGAATTTATAGTCTTGCCAGGTCTCTCAAGTAAAAATTAAGACTCAGACAGGGAAGAGTGGGGCCCACGGAATTGAAATAAGGACTTTGGGGTGCATTGGATGATTGAGAACCAAACTCACAAACTTTATTTTCGGCACTCATTACTCTATTACTCAGTGTTTTTCATTTGTAGACAACAATATCCACACTGGATAATAAGGCATGACTCAGAAGGTTGCACTACTTAGGCTCACAATCTGTTTGCCATGACCTAATTATATGACCTCACCTACCTGTAAGGGAGGCTGGGAAATGTAGTCTTTAGCTGGATAGCGCTATGTACCCAAATAAAACTATTACTATAAAAGTTAGACTGAATATTGGGGAGACAATCAGTGGTATTTCTGTTAACTGAGTCAAAGAATGCAGAAAGGGGAGCAAGTTTGGTAAGGAAGTTGTGGCAGGCAGAAATGAATCTGGGTTGGGAAGTATCTAAGAGGCTGTGGGACATCTAGTGAGAGATGTCCATTAAGATAGATAGGGGAAGGCAATCTTACCTAGGGAGAGTTTAGAGAGAGGGAAAGAGGGTCAAAATATAAGGGTGAAGTGGAAGAAGGGGAGAGTCTGATAGAAATTAGAAAAGAGCAGACAGAGAAATAAGAGATTTAGGAGAAGGTAACTCTCTGAGGAGTCATAGAAAGAGTTTAAGGAAGGAGGCAGTTATCAAGAGAGTCAAATGCTTCTGAGAAGACAAGTAGAAAAGGGGTGGAGCAAAAGCCTTATGATTTGTCCATTGCTGACTCAGTGGAGAGATGGGGGCTGATGACAAATTGCAGTGGGTTGAGCTGTGGGTAGGAGATGAAGAAGTGGAAGTGTGAAGAGTAGACAGGCAGCAGGAAAAGGGCAGCAGGTAGGGTGAGAGAAAGTTTATTTGGGGGATAGGAACCCTTGATATGTCTGCAGGCTGAGGTCATGGATTTGGTCATGTCTGGAGGTTGAGGGCATGGATCCAAGGGAGAAGAGATTGAAATGAAAATAAGAGAGAATACTAATGGTGGGGTATTTGCATGGCAGACGGGGCTATGGAAAGACTTGGTGAGATGGATCTGCACGTGTAAAGGGGTAGGGCTGCCTCTGTCCCTGGGATGAAAAGGAAGATGATAACAACTGGTAAAGAATATGAAGATACACTGAGAATTTGCAAAGAAATATGATGAGTCTTTTCAGACTTATACCGATATTTGAATTATGAAGCTTGACGTTGGTGCATCCTCGGTGTCTATTATGCATGCAGATGCACATAGACACGAAGGTTTAAGAAGCTCAGTTCTCCAGCACAAACTCCAGCTCTTGACCTGAGGATGATCTCCTTTCTTGAAACTCTGCGAGCAGGAGATATGTCAAAGACAGGCTCAGGAGATCTCAGAACAAATTCCAGAATGTGAGAAAGGGCAGAAGCAGCAGCAATGAGTACTTTTTTTCAGAAGGCACCTTGGTTTATCAGACTGTACCAGCTGGCCCCTGTAGCACCTTGAGTGCCAGGGGCTCAGTGACCCTAAGGCTCCTCCTGGAAAAAAGGAAAAATTTGGATCCTCCCAGGAAGAAATCTCAGCAATGGACTAACTTCGATAAATGGAGCTTAAAAAAAAAAAAAACTCCGGTGTGGATGGTAAAATCATTATTGAAGGCCATCAGAGAGCTTCCATGACTCACTGTTTAATGATTTCCAGCAGTATTACAGAGGATTTAAAAGGAAGCTTGGAGCTATTGAGAGCAAATAGTATGCCAAGAATATGAGAGTGGTTTGGGTTTTGGACTGTGTGCAAAGTGTATTGTTAATTTAGAGAAAAAAATACAAACTGAATTCTTCAGGCTTTGGAAATCTGCTATTTTCCTAATGTTATTTGTCCTGTGTTGGCAAGATATTTGACATTACCAAAAAAAGCTAAACAGAGAGGGAGATAGCTGTATAAAATCTTATTGACCAGATCATCTCAGAAGAGATTGTGGCAGAGTGAAGAAGTAAAAACTCGAGATTGAGTGAGGCATTGAATAAAAAGGGGGAAAGGAAAGCAGAGAAAAGGGAAGGAGAAGCAAAGGAATAGTGGTCCTTTCCCCTAAACACAGATACGGTAGATATTTTGCAGAAAGGGTCATTATTATGTCCCTCTGTAAACCCATGACCCTTTGAAATGTAACTTTGTAGTTCTTCCCGTGCAGAAATGGTGTCTGTTTCCCTGCCCCTGGAATTTAGTTGAACTTGTGATTTGTTCGGCCAACAGAATTTGAGGGAAGTGGATTCCGTTCATTTTGAGCTTAGGCTTCAAGAGCCATGCACCCTTCTGCTCTAACTCTGGAACCCTGCCAAGCTCCCTAAGAACAAGCCAAGGCTAACCTGCTGGCTGATGGTGGCCTAGTTGTCCCCATGGCCTCAGCTAATGGCCAGTCAACCTCAGAATCAGTCACCTAGCTAGGAAGCAACACGAGTGAGCTCAGACAAGAAAGACAACACAGCTGAGCCCAGCCCAAACGGCTGACTAATTTCCAGAACTGTGAATTATATGAGTGATTACTGTGTTAGGTTGCTAAGACTTGCAGTGGTTCGTAACACAGTGAAAGCTACCTGAGACACCTGTGTGGTCTTGGGAAGGTAGCAGAGTCGGGGAGAAGCAAAGAAGATGAGAGATGGAGGTTGGGAAATCATGCCATCATGAATTGTGCTGTGATATAAACATGAAGCGAAATTAGAATTGACAAAGAAGAACCAAGCAGCCATAACTGTTTGTCTTCTAAGCTTTTCTATCCTCTAAGTATTTCTATCAATACTAGTATCTTCTAGTATCAAAACCCTGCCTTCTCCCATACACATAATCAGCTATATGCTGCTCAATCAATCTGACTGTGGGGTTTGTTTCAGAACTACAACAAAACAAAACAAAGAACAAACTAAAAAATAAAATGCTGCTATCTCTGCTGTCTTAAGCAGTCTTTTCTCTGGATGGCTTTCTGAGGTTTGTGATCAAGTTATAGCTCTGTAAGAAGCTGGTGGCTCAGCGATCCAGCCAGTGGTAGGAGCTTTTCATTATTCGTCAATATTTATCTGGGAAATTTCAGGTTTTTTTCCCTCACCCTCCTCACCCCAGGCTTCCTGAGACTCAGTTAATGCCATGCAAATCCTTGCAAGGCAACTCATGGCTCTTCTAAAAAAACAAGTTTTCTTTTATCCCATTTTTTTCTGCTCAGTGTGTTTTATAAAAATCTATTGAGGTACTTCTGGAAGCTTAAATTCTGTTTCTCCCCCTTTGTTGAGTAGAAGCTTTAACTGGAGACAGCTCTGTTGTGAGAGGCTTCCCAGGTGGCGCTAGTGTAAAGAACCCACCTGCAAATGCAGTAGACATAAGAGACACAGGTTCAATCCCTGGGTGGGGAAGATCTCTTGCAGGAGGGCATGACAACCCACTCCAGAATTCTTGCCTGGAGAATCCCATGGACAGAGGAACCTGGAAAGTTACGCTCCATAGGGTTACAAAGAGTCAACCACAACTAAAGTGACTAAGCACACACATACTGTTGTGAGATGTCTTCCTATCATCTCATCAGCCCAGGGTTCTGAAAGCTCCTCCCAAGAGAACGGCTCTATTCTGCTCCTGGAATCCTGCTTAATGGTGATTGTATGACATCCAAGCTCTGTGGCACCTCACATCCCAGGGCCTCTAGGCCCCAGAAAAGCCCCAGGCATTCATGGAGCTTCATTGGCATTTTCAAAGTGCTCTGCCACCGTTGATTCATTAAGCTATAATGGGGCTTTGGGAGTTAGATAAATCTTTGCCCCACTTTTTTTCACAGAAGATGTTTGCTAAGAAAGATGAAGGAGACTCTGCCTCTCAGATGGAGCTTGGGTGGATGGAGGCAGCAAAGCATGATGGGAAAAAGGTGATCTTTAGAGTTGGACAGCTTGGGATTGAGTCCTGGCTATTCCTTTCTGACCAAGTGTAGGACATTGGATGAGTTACTTAACTCCTTTGAGATTCAGTTTTCTGATATGTAAATAAGAACAATGCGTACACTTTTAGAGAGCTGTGTGAGATTTTAAAAATGAAATTATACATGTATGTAGAATGGCTGGTATATAATACATAATAAATAGCAACTACTTCCATTATGCGGAGAAGGCAATGGCACCCCACTCCAGCACTCTTGCCTGGAAAATCCCATGGACGGAGGGGCCTGGTAGGCTGCAGTCCATGGGGTCGTTGAGGGTCAGACACGACTGAACGACTTCACTTCCACTTTTCACTTTCTTGCATTGGAGAAGGAAATGGCAACCCACTCCAGTGTTCTTGCCTGGAGAATCCCAGGGACGGGGGAGCCTGGTAGGTTGCCGTCTATGGGGTTGAACAGAGTCGGACACGACTGAAGCGACTTAGCAGCAGCAGCAGCAGCAACACTGCCATTATGAGTGGTATAGGGTGTGGGAGCTTCTCCTAAGATTCCTTTGCATTCTACACTCCTTAAGAAAAATTTATCTGAGTCTTACTCCTAGGGAGCTCATATCACCCACCTCCCTGCCCCCTCCCCCCTAGCTCTCTCTCAACCCCACCCACTGCTCTGATGAATGATTCACTGTGTTATTTTCTCCTTCTTTGCTTTGGGTACAGGATTTCTTCTGTTTCCCTTGCCAAGGAACTCTCCCTCCATTCCTGATTCAGGAAGTTCACTGTCATGGTGTCCATTGGTTCTTATGGTTTCCACTCCAACTGTGGCTAGGCTGTGACTTTCAAACTTCAAGTTTTCTTTTCTTCCCAGCCTGGACATCACTCTGACTGCAATGAGCATATAATTTTCTCTTGCTCATGCTGACAAGTTATGCACTGCTTCCCAACTCTTCCCATAACATTGCACGTAGAGACAATGATAAGATTCATAGACAAAGTGGGGTGCATCAGTAACAAACAAGGCTGCTTATGGATGGAGCCTGGTCCAACCGCCCTGAGGAGCAAACACAGTCCAAGACACATTCCTAATGAGGGCTGGGAAACTGTGTGTTGTTGAGCATGAATTCCTTCATTCAGTAGATTTATCTGTTGGTGCTAGCAAGATAAAGATGACTAGAACTCATTTTCTACCCTTGAGGAGTGTATTACCTTAGTACATGCTTTAATATAGAGGGTTGAGATGGCCAAATACAGTAGAAAGAAGTTGGTATCCAAGAAACCTATCAGTCTTGGGTTAAATTCTGGCTCTTCCACTTGCTAGCTATGTGAACTTGAGCAAATTATCTAACTTCTCTGATGTTTAATATCTTATTTAGTAAAACAGAGATCTCTCCTTGCAAGCTTGCTAGTAAGAAAGGAGTTTACTGAGAAATATTAGTTTTTGTCCCTATGTATAAATAAGGACAGTTACCTGCAAGTGGCCAGTTGAGTACTTTCCAAAATGCCTGAACATATTCTGAATGATGATGCAGATTTTGTACTATCATTAATGAGTTTTGGAACCTCTGATTCCAGTTTGGAGAAATATTTGTGATTATCAGTTAGAATCATAACTTGTTATTTTCACTGATGAATAGCTGCTCTGTCCTCACTAAGGAAAAAACCCTGATGCTGGGAAAGATTGAAGGCAGGAGGAAAAGGGGATGACAGAAGATGAGTTGGTTGGATGGCATTACCGACTCAATGGACATGAGTTTGAGCAGACTCCAGGAGATGGTGAAGGACAGGGAAGCCTGGCATGGTGCAGTCCGTGGGATTACAAAGAGTTGGACATGACTTAGCGACTGAACAACCACCACTTCACTATGTGTCAAGATAAAGTCTTCAGCTCCAGAGGATGCTGTAGTCTGGGTTAGAGTAGGGGCTCATAGACACCTAGCCGGTTGGAGAACAAAGAACTAGAACTCAGGGATCCCATTTTCCAGTTTTGTGATTCACCCATCAAGGCATGGTGTTAAGCTACGAGTTATAGGAGAGGCAAAGATAGACAGGATGCGTCCTTGCACTTCTGCAACTTGACAATGTGACTAAATTAATATGTTTAAGCAACTTTACTTTAAAAAAATTAATTAATTAATTTTTATTTTTTTGGCTGTGCTGGGTCTTTGTTGCTGCAGTGAGTGGGGTCTACTCTTCGTTGAAGTGTGCAGGTTTCTCATTGCAGTGGCTTGTCTTGTTTTGGAGCACAGGCTCTAGAGCATGGGCTCAATATTTGTGGTGCACAGGTTTAGTTGTCCCAAGGCATGTGGGATCTTCCTGGATCAGGGCTAAAACTCGGGTCCCCTGCATTGACAGGCAGATTCTTAACCAATGGACCAAGAGGGAAGTCCCAAAGCAACTTTACTTAGATGAACTAGGTCGATAGCACTAATTTCTCTAGTAATAGAGAAAGTATTTTAGGGGGCATATCTTAACTTAAAGTGAAAAACATTATGGATTTAGAATTATCCTAAATATTTCTCTGAGTTAAAAAAAAAAGAGCTGACTTCCAGTTACAAATGTCTGGATATCTCTCTAAGGGCGTGATCTTCTGAGTGTCCATTTGTTTCTCTGGCTCTCTGCACACACAGACATAAACACAGATGCACTTGAGCTACGCTTAAAGGTCACACTCAAAAAGTTTGCAGTGAGAAAAGAAAAAGTAGGTAAAATACGTGCATTTTGTTTTTCAACTTGATATTTTGAAGACTCATTCTTTAATGGAAGGCCATTGCTCTGCCCATAATCCAAAAATTCAAGAGTTTTGTATTTTACTCAAGACCTGTGTTCAATAAATCCTCTTTGTTTTCTGTTTGAGGCAGATATTTTATTTATGGTAATGCTTAAGCCATACAGGACTAATAGAAAAATCAGTCTCTAACTTGCAAATTGTTCTTGCAAATGTAACTTTTTTCTGTTACCAATATTAATTGGCATTTGGTTTTCATATTTGAAAACTTGGGACTTTGTATTTTCACAACCAAGTAATTAAATTGAAAACATGATAAATTCTCTGAGAGAAAATAAATGAGTTTTGGTTTCTTCACAGTGGCAGAGATAGGAAGCTGTAGATTTAATTTTTCTTACAAACTGGTGAAGGCTTAAGTGAGATAATTTCTGATGTATAGAAGAGCTAACATTTACATAGGAAAAAATGTCTCAGTTTTTTTCTCTTCTTTAAAATGCAGACAAGACAATGAAATGTGTTAGTATGTAAAACACTTAAAACAATGTCCAACAGAAAATAAGTGTTCAGTAAATGTTAGCTGCTATTATCATGAGAAAGTATTTTCAAAAGTACGTATCTGTATAGAAATAAAGACACTATGAAAACAGTTCTTGAGGAAATCTTGCAGATTTCATAATTTTTATATCACACATCTTTTAATGATTTCATAATGTGAAACAATATTCTGACCATGTTTGAAAAACACATATCTAGTTTCTTAGTATCTAAGGACCAACATTATGTTTTTGGTCATAGAATTAGAAATTGTACAAGAAATACAATGGGGACAAACAGTTGATAATATCAAGGGTGACATTACCGTCTCAAAAGCACAGGAGAGGAAACTACAGTTTAAAGTTGGGGAGTGGGAATGGGAGGGAGGTCCACGAGGAAGGGAATATTTTTATACACGTAGATGATTCATTTTGTTGTACAGCAGAAACTAACACAACATTGTGAAGCAACTATACTCCCAATAAATTAAAAAAAAGAAAAGAAAAGAAAATCAGATTGGTTTGCTAAGACTCTTCCTGCTTTCTTTTTGTCACTCACTATATCTCCCTTGTGTTAGCCAGAGATCAAGTGTACAATTAAGGGAAGCAGTTTCTTTGAGTCATATTTGAGTTTGGAACCATAAAAGGAAAAAAATCCAAACTAGAGAAATTTCAGTTATATTTGTGTTCAAGTGCATGTGTATTTCCTATATGCCACAGAACAGAATTATTAGATTAACATTTTTTCAGAATGTGGAGGCAGAATAGTATTTTGTGGTGTGTGCATTTTTTTATGGCTTAGTGACTGAGTATGGAAAAGGATAGAACTAATGGATTGTAGACAAAACATCAATAGGATTGTATTCCTAGGGCTGATGGACATCTGACATATTGATAAATGCCATTGTGCTGAAATATTTTCAATCAAGGCATTTGTGGAAAAGAAAATGCAATAATTCTGTCAAACGAAATCTATTTAATGTTTGCAAACTTCTAATTAACTTCAGGCAATCGAAGGGATTTCTTGTTAGGGGGGAGAAGAGGAGTTTAGATCACTGCAGTTTGACCTAGCTGTTTAGCATAACTTTGATTTGCAGCAGTGGAAAGCCAACTTGATGGCAAGCCAAACTGGTATAAAATTCTCCTTTACCATCATTGTCCTCAACCATATTATCCCATCAAAGGCTAGGTTCTTTTCTTGGTTGTTTCTTGGTTGCTCCCTGTCCCTTCTCTTCTCTTTTCTTTCCTTTAGAGGGTATCTCTTTGGATGTTAGCGTAGTCAACAAAGGCACAGTAAGAGAGAGAGGGGGGCGCTGAAAATAGGAGAAGAAGAGGAAAATGGTGAGCCAGGAAGTTTCTAGGGCCCCGAGAAAAGCTTTGGGAGCAGCCTTGGCACACTCCTAAGAGTTGAACAAGCATTGTGATCACATCTGTGCCACAGAGGTCCACACTGCCCTTAACCTCCATTGCTTCCTCAGACAGAGTGAACTGTGTGTAGATGTTTGTTGGTGGATTAAGGAAGGAGTCATAATTACCCAAGTTCACAGTGTGAATAAAAACGAAACTTTGGGGGGATTTCTGTACTGCAGGGCAAAGTTGAACTTGTAAGACCTCAAGGTATCATTTCACTCTAAGATTTTTTTTGCTTTGGGTTTTTTAATTTTAAAAATGTATAGTTGACATATAGTACAGTTGACTGACAATGTTGTGCTAGTTTCAGGTGTAGAGCCAAGTGAATTAGCTATACGTATTTACATACATATATATCCATTCTTCTTCAGTTTTTTTTCACTCTAAGACTTTACAAGTCTTTTGGTTCCAGCCATCTAACAACACTTTCTGAACTCCTCTTCCTGTGTTGGGGGTCAGAAAATGACTCCCGGTTTTGGTTCAGCCATGATGTGGCCATGGTTACCTTGACAAGCCTCTCTGCTTCCTTGATATAAAAAGAGGAGCTTCAATTAGGTTAGAACTCCTCTAGCTCTCACATTCTGTGTGATTCTGTCAACTATGAGTTCCAGCATCCTTGCCTGATGGAGGAGGAGTCGTGGGAACAGAAGCAGCCCCTTTTCTGATGCTCCAGGGCATTTATTCTACCTTGGATTGGATAGTGAGTACTAACCATAAGGAGCAGGTTCTCTCTTGGCTAAATGCACCTTGGTCCCTAACTCTTGGGACAACCTCAGGAGTCTTTTCCCGATTATTTTAGAGCTTTGAGTGTTTCTGAATATGTGTTACTGAGCTCTTGTCCTCATGTTTTTAAATGTGGTATTGTGTGCTTTGTGAGAATAATAAGTAGGGGAAATTTGTGCCGTGTATGGATAGGAAATGGTTTCCCTAGCAATGATCACAGTAAAAAAAAAAAAAAAAAGCCAAAAGATATGGGTTTTCCCCTACTTCCATTACCCCCAAATCTAGTTCCTAGCTTATAGTTAACGTTCCCTTTTTCATGTAAGATAAAACAGAATCATGCACAGCCTTGAGAATCTATTATGATTTGGGGGTAAACCAAGATTCTACACATGCACACAGGACAGAGAGGCTTCACTGCTGTTTGGGGTGCTATATTTATTTATTTATAGTAATTAATTAATTTATTAGGCTGTCTCGGGTCTTGGTTGTGGCATGTGGACTCTCCGTAGTTGCAGCACATGGGCTTAGCTGCTCCTCTTATTTCCCTGACCAAGGATTGAACCCACATCCCCTACAGTGAAAGGCGGGGTGCTGTATTTAAAGCACATGTGTATACCTATTCGGAGGTCTTCCCTGGTGGCTCCGTGATAAAGAGTCCACCTGCAATGCAGGAGCTGCAGGAGACGTGGGTTCGAACCCTGGGTTGGGCAGATCCCCTGGAGGAGGGCATGGCAACCTACTCCAGTATTCTTGCCTGGAGAATCCCATGGACAGAGGAGCTTTGCAAGCTCAGTCCATAGCATCGGTCCAAAGAGTCAGACACCACTAAAGCAATTTAGAATGCACTTAAGCACGCACACCTATTTGGAAATCTGAATGACCCTCAAAAGTTGTTTTCCTTTACTTTTCCTAGATTTCCGTGCTCTTTATGTTTGTTTCTTCTTAATGTTGTTTCAAAATGCAAACATCTGCAGGGGTGTAAACCATTATGTGTAAAAGTTGAGGCAAATCTCAGATGTTTACTAAAAGTAAAGGGAATATTTATTCCCTGGACTGGGCTGCCCTCTTTCATATTTTTCAGATAAAGTCTCAGTAGTATGATTTCATCATTGACAGCCTTTTGAAGTTTCTTCTATTTTAACGTTTTACTCTTCTGTGATGGCATAGAGACTTACTTGAACTTGGCAGAATTAGTCTACTAAATCTCAGTAAACACCCATAAACAAAACTTTCTGGTATGACTTAGCACTGCCTAAGCTTGGAACCCTCTTAAAATTAATTTAGTAAGAAATCAGAAGACTTCTCCAGAACAGTCTGGTTGAAGTTTGATTTTGGAGATGAAGATTTGAGGATCTCCCTCTTGAATAGTTGTTTCAAGGATGGGAGCACAGAAGTCAGAGAAGGAGATATTTCTCATCTATTTTAGGCAGTTAGTCCACCAATTAGTATTGATCCTTTTCTTGATTTTTTTCCTTCTGAGCTGTACAAGAGACAGAAGTCATGAGATAATTTTAGCATCATTTAATCAACCATTATTTTCTTTCCAGATGTCATTGCTAATGAACACCCATGACCTCCTTGCTTTTAGAGGAGAAAGCCTCCTGCTGCCATCCCTGGATTCTGTGCAGGAGAAGGCAGACACACTTGACCTCAACTTACTGCCAGTGTGTTTCTTTGGTCTGGGGAGCTGAGATGTGTGATCCCCTTCCCCATTTCTAATCAGAGTGCTCTGTCCTTAAAATAATGGTGAAACAATAGATAGTTAGGAGGTAGAAAAAGAGAGACAAGCTGGAACCTGAACAGTGACAGTGCTGAGATTCTGATGTGTCAGAGAAATGAGTCCAGTGAACAATCATCTCAATACCAGATGGAAACCATGTGAAGAGGTGCTTTCAACCATGGACTTTAGGGCACACCTACAGCAGAGACCCTGGTGAGAGGAGGCTAGGGTGGTGGAGAACAGTGTTGCCTGGTGATAGGAAGCTTTGGTTGGAAATAAGTGGGATCTCAAGAAGTGTGATCTCAAGACTGTCTTAGGGTTCTGGTCAGTTGTTTTCACTTGAAAGTTCCCCCTACTTGACCAGATTGACTGGTGTTGCTGAGGGCCTATAAGGTCTGCCAAGTTAGCACAAACCAGCATTAAAGCCCAGTAATTTTCACATCATAGAATTAGTGAGACATTAAATGGCATATGGTGAACTGTGAGTTGAGCAAAGACTCATCCCAAGAGTGTGAAAGAGAAGAATCAACTGTGTTTTGTCCCTTCAGTTATAACTTGTTTCTGCATTTTCAAAATGTGCTTATTCAAGCTCTTAAAAAATAGCAACACATCAAGTTTTTTTTTTTTTTTTTTTTTTTAAGGGACTCTACTGGCCACAGTTCTTCTATTGTGTCCCCCATTTGAGTTTTCCTGGACATCCCCACAAACTAACAAGAGATTCGGTTGTGCAGAAACTAATTGGTCAGGAGGCTTGGGGTGTGTGTTTTAAATAGCTATGCAAAATTTTAAGAGCCTTTTAGAAAATAAGCACCTTCTGCTGTCCACCTGTTCACTTTGCAATTTCTTCCTCCTGTTTAATGTGTTACTCTCTTTCCTTGTTCCCCAACCCTTGGCATGGAGTCTGACATGGATATGTTTTCCATATTTATTCTGTCTGGTTCTGTTTCCTCTGAGATTGGCAGGTAGCTGAAATTTCATTTTGGGCTATGCCTCTAGGAAAAAGCCCATCCTTAGCTCTATCTTTTCCTATTTTTATCTTCGTTTGTCCCCAATATACTTTTAAAAATATTTCTTTTTATTTATTTACTTGGCTGTGATGGGTCTTAGTTGTGACATGTGGAATCTAGTTCCCTAACCAGGGATCAAACTCAGGCCCTCTGCATTGGAGTCTTAGCCACTAAACTGCCAGAGAAGTCCCCCAGATGCACTTCTCCCCTACTTCTTCTTCCCTCTTCCTTGACAGTCTCTAGGTCAAGTGGATTCTTCCTGAGTTAATATTTTCTCCTATATAGAGTTTCTCTCTATCATCTAATCTGTGGGGAAGTGAGTTATGTTGTGAAAGGGTGTCCATTTCTGACATCTGAGAATCCCTTTCCTTGCCCATTTTGATTCTAAAAGGATTCAAATAAAATGAGTCCAGATCGAAGACTGAGTATAAATTAACCATCTGTCAACATAGACAACAGAGAAATTTCCTCTGAACTCTACACCCATTGCTAGTTCCTTTCTGCCTTGCATGCTTGCTAAGGGAAAGAATTTTTTAGGCCCATGTTTGGCAAGTGAAAGAACAAGAGGAGCTCTGTCCCCATTATGCTGCTGAAAGGGCTCTTGTCAAGGCCACCCATGACCCTTGCGTTGCCATGTTCAATGGTCATGTCTATGCCCTCATCGTACCTGACCTCTCGCCAGTGCTGCCTCACCCATTTTCTTCTGCTGTCCTCCCTGCTCCTGGATATTTCCACTCAATCTTCTGGGCTAACCCTCCCTTCCCTACTTCATGAGTCCATGCCCCAGGGTCAGGCCCAAGCTTTCATCTCTAGCCAACCTTGCTCTTTGGGGATCTCGTCTTTAAATATTATTTGTATCCTGAAGACTTCTAAATATAAATCACCAGTCCCAACTTTTCGCAAAGCTCCAGACTTCTAACAAGAAGAGATCTGGATGTGTAGACATCTCTTGATATCTCCAAGAGGTTACCTGGTATCTCTCCTCGATAGGCATCTCAAACTGAACCATAACCAACTCAAACACAACTTTTTATTCTCAGTGCCCCTCACCTCCCCAGCCTGTTTCTCTCTCATCCTTTCCAATTCCAGTAAGTTCTTCATTCTGAATTCATGCCCCACTCCCACCTCTGGCCAATTAGCTCTACCTCCAGTTGCTGTTGTTCAGTCACTCAGTCGTGTCTGACTCTTTGCAACCCATGGACTGCAGCCCAACAAGCTTCCCTGTCCTTCACCATCTCCCATAGCTGACTCAAACTCATTTCCATTGAGTCAGTGATGCCATCCAACTATCTCATCCTCTGTCATTCCCCTCTCCTCCTGCCTGCAATCTTTCCCAGCATCAGAGTCTATTCCAATGAGTCGGCTCTTTGCATCAGGTGGCCAAAGTATTGGAGCTACCTCCAGAATACCTTGGAAATCCATCCACTGTTTACAACTTCACCACCCCTGTCAGCGCTATTCATTTTTTATTATGTAGCATGGCTGTAGTCATTTCCAAAGAGGCTTCCCTGTTTCTACTCCTGTTCTTATTGTGGGACTTTCTTCATTCAGCAGCCAGAATAATTTTCAAAAATGTATATCGCTGCATCATCCCTCTTCTGAGCCACCCCTTGTGTTTGGCCATATGCCTGCTCCACCCGTAGAACACTTCCTCTTTTCGCTGTCTGGCACGTCCCCTGTAGTCCTGACCAGCAGAGAAGGTTAAGCCTCTTTGTGCTATCTGGTTCCTTTCTCATAGATAAAGTGAGGACAAGAATATTTATACTTTTTTTTTTTGGCTGTGCCACGTGGGCTTGTGTAATCTTCGTTTCCTGACTGGGGATTGAACTTAAGCCCCTTGCACTGGGATCACAGAATCTTAACCACTAGACTGCCAGGGAAGTCCAAGGAATCTTTACGGGTTCGAAAATCCTTTATTTATTGCTGTGTAGGTAGAAAGTTTCCTAGATAACTTTCTCTTTTTTTAGAAACATGGAGGGTGGGGACTTCAGGGACCAATGGTATGGTTTGCTCCTGTTATTTGACCGAGAGTTGAGAAAAATAGTGTGAACTTAGGGAGGCACAGGGGGAGAATAAAATGGCAAAGTAAAACATGGCACAGGGGTTGAAAAGAGGGACACACTGAATAAATTTTTTCCTTTATAATTCATATTGTCATGCTGCTACTGCTAAGTCGCTTCAGTCGTGTCCGACTCTATGCGACCCCAGAGACGGCAGCCCAACAGGCTCCCCCATCCCTCGGATTCTCCAAGCAAGAACACTGGAGTGGGTTGCCATTTCACTGCATAAACTGAGTTGCTGTAGAAAAGGGAGTAATAAAATGATATTAATTGGCATCATACTAATAATTATACTATTTCCCCTTGAATTTATATAATCCTGCAAAGAGCTAAAAATGGTTTAAAAAGCTCTAATAATATTATATTACTGGGCAACGTGTCTATAATAGACATTAATTATATGGTATTAAACCAACCCACAAAGCTTTCTAAAGGTACAATAGGCTAATAAAACACCAGAAACTTAATTGTTACTCTAAGAATTTAGAATTAAAATTAGCTTAATGATAGGAAAATTTTTAATAGGAAAAAATATCCACAGAACACTCTCTCTGATGTAATTTTTTTTACCATAAGAAAAATTAAAAAGATCAATAAAAACAAAATAAGTATTCAGACCTTGATACGCAAGTATCACTGTTAAGTCTCTTCTTTTTCTCAGCTATCTTATTGTGTGGTTTTCAGAGCCTTTTATAAGTCAGCCACTAGAGAGCAAACTTCTTCTTTCTATCAGGCTGTAGTTTAATTTAAAAAAAAATACACACCACATATATTTTGGCACTCTTACAATAGCATATTATCTCAGACTGTAAAATCTGATAATATAGCTTCTGGATGCCTGGGGTAGTGGGCGTGGGGGATGGAAGTGGGCAATTTAAAGGCCTTTATATTAAAAACATAAGAAAGAACAAGATAAGATATAATGTTGAACTACCTTCCTGGAGTGAAAATGAAACCTTCTGCTAATGGAGTATAACGTTTTAGGTTTCATCCTATGTAATAAAATATGATAGGCATTATTTGGTCTGACAGGCATCCTGGGCCTTTTTTCCAGCTGAAGGTCTCTAGGGAGTGCAAAGAAATGATACTGTTTCCAGGTGAAATGGTGGATAAATTAGATTGTCAGTTGCCTTTATAGCCTTCAGTTCCAGAGGCTTGAACCAGGCAAAGGAAAGCTGCCAGTGGAGGAAACTTCTCATCTACTGGATGAATTCCCACTGTTGACATTCCTCCCAAAGGTCAGTGAGGTCCCCAAAGATTAATATGCAGGAGGGTCAGTCCACTGCAAGGTGCCAGAGAATGGAAGACGGATGTAAAGAACAGTGAAGAATTCACTGCACATAGAAACCCTCAACGTACAGGGCCCCAGAAGGTATTTCTCAGCTGGCTCTTTGAAAGAGACGAAGTGAGTAAAACCAATTTTTCTTCTGTTTTCTGTTAACAGTTGGCCTTGTCCACACGACCCTAGGAACTCACAGCTGAACAAACTTGTTGGAATCAAATTTCATCTCTCTTGTCTGGGCTTTGGGATAGTGGAGGATTTACAGTCTAGAATTTGGACTTCTGGGGGTATTTTTACAAAATATTATTTAATAACTATAGTTAAATTATAAAAGATAGATATCCAAGAAAGAGATTTCAAAATTGCCAAGGAAAACTTTCTGGGGTTTATAGGCTATTCTAGTTAGGATATATGAATATATATACATATGTATATATATGGGGGGCTGTGTGTGTGTGTGTGCTCAGTCATGTCCAACTCTTTGGGACCCCATGGACTGCAGCCCTCCAGGGTCTGCTGTCTATGGGATTATCCAAGTAAACATACTGAAGAGGGTTGTCATTCCTTTATTCAGGGAATCTTCCCAACCCAGGGGTTGAACCTGCATCTCCTACATTGCAGGTGGATTCTTTACCACTGAGATATAATTGACTCATATGAAATTGTCAATATTTGAATAACCTAACCTTTAGAATGAAGAGGCTTTTTAGTTCCTCTTCACTTTCTGCCATAAGGGTGGTGTCATCTGCATATCTGAGGTTATTGATATTTCTCCCGGCAATCTTGATTCCAGCTCGTGTTTCTTCCAGTCCAGCGTTTCTCATGATGTACTCTGCATATAAGTTAAATAAACAGGGTGACAGTATACAGCCTTGATGAACTCCTTTTCCTATTTGGAACCAGTCTGTTGTTCCATGTCCAGTTCTAACTGTTGCTTCCTGACCTGCATACAAATTTCTCAAGAGGCAGATCAGGTGGACTGGTATTCCCATCTCTTTCAGAATTTTCCACAGTTTCTTGTGATCCACACAGTCAAAGGCTTTGGCATAGTCAATAAAGCAGAAATAGATGCTTTTCTGGAACTCTCTTGCTTTTTCCATGATCCAGTGGATGTTGGCAATTTGATCTCTGGTTCCTCTGCCTTTTCTAAAACCAGCTTGAACATGAGGAAGTTCACGGTTCATGTATTGCTGAAGCCTGGCTTGGAGAATTTTGAGCATTACTTTACTAGTGTGTGAGATGAGTGCAATTGTGCAGTAGTTTGAGCATTCTTTGGCATTTCCTTTCTTTGGGATTGGAATGAAAATGGACCTTTTCCAGTCCTGTAGCCACAAAGATCATGGCATCCGGTCCCATCACTTCATGGGAAATAGATGGGGAAACAGTGGAAACAATGTCAGACTTTATTTTTCTGGGCTCCAAAATCACTACAGATGGTGACTGCAGCCATGAAATTAAAAGACGCTTACTCCTTTGAAGGAAAGTTATGACCAACCTAGATAGCATATTCAAAAGCAGAGACATTACTTTGCCAACAAAGGTTCATCTAGTCAAGGCTATGGTTTTTCCTGTGGTCATGTATGGATGTGAGAGTTGGGCTGTGAAGAAGGTTGAGCACCGAAGAATTGATGCTTTTGAACTGTGGTGTTGGAAAAGACTCTTGAGAGTCCCTTGGGCTGCAAGGAGATCCAACCAGTCCATTCTGAAGGAGATCGTCCTGGGTGTTCTTTGGAAGGAATGATGCTAAAGCTGAAACTCCAGTACTTTGGCCACCTCATGCGAAGAATTGACTCATTGGAAAAGACTCTGATGCTGGGAGGGATTGGGGGCAGGAGGAGAAGGGAACGACAGAGGATGAGATGGCTGGATGGCATCACTGACTCGATGGACGTGAGTCTGAGGCGTGCTGCGATTCATGGGGTCACAAAGAGTCAGACACGACTGAGCGACTGATCTGATCTGAACCTTTGGAATGGCAATTTCACAGAGTTTGACCTAATACTGTATTCTACAGGGCTCTCTGTGGAGAGGCCTCCACCCCAGTGCTCACCACCCAATCAGGACATTGCACACCCACTACGTGTCCAGCAAACTCTCAGCACAGCCCAACAAAGACAAAGAGGGAACACCTGTGTAGACAGGCAGTGCCCTGAGTGCTGTCAGACATTAAGAGCAAGCAGACCACTCCTGTCTCCACAGAGCTTATGTTCTACTGTGAGATGCTGACATTGATCGCTCACTCTCAGGAGAATGAGACCGTGCTCTGTTCTCTAGAGTTGAAGGGCTGTGGGAGTAGGAAAGGGGCTGAGATCCAGTCCTGACTGCAGGACTGCAGGAAGATGTCACGGAAGAGGTGGCAATCATGTTTGGGGGCTGATGCTTACCTGAAAGAGGTGGTCTTAACTGGGACTTGAAGAATGCCTTAAGATTGTTCTTAGAATTTCTCTCAGCTATCTGAGGCTGTGAATCACCAGGTAGGAAAGTCTCTGACAACACTATATAGTGGATTAAAAAGCAAAGACATCACTTTGCTGAAAAAGATCTGTACAGTCCAAATGATGGTTCTTCCAGCAGTCAAGTATGGATGTGAGAGTTGGATCATAATGAAGGCTGAGGCATAATGAAGGCACTGAAAAATAGATGCTTTCGAATGGTGGTGTTGGGGAAGACTCTTGAGAGACCCTTAGACTGCAAGATCAAACCAGTCCATCCTAAAAGAAATCAACCTTAAATATTCATTGGAAGGACTGATGCTGAAACTTAAGCTCCAATACTTTGGCCACTTGATGTAAAGAGCCGACTCACTGGAAAAGACTCTGATGGTGGGAAAGATTGAAGGCAAAAGGAGAAGGGGACGACAGAGGATGAGATGGTTAGCTAGCATCACCAACTCAGTGGACATGAATTTGAGCAAACTCTGGGAGATAGTGACAGACAGGGAAGCCTGGCATGCTGCAGTCCCCGGGATCACAAAGAGTCAGACACTGCTTAGCGACTGAACACAAACTCTCTGAGGGCAGGGGCTTCTCTGGAACTCCAGGGAAACTGGCACAGAGTGGAGGCTCTGCTCCATGCTCTGCAACATTGTAGTGGGTGAGAACAGTGAGAAGACTTCTCCCGGAGCCAGATTGCCCTTAGTGTCTGACCTTCAGTAATTTAATTCGCTTCTCTATGCCTCAGTGTCTTCACCTGTAAAATATGAGTAAATAACAGCACCCATGTGTGGTCTCCTCTGGAATTCAGACACCACTGGGCATTTCTGTGGGTCTGTGGGTAACCTAATAAAACTCTTCTCACTGACACATTGAGGGAGCCCCTAGGAAAGAACTCCAGTGAGCTAAACTTGAGGAAGAGGGAGCCAGACTGGCAGGTTGAGAATAAGGGGGGTCAGGACAGGACATCTGTTTCATGAAATGGTTTTTTTGGGCCCAGTTCTGTGCCCATTCTTGCAGGGTGTGTGTGTGTGTGTGTGTGTGTGTGTGTGTGTGTGTGTGTGTATGTGTGTGTAAACACTAGGTTTTCGAGCAAATAAATGAAATCTCCAAAGAGCTCTTTTTACCTAAATCTCCCCAGAACCCCAGGGCCCTGGTGGAATTTCTTTCATAGTCCTTAAACAGATGGTAACTCAGGAGGAGTTAGGGCGGAAGGCGGCTGTGGTGGACTGACAGTTCCAGAAGCCACAGGCTAGTACTCTCACCTCCGAGACCTCACCGCTTCTTCTGGGTGGCAGAGATGTCTGGCAGATCCTCGCCAAGCGGAGGCAGCAGTTCTTGGACATATTCAAGACTGCCCTAGGGAATGCCTAGAAATTCACTGGGGTGGGGTAGGGCTGGGGTGGGAGGGAGGTAGGAGCTTCTCGCAAGGAGGAGGGGACTGTAATAGCGGGCAAGGGTGAAAGTCAGCTGAAGAAAGGCTATGACCCAGTATTACCCAATTTGTATCTTCCAGGCTGCTGTGCTCATCAGTTAAGTGTGAATCCCCGCTTGCAATTTAGCAATATCTACTGTAACTGAAGGTCAGAAAAGTTTTTAAAAAGTTCTGCCCCCTGCCTAAGAACATAATATAGCTTATTGTGGATGGTTAAAAAAATATAGAAAGCTGCAAAATTAGATTAAAATTACCCTTAGCTTATCATGCAGTGATAACTACTTTTGATGTAAATGTATTTTGATGTATTTCCATCCAGATTTTATCCTGATGAAAGACATGCATATTTGGAATCCGCTAAATTTGTCAAATTTATTTAAATACTTATATATTTCTATAAAATGTTACCAATTTTTATCTCCCTTTTGCATTTGACATTGTTTTGAATATTTTCCGACATTGACTATTATTGAAAATATTATTTAATATATTGTTGTTTAGTTACTAAGTCGTGTCTGATTCTTTGTGACCCCATAGATTGTAGCATGCCAGGCACCTCTGTCCATAGAATTCTCCAGGCAAGAGTGGGTCGCCATTCCCTTCTCCAGAGAATCTTCCCAACCCAGGGATCAAACCCAAGTCTCCTGTATTGGAAGGCATATTCTTTACCACTGAGCCATCAGGGAAGCCCATTTCTTTATATAGGTTGCTATAAATTTTTTTTTAATTTTATTTTTAAACTTACATAATTGTATTAGTTTTGCCAAATATCAAACTGAATCCGCCACAGGTATACATGTGTTCCCCATCCTGAACCCTCCTCCCTCCTCCCTTCCCATACCATCCCTCTGGGTCGTCCCAGCGCACTAGCCCCAAGCATCCAGTATCGTGCATCGAACCTGGACTGGCAACTCGTTTCATACATGATATTTTACATGTTTCAATGCCATTCTCCCAAATCTTCCCACCCTCACCCTCTCCCACAGAGTCCATAAGACTGTTCTATATAGGTTGCTATAAATTTTAAGTCATTTTTATTTTATTAAATCATAACATGCAAATACTATATGCAAATATTCCATAAAATGAAACAATGCTAAATGGCATAAAGAAAGAGCAATCCCTTCTGCACTCACATTTGCCTGCTTTGTCTCAAGAGGAAACATTTTGAACATTTAGCAGCTTCTTTTAATATTTACCTCCATGTTGAAAATGGATATTAATTATCTATTATGTCTTCATTTGCCAAGTTCAGTACACATAGTGAGGACTTTTGCTTACTTTTAGCCTCTCTTTCTTGAAACTTAATGATTTAATCTCATTTTTATTTTTAGCTAAATATACATTTAGTGTTTTCATGATTAGTATATGAATATTGTTCACTACCACTGTAGATAATGGGCTATAATAATTTTTTTCTTGTTTTTTTTTTGCTTTTTCTTGGAGATACTAATTGTCATTTCATTTGCTTAAATTTCTTTGACATGTGATGTCTTCCTGCCATCAAATAGCTCTGTTAAATGGCTCACTATACAATTTTCCATATGATCAAACTTGTCATATAATTTATAAGTTCCATTTTATCCTGTAAAATTTCTTCTGAAGCCCTCTGACCTCCTGCTGCATTCTGGACTGGCTTTCTCTAGGCCAGCAGCCTCTAGATTTTTAAAATGGTGGACTGTTATCAATTTATATTACTTTGCCAACAAAGGTCCATCTAGTTAAAGCTATGGCTTTTCCAGTAGTCATGTATGGATGTAAGAGTTGGACTATAAAGAAAGCTGAGTGGTGAAGAATTGATACTTTTGAACTCTGGTCCTGGGGAAGACTCTTGAGAGTCCCTTGGACAGCAAGGAGATCCAACCAGTCAATCCCAAAGGAAATTAGTCCTGAATATTCATTGGAAGGACTGATGCTAAAGCTGAAACTCCAATACTTTGGCCACCTGATGTGAAGAACTGACTCATTGGAAAAGACCCCAGTGCTGGGAAAGATTGAAGGCAGGAGGAGAAGGGGATGACAGAGGATAAGATGGTTGGATGACATTACTGACTCGATGGACATGAGTTTGAGTAAACTCCGGGAGTTGGTTATGGACAGGGAGGCCTGGCGTGCTGCAGTCCATGGGGTCACAAAGAGTTGGGCACGACTGAGTGACTGAACTGAACTGAACTGTTGTCAATTTTCAAAGAAACACATGCCTCCTATATTTGTATATTGTTTTGTTTATAAAATATGTTTTTCTATAATAACATACACACAATGAAACATAAACAAAATTAGAAAATTTGAAAGACAAACATTAAAATAAGTAAAAAGATGTTACTTCCTTCTTGTGCCCCAACAATTGTCTTTTGCTCACTGGGGAGAGATGGAGGTGAGATGTCTGCTCTAGGCTTACTCACAATCATTATCCTAGGGCTTTCCTTTCCATCAGTCTAGAAATTCCTTTTGGCTATTTCTTGTGTTGGACCTGTTTCTTGAATTCCGTGTTTCTTCCTTCTGAGTTCTCTCATTTGGATGAAGCATATCCTCTGGTAACTTCCTAAGGAAAAGTGCAAAGGAGGTTAATTTCCTGAGATTTTGTTTGTCTAAAAATGTGTTTATATAAAAAAGTAAAAATATAAGCCACAGACTGGGAGAAAATATTTGTAAGACACTTGTCTGTAAAGGTCCTATGTCCAAAATATGTGAAGAAATTTACAAAACTCAACAACAGGGCAGTGAAGAATCCAATTAAAAATGGGCAAAATATCCAGACACCAAAGAAGATATATAGATGTCAAATAAACATGAAAAGCTGCTCAACATCATATGTCATTAGAGAATTGCAAATTAAAACAATAATGAGAAACCACTACATGTTGCTGATTAGAATGGCCAAAATCCAAAATGTGACAAGACCAAATGCTGTCAAGGACATGGAGCAGCAGGAATTTTCCTTTATTGCTGGTGGGAATACAAAATGGTACAGCTACTTTAGAAGACAGTCTGGTGGTTTCTCAGAAAATTAAATATGGTTTAGTATATAATACAACAATTATCTTGTTGCTATTTACTCAAATGAGATGAAGATTT
Source organism: Bubalus bubalis (assembly GCF_019923935.1). Lineage (NCBI taxonomy): Eukaryota > Metazoa > Chordata > Mammalia > Artiodactyla > Bovidae > Bubalus > Bubalus bubalis. The sequence continues at coordinate 42,131,491 of NC_059166.1, forward strand.
ATGTCCACACAACAGCCTGCATAAGAATATTTACAGAAACTTTATTCATAATGGTCCAGACTTGGAAACAAAGACATCCTTCAATAGGCAAATGGACAAACAAACTGGGGGCTGTCTATACCATGAAATAGTATTTAGCAATAAGAAAGTCTATCAAGCCATGAAAAGACATGGGGGTAACTTAAATGCACTGCTCAGTGAAGAAAGCTAGTCTGAAAAAGCTACATGCTGTATGATTCCAGCTATATAATATTCTGGAAAAGGCAAGAATATGAAGAGAGTAAAAACATTAATGGTTGACAGGTTCAGATGAGAGAGAAGGAGGGATGAGAGATGGGGAGCATAGGCAATTTTTCGGGACTTGAAACTGCTCCACATGATATTGTAACGGTGAATAGATAACAATATACATTTGTCAAAAATAGAAGTGTAAAACACAAAGAGTAAACTTTAAGGTAAACTATGGACTTTAGTTAATAATAATGTATTAACATTCAGTCATTAATTATAACAAATGTACCACACCAATATAGGATGCTAATAAAAAGGGAAACTTCATGTTGTTGGGGTGATGGGGAAGAGTGGGAAAAAGGATACATGGGAACTTGGCAATTTCTGTTTATTTTTTTCTATAAATATAAAACTGCTCTAAAAAAGTCTATTAAATTTAAAAAGTCTTTATTCTTGCATTTGACAAATAATTTGATTTGGTATAAAGGATTCAAGATTAGAAATAATTTTCATTCAGAATCTTTAAGCACGGTTCTATTGCCTGCTACATTCAGTACTGCTCTTAGAAATCTCATACCATTTTATGTAATGATCTGTGGAATAATCTGCTTGCCCTCACGCGTTCCATTCCCCAGAACTTTCAAAATCTTCTCTTTTACTGCTTTGAAATTTTGTAATGATCCAGGTCCTTCTTTCATTAGCTTCATTGGCATTAAAAATTTTTTTTAATTAAGTATAGTCAATTTACAATGTTATGCTAATTTCTTCTGTACAGCAAAGTAATTTTGTTATATGTATGTATATATATATTCTTTTTCATATTCTTTTCCATTAAGGCTTATTATTGGATATTGGATATAATTCCCTGTGCTATATTGTAGGACTTTGTTGTTTATCCATTTTATATATAATAGTTTGCATCTGCTAGTCCCAAACTCCTGTCTATCTCCTCTCACCTGCCTTTGGGAAGCACAAATCTGTTCTTTATGAGTCTTTTTCTCTTTTGTAGATAGGTTGGTTCATTTGTGTCATATTTTAGACTCCACATATAAGTGATATCATTTCATAGTTGTCTTTCTCTTTCTGACTTACTTCACTCAGTAAAGAATCTCTAGGTCCATTCATGTAGCTTCCAATAGCATTATTTTATTCTTTCATTGGCTTTTTAATCTGTAGACTTGTGTCCAATAGAACTTTTCTTATATTACTTTTTGGATAATTTCCTGCTATATTTTTCATCTTCTCTCCTGTTAATCTTGACCTCTGGATTGACCTCTAATTTTCTTATCTTTTCTTTTCTAATACAATATCTGATTTTGTTGTTTTTGTTATTGAATTTCATGTTCTCTTCTAGACCTTACTGTCCAATCTTCCAATTGGATTTGTCTTTTTTGCTATCATTTTCCCTACTCTGAAGCTATTATTTTAGCATCTTTGGAATTTTCTTCTTTCTTCATTGCCTTTTTGTGTCTCCTACTATGCCACTGGTCCCTTGTGTTGGAGACTTTCCTCAACTGCCTGATAATCCTTGCCTGTCTATATTTGGTTAAGAACAGAGTAGTAAAAAGCTAATTGGAACTCTGTGCCTGTGTGGGACTGATCAACTGGTGAATGGTGCTGTGGGACAATTGGTGGGCACAGAGATTTTTAATTGAATTCTCAGCATGTTTGTATGTGTTGTATCTTCAGGTTCATTTACTACAGCGAAGGATACTACCATCTCCTGCCTTGGAGTATAATGCTGGCTGCTTGAGCTCAAGGGTTGACAATGGGCAAGGCTGGAGTTTCAGCATCCATAATGCAGATTTTCACTTGGTCCCTCTTTTTTCACCTTTAGTACTGCTGGACTTCCCTGGTGGCTCAGCAGAATCCATCTGCTAGTGCGGGAGACATGGATTTGATTGCTGGGTTGAGAAGAACCCCTGGAAAAGGAAATAGCAACCCACTCCAGTATTCTTGTCTGGTAAATCCCATGGACAGAGAAGCCTGGTGGCTACAGTCCATGGGGCCGCAAAGAGTTAGACACAACTTAGCAACTAAACACTAATAACAACAGCAACAACAACGGCATCTCTACTGTCCTCTATGGTGGTTATTCTTTCTTGTCTGGAGACTTTCCATTTTAAGTTCTCCAGATACTGTTCAGAGGGATGTGTGAGCAAGAGGCTTAAATTTTCTCATGGTTGACTAATGGGATCCTCTTCAGATCCACTCCTGAGTTATTTTGATGCTCTGTTAATCTTTGGTAACATTTTTGCTGTTATGACAAGATGCTCCAACATCAACTTCTATATTCCCTGTATTGACCTGGAATTAAACATTCTCTCCAAGCATTCTTGGTTCCTTTTAGTCAAAAATGGTATTTAGAGGCAAAACCTCAGTGCTGAGATACTCGTTGCTACTGAAATAATCATTGTGGTGGGCCTTTTCAATGGGCAGATTTAGGAACTATTTATTTTCAAGGTAAAATTAGGAACTCATTGTGATATTTCAACTTAAAATCAGGACAGGTCTTCTATTTAATGTTTCTGGTTTTACATCTATACTTTCTTTCCTCTACACTGAGAGTCCTAGCTCCCAAAGTCACTGAAACGATTGAATTAGAATATCGTATAATTGCACATTTGTTTTTTACTCATAGAATACACAGAACAGTGACAGAATAGCAATACCAACATTTCAACCAACAAATGATTACTGAAAATAGTTTAAGATTTTTTTTGGTAGTTCTTTGTGTTTTTAGAGTCTTTTCCACTAGGTATGAGCTGTCATATTATTGTACTTTAAAATCATCTGAATTGGTTCTTTCCTGTATGGCTATGGTATCAACCAGATATACATTTGGATTCATTTCTTTTTAGCTTCAAAAAGAGGTCTTTTGAAACTTAATTTTATTTTATAATTTGTAAGATATTTATATGATTTCAAAGTCAAATCTATGAAACAAAGCTATTCAAAGGACTTGAGCCTTTACTCTCGTACTCTTAACTCCATCCCCTTCTCTCTTTTATAGGTAACCATTTGTTTCTATTTTAGCATATACATGGCTATATCTTTAAATGCATATATTTTAAAAAGCATGTGTATATTTAATATATGCATATATGTATGAATATACATGTCTTTGTGTATATGCGGACACACACATATATAAGCAGCACACATATTCACACAGTTGGCCTTGCATATCCATGGGGTCTGCATCTGCAGACTCAACCAACTATAGAGTGAAAATTTGTAAAGAAAAAAGAAAATTTCAGAAAGTTCCCCAAAGCAAGACTTGAATTGGTGCAACAACCCAGTCCCTTGCCATCCTATGCTTGAAAAATAAGACAGTTTTCTTCTCCCTTGACCTCCTTGCCTCCAACCTCTTCTGTGTTCCATAACTAGATAGATAATCTTAAAATATTTATTTGACTTTGTTATTTTCCCATGGAAAAAATCTTTGGTAGTTTCTTGATGTATAAAAGATAAAATCCATATTTCTTAACCTGTGCAATAACACCTCCCTCCCACGCCAGCCTTATCACTACCCTTCTGATTCATTTGTGCAAACTTTTGGTTTCAGTTACACCATCCTGCAAACTCAGTTTTAATGTTTCCACCTCCATGTCTTCGTGTAAGCAATTTCTTATCCCTACAGTGTCCTTCTTTTCTTCTTTGTGCATGTTGGTTACATATATTTTCAAGACTGTTTCGGTCATTTTGCAGAAGCAGAACAGGATGGATCATCATCCAGTGTTTGGTTTCCAATATGGTTTATACGTCAAGACTGATGATGTCATGCCTGCACCAAGAGGGTATGTAAAGATCTAGTTCTCACATACTGGAACTTTCTATGGACAGCAAGACTGATTCTGCTTTTATTGTGATTAGGGAGTGGGGTGGAGAAGGAAATGGCAACCCACTCCAGTGTTCTTGCGGAGAATCCCAGGGACGGGGGAGCCTGGTGGGCTGCTGTCTATGGGGTCGCACAGAGTCGGACACAACTGAAGTAACTTAGCAGCAGCAGCAGGGAGTGGGGTTAGGATGAGGGATCCCACATGGGCCAGGGCTTGTGTAGTTTCTATTTATTTCCACTACCAAAAGACGCAGCATCTGAGTTTCTTATTGGCTTGCCAAGATGTGAGGCCAAAGGGATCTGGGAGTGATGGTGCTTGTAAGCTCCCAGCTGTCATACAAAAAAATGGAGTCAGACTCTATTACAAAGACCCCCATCCAAATCCTTCTGAGCTTCTCAATTCACAGAATCCCCAGCATTCAGCTTTGCTGCCTCGCATGTCATTCACCTTTTCTGATCTTTGACTGATGGAAATGAATTGAATTATTTTAGAGTCATATGCCTAGAGGTGAATCCAAGTTGTATAGATCCTGAAGCTTATATAGCTTGGAGTGTGGTTCTCTTAATGAAAAATAGTACAAATTAGGTATGAGGGCTTGGAAGAGGTTGTACTTGACAAGGGCCCTTAAACTTCATCAACTGCATGGTCAGTCTGCCTCTGCGTTGCTCTTGTGCATTAAAAATAAACATTAAAAATACATGTTGTACATTTCATTTTTTTATTGGTCGAAGTTCTGAGTTTTTACATTTGTATGGATTCTTGTAACCACTGTGACAATCAGGATACAGAGCAAGGCCAACACCGCAAAGAATGCCTTGTGTTGTCCTTCCTTATTCAGACCCTCCCCCGACCTCTTGTATATTTTGATTTTTTCATGATGATACCTTGCATCTGTAGGAGTTTTTTGTTTTTGATGATAATGGTAAGAAAAATTACATGCTCTATTTTAGTAGGAATAGATTCCTGGTGATGAACAGAGGCATTTAGCATATGCTATGATAAGATTACATAACAGGCCTTCTATACAACTTAAGTCAGAATTCATGAACTAAAAAAATGACTGTGTTTTGGTTTGAGAACTTCATTGATGAACTTTGTGAAATTCAACTAGTTTTAGATCCCTCCCTTTGGTTGACATTTGACTCAACTGGCATAGCATAATGCTTTGAACATGTAGATGTTTAATAAATACTTGGTGATTTAAATTAGTGGACTAACTGGCTGAACCCAGGAGTTAAAAAGGCTCAACTCTAAGCAGTATTCTTTTAAAAGTGTACACCTTTCTTTATTTATTCTTTATGTATGTGTGTATGTAAATAAATTTATAAGTTTACAGACAGATATATTTCTCTTCTTTTAGAGTTCTAGAAACAAGATTAGGACTCACAGAGCTGCAAATAAGATTGTTTAGGGAGGGCTAATTGCTCAAATCTAGAGAAAGCTAGTTCTTCTCAAATGAAGCAAGTTGTGAAGAGAGAAGAAAAAGTCTTTTGCAGAGATATCAACGGAAATATGTAACTCCCCTGTAGCACTGGAGAAGGAAATGGCAACCCACTCCAGTATTCTTGCCTAGAGAGTCCTGTGGACACAGGAGCCTGGTGGGCTGCTGTCCATAGAGTCGCACAGAGTCGGACATGACTGAAGTGACTTAGCAGCAGCAGCAGCAGTCCCAAACACTTCTGCCTAGTACATATCAGATTGATCAGATCAATTTTCCCCACACTCATCTGCAACTGATGAATACCTAATTTACTGTTTTGGAAGAACCACTACTCCTGGATCCTAAATTTCCACTTAGCTTGAAATTTAATGTGGCTTTTCAAACTGGGAAGGAGGAAACAGAAGGCTTTTCTCCCTGTCTTAATGCCTGATGATGAATTGTTTTCAAATATCACCGTGTACCTGACCTTCAGCAGGAAATCATGGTCCTTGGTTTGCTCACTGCAGAGCAAAGAAGGGTCACAGAACTGGATCTCCCAGATAAAAGTCCAATTAACCTCAACATAGTTGCTCACAGAGTCAAAAGAAGCAGCAGAAGGCACTAGCTTTAGCTCCCAAGTGCATCTCCTTTTCCTGTGATTAATTATATTTAATATTAACCAAAGAGTGTTAATTCAGCCCAAGAGGAAGGTCAAGAGTTCCGATCCCTTCTGTCTCCCCACCACTCTCTGACTGTCTCCCCATCAGAGTCTTGTCAACAGCCAGGTGGTTCGCTTGTTTAGCGGGACTACAAACAGAAGGACTGGTGAGAGTTTCTAGAAAAAGCAGTGCTAGCAGCAGCTGGCAGCCAGCCAATGTAGAGTTCTCTGGAGAACCCCAGACATTTTTATCCTCATCTATAGGCCTGGGGTTTGAAACAGTGTGATCTTTCCCAGAAGGAGAGCCCAGGTTGACAAAAGGCGGTCTTGTGTAATAGCACCATATTACATTTTTAAAAACTGGCTCGCAGTTGCTTTATTCACATTTCTGTGAAAGATTTATCTGCATAGACCAGACTCGGCTGTAGATCATTTCCTATTGTGTCTAAAATGATAAGACTAGTTATTTCTTGTGTTCAACCCTTGTGGGGAATTAGGTGGCCATCCCTTTGCCTCTTTGGTTCCATTCTGCTCAATTCCCAGGCATTTACTATCATCCAAATTGTGTTTGATTAGCATAAGCTAGATTTCCCACAAGAGTTTTCCTAATACATTTCTTCTTCAATCCAGTCCCACTTGGAAACAGTAAGCCCATTTTGTTCATCTAGTATGTCATTCAAATAGATACCAAAGAGAGATGTGTGTGATCCTTGGTGCTTGGCGATGACAAGAATGGAGGTTGTGGGATGTGGTTCAGAAACCAATGCAGTAACAGTAAGCAGAATGGCAGAGGAGTGAAGAGAGACCCCTCCTCTGGCCACCGCCCCCGACTGCTGTCCTCACCATGCATGTGATCAGCCTTCTGTTTGGGGACAAAAACGATATCAAAGGAGCTGTGACTTTTTTTTTTAAAGAACAAAGTCTCTGTAAAATTCGATGAAGTAAAAGACTTTGTTGCAGCATTAAAGAATCTCTTGGCTATCCAAGGACAGGAAGTGAGGAGTGAAGGCAATTCTCTTTCAAGAGCTGTATGGCCTTTTCCTCTCACGGTGTATCTGTGTGTTTTGTGATTTTTGTCTGAGAGTGGCAGACTTTTCTGCAACCATGGGAATTCTTTGAGACCGAGGTTGAAGTTGGGACTGCCAACCCAGGCCCCCTCTGTTTGAAGCTTTTCAGACTCTACCGCTAGCAGGAATCTGGACTGCAAGCCAGGTGAGAATTGGCTTAGGGCTGGCTTAGGGTGTCCACTCAGCACCAAGACCCAGAGAAATGAGGTCCTTGTTTCCGCTTTCTGTAGAGTGGAGTTTATTTCTCACTCATCTGTATGTGCACTGAAGGTGTAGTCCTCTGGGGTTCCAACATTATGGGAGGGGTCTTCAATCAGATTGTGCATCTTGATTGGGTCCCCAGTTCAGGGCAGAAGTTCAGAAGCTCCATGGTTTGGCAGAAATTTTCAGGGTGAAAGCCAGCTTTGGTATTCATTGCTGACCAGGGTCCCTGCTCTGATTCCTTTCTGCAGAAAACTTTATTTTTTGCCAGCTCATTTAAAAAAAAAAATTAATTAGCTGCTATTTCAGTTGTCTTAATCCATGAGTTTTTGGGAAGATCAGGAATTAATCTCACAATGTCTCTACTTCTCTATGAATTTCTCTCTGTATTCCTTTCTCTGTTAAGCTGACTTATTTTAGTCTTCCAGAATTCCAGCTTATTGTGGTTTGTATAACTAAGGTCTCTTTAGTTCTGGTACTACTTCTGTTTCTGCCCTCACTGCTCTTTGCCCCCATCATTCCAATTCCTAAATGAAATTGACAAGGGAATCTAAATATCAAGCAGAGCCATTCAGATTCATGGGTCATTGGTCACTGCTGCTGTTGGGTTACAGTCCACCTAGATTTCCATCAGGTGTGGTCAGTGTGTGTGTGTGTGTGTGTGTGTGTGTTGCCAGGAGTGGGGGAGCATGGGCCATGTCTCATGAAATGTAGTCGCCATTTCTTAACAGGGTTGTGGGCACATGGTTTCCGCTCGAAGAAGGTATGGGAAGGAACCATGAAACATTTTTAGTACAAAACCTATAAGAACAATTATCCCCCCTCCTGCCTTAAAAACAATAACAGGAAAGAACTGGATGGATTCAAGGCAGAAATGGTTTCTATAACACCCATTCTTAAAGTGAGATGGATGGTTCATGACAATCATAGTAGAATCCTGCCTTCAGACTAGTATCATGACCATTAAATCCAACTCCCTGTTTATGCCATTTTGAAAGACCATGAAATTATTGCAGAAACACATGAGGGCCAAAATAGATTCATGAAAAGCAGTTTAGAAACTACTTTAGCAACTTTTATTAAGTAGTCTTTTTAAAGTATTAACAAATGGCCAAGAACTCATTTGAGACGCATATTTGTATCTCTGCCCTGGCGCTATAATGAAATAAGGTACAGCATCCCTTTCACCTCTCCTCTCAGCTTCAGTCACTTGACAGCTAAACTTGTTGAAAGAGTTGTCTATAGGCACTGCCCCTACTTTTCTAGTGCCCAGCTTCACCTCAAGTCACTAAAATGTGCACCACAATCCTTAGCACGGCAGCAATTTAATGGGAACTGGGACTCATTTGTTTTGTTCACGACTGTATCTCCAGCAGAGCAACAGTGCCTAACACAATAGGCTCTCAATGGATATTTGGGGAAGAAACAATAACTGTAATGGAATAGTAACTACCCATTTATATGAAAATGTTTATGGACGTTTTAAATAATATTAGGAAATGCTTAAATAGGAAAAAGACTAGAAAATATTTCATATGATCTCAGCTATTACCATGCATGGAAAAAAGACCAGAAGGAAACACACTGAAATGTTAACAGTGGTTCTCTGGAGCCGGATTATAAATGATAATTACTTTCTTTTTTGTCTGTTTTTTCTTTTCCCTCATTCTGCCAGTCTTTAATAATGGCAGTTGATGTCATTAAACCAAAATGAAATCCAAGCAATAACATAAAAGATGTGGCTTAGTTTTTCAATGCACCTTACTTTCAGGCTTAAATGGCAAATATTATTGTACTTACTGAAGATGATGTACTGGATAAGATTGCATCTGATAAGTGGAGAGTAATTGTTCAGAGGATAATGGATTTATTGGTACCTATCATTATAATTGTTTGTTTCATCTTCTAACCAGACAACAAACACTTTACTACAAGACAGTGGTCACAACAACAACATTTATTTATTGAATGGTAAATGTGTATGGCACATCCATTATCTTATTTAAGCATCACACTAATCCTCTAAAGCAGGGGTCCTAAACCTCTGGGATCTAATGCCAGATGATCTGAGGTGGAGCTGATGTAATAATAATAGAAATAAAGTTTATAATAAATGTGATACACTTGAATCATCCTGAAACCATCTCCTAAGCCCAGGTCCATGGAAAAAATTGTCTTCCACGAAACCAGTCCCTGGTGCCAAAAAGGTCAGGGACTGCTGCTCTAAAGGAAATGTGATTAGTCCCAATTTTCATATGAGAAAACTGAGGCATAGAGTGTGTGTAGAACTGGTCCAGGATCACAGTCTTAGTAAAGGTCCAGATCAAGTTCTTAACCAGAGCTCTGGGGATCATGGCTTTTATCAGCACCCTCACAACTGGTTTATCCTACATGCTGAGGCATGATGCTAAATACAACCTACAAACTCCACCCAGAAACCCACCCATTGCAGGAATTTTCAGGCTGCTGCACACATTGCTGTATATGTGCTCTTTTTCCACCATGGTTGGCTGAAGCGGCAAAAGAGTTCATGGTTGGCTTAGGTCAAGCTAGGTATTGGGCTAAAGTGAGAAGCACTTGGTGCAAATGACTTGAAGAGTTGTCATTGCTGAGGAATGTATAAAACCAAAAATATACTTTAAAAGGGCTTCCCTGATGGCTCAGCGGGTAAAGAATCCACCTGCAATGAAGGAGACACAGGAGACTGGAGTTTGATCTCTGGGTTGGGAAGATCCCCAGGAGGAAGAAAATGGCAATCCACTCCAGTATTGCCTGAAAACTCTCATGAACGGAGAAGCCTGGCAGACTACAGTCTGTGGGGTCGCAAAGAGTCAGACATGACTGAGCAACTGACACACGCATACTTTAAAAATCTGCACTGCACACAGATAAATGCACACAGCCCGCATGGGCTGAACTGGACCAGGACACCACACGTGGGCTGTTGGGGGGTCTGGTTGGGTAGCAGGATGAGTAGCAGAGCAGCAGCAGCCATGACCCTTTGCCTCACAGTCTCTGGGCATAGCATTCAGAATAGGACTTTTCTCTTTTTTTTTTTTTTTCCCAATTGGGAAAGTTATATGCACATGGTAAAAAAAAAAAAAAAAAAGGTACAAAATAAAATACAGTGAAACATCATCCCCCACCCACAATTCTCATTTCTTCTTCCCAGAGACAACCACTGTTACCCATTTCTTAGGTGTTTCTGCAGAAGATTTTTATGCAAAAAAGTATACTCAGTATTTATGTATATGCTGTTTGAAATGCACACTCCAGTTATCATTTCATCCATCTCCCATTTCTCCTCTTAATACACCTTGAAAGAGCTACCATGTATAGCTGTGCACAAGGCACTTGGTCCAGCGAAGAGTGGAGGCTGAGATTCAATAAACTGTTCTCTGGCAGGAGGCTAGGGCAGCCTGGAAGAGGAACACTTTCTTTAATTTGCACACAGGTACCATCTTGGGCTTTAGAGTCTGTCTAGATCAGCACACATTCATCTACTTTACTCTTTTTCGTCACTGCAGAGAATTTTGCTGTAGCAGATGAACAGTCCTTTCATTTCCAGTTGGTGGACATTTGGGTTCTTTCTAATCTTTTGCTTTTAGGAAAAATATTGTAATGCAGTTCCTTGTCTAAACATTTTGGTTCACTTGCATGAGCACACCTGAAGGGTCAATTTCCGTATGCCATTTCTGAGATCTGGAAACATTTGGTTTCAAAGAAACAAAATACATTGATTTGAAAAGACCTGAACTCCAGAGGTATTTGGTCTTTAATTTTTGTAAACAAGAGTTCAGATTCCCCTCCATCCTCAGCCTTGATAATTGACTTCCAGCTGCCAAGGGAAGTGTTTGCTTTCTTCTCTTGGGTCCTAATCATCCACTGCAGGTGCCTTTTCTCTCTTGACCCTGCCCTCACCACCCCCAGAATTGTTCTTACCACCCCCAGAATTGTCTCTGTCAGCAGGGTTCTGTACCCCAGCAATGCTCTCTCTTCTTGGGGAAGTTCGTCTTCCCTGAGGTTCAGAAGAATCAGAAATTTTCACCAGATTTCCATGGGAGGGTGTGCTTTGTTCTCATACTTCTGAAGGCTTTGGTTTTCTTGCTATTAATATCAATAAATCTTCTGACTTGTCAAAGTACAGACAGTGTAAAAGGTTGAAGTAAAGGAATTTACATGACAGACTTTTTATCTCAGAGGCAGTGTAGTAGAGTAAACAGAAAAGGGCTTTTCTTTTTTTTTTTTTTTCATTTTATTTATTTATTTTTAAATTTTATTTTATTTTTTAACTTTACAATATTGTATTGGTTTTGCCATATATCAAAATGAATCCGCCACAGGTATACATGTGTTCCCCATCCTGAACCCTCCTCCCTCCTCCCTCCCCATACCATCCCTCTGGGTCGTCCCAGTGCACTAGCCCCAAGCATCCAGTATCGTGCATCGAACCTGGACTGGCGACTCGTTTCATATATAATATTATACATGTTTCAATGCCATTCTCCCAAATCATCCCACCCTCTCCCTCTCCCACAGAGTCCAAAAGACTGTTCTATACATCAGTGTCTCTTTTGCTGTCTCTTATACAGGGTTATCGGAGAAGGCGATGGCACCCCACTCCAGTGCTCTTGCCTGGAGAATCCCATGAACGGAGGAGCCTGGTGGGCTACAGTCCATGGGGTCGCTGGGAGTCGGACACGACTGAGTGACTTCACTTTCACTTTTCACTTTCATGCACTGGAGAAGGAAATGGCAACCCACTCCAGTGTTCTCGCCTGGAGAATCCCAGGGACGGGGGAGCCTGGTGGGCTGCCGTCTGTGGGGTCGCACAGAGTCGGACACAACTGAAGCGACTCAGCAGCAGCAGCAGCAGCATACAGGGTTATTGTTACCATCTTTCTAAATTCCATATATATGCGTTGGTATACTGTATTGGTGTTTTTCTTTCTGGCTTACTTCACTCTGTAGAATAGGCTCCAGTTTCATCCACCTCATTAGAACTGATTCAAATGTATTCTTTTTAATGGCTGAGTAATACTCCATTGTGTATATGTACCACATATGTACCATATGTACCACATATGTACCACATATACACAATGGAGTATTACTCAGCCATTAAAAAGAAAAAGGCTTTTAAAAATCATAGAATGGTGACTAGAATCCTAGATCTGCCATGCTTGATAATGGATGTCAGTTCAGTCGCTCAGTCATGTCCAACTCTTTGCGACCCCATGAATCACAGCATGCCAGGCCTCCCTGTCCATCACCAACTCCCAGAGTTCACTCAGACTCACGTCCTTGGAGTCAGTGATGCCATCCAGCTATTTCATCCTCTGTCATCCCCTTCTCCTCCTGCCCCCAATCCCTCCCAGCATCAGGGTCTTTTCCAATGAGTCAACTCTTCACATGAGGTGGCCAAAGTACTGGAGTTTCAGCTTTAGCATCATTCCTTCCAAAGAAATCCCAGGGCTGATCTCCTTCAGAATGGACTGGTTGGATCTCCTTGCAGTCCAAGGAACTCTCAAGAGTCTTTTCCAACACCACGGTTCAAAAGCATCAATTCTTTGGTGCTCAGCTTTCTTCACAGTCCAACTCTCACATCCATACATGACCACTGGATAAACCATAGCTTTGACCAGACGGACCTTTGTTGGCAAAGTAATGTCTCTGCTTTTCAATATGCTGTCTAGGTTGGTCATAACTTTTCTTCCAAGAAGTGAGCGTCTTTTAATTTCATGGCTGCAGTCAACATCTGCAGTGATTTTGGAGCCCCCAAAAATAAAGTCTGACACTGTTTCCACTGTTTCCCCATCTATTTCCCATGAAGTGATGGGACCAGAGGCCATGATCTTCGTTTTCTGAATGTTGAGCTTTAAGCCAACTTTTTTACTCTCCCCTTTCACTTTCATCAAGAGGCTTTTGAGTTCCTCTTCACTTTCTGCCATAAGGGTGGTGTCATCTGCATATCTGAGGTTATTGATATTTCTCCCAGCAATCTTGATTCCAGCTTGTGTTTCTTCCAGCCCAGCGTTTCTCATGATGTACTCTGCATAGAAGTTAAATAAGCAGGGTGACAATATACAGTCTTGACGTACTCCTTTTCCTATTTGGAACCAGTCTGTTGTTCCATGTCCAGTTCTAACTGTTGCTTCCTGACCTGCATACAAATTTCTCAAGAGGCAGGCCAGGTGGTCTGGTATTCCCATCTCTTTCAGATGTGTATAAGCCTCTTTATGTGTCACTGGCAACCAGTAACTGGCATTAATATTGGTGACGATGATGGTGATGTTACTCTATGTGAATGAATAGATAAGTCTTGAGGTCTGTTTTGGGTGTCCTATAGATGTTAACTGATGTTCACTCCATATAGTAAGCATCATAACTTCATTTTAAAGACAAGGCCAGTTTAGGATTAACAGATACATGCCATGATCCCTAGGTTGGGAAGATCTCCTGGAGAAGTGAAAGGCTACCAATTCCAGTATTCTGGCCTGGAGAATTCCATGGACTGTGTAGTCCATGGGGTCGCACAGACTCAGACACGACTGAGCGACTTCCACTTCACGTACATGCTGCTATATATAAAACAGATAACCAGCAAGGAGCTACTGTATAGTCCAGGGAGGAATACTCAGTATCTTGTAATAACTTGTAAGGGAGAAGACTCTGAAAAAACTAGATATATATGTATGTATAGCTGAATCATTTTGCTGTATAACTGAAACTAACACAACATTGTAAATCAACTAGATTTCAATTAAAGAAAAGAGACAAGGCCAGAGAGATGAAATAACTTGTTCAAGGATTCAAAGCTATTAAGGAGCTGGTATACAAGCCACACTTTCTCATGTGAGCTGATATTCCTTTCTAGATTTGTACCATGAAATATTTTTTTAGGGAAGTAAGCAATGTTTTAATGATGTTGGGAGCTGAGAGTTATATAGGTTCATTCTTTCTGCTTTCCAAAGACGATTTCTTTTCAACCTATTTGCAAACAGCATTCAGATTTTAAGAGTAGCTTTGCTGAGCAACGATACAAAAGATGCCTTGTTAGGAGGACAGGTTTACTAACAAGGTTTGGGATCTGAAGAATTAATAAAGAAGCCCTCATGAAGCAACCTTTGATCTGCAATTCTATAAAAATGTACTGTCAGGAGAAGTGCTTTGCTGATCTTCTCTGTAGCCTTGAATATGTTACTGTCTGTTATGTATGCTTCTCAGTATGTACTATGGTCCTAAAGAAACTTTCCTATTTTCTTTATCCTCTGTATTCATCTTTCCACCTATGAAACATATCAGGTCCTTAATTCCTTTCTCCATTGCTAAGCTGGAATCTAGACAGCTTATTTCTCTTATCTCTTTCTAACTCCACGGTGGTAGATTTTCTTGTTTCTTATCTTTTTTTTGAGAAATATTACTTGTAGGATACGTTTTGGGGTGGGAGGAAGGAAGATAAGGCAGCCTTGGGGGAAAGGCAGACGTGAAGTTTTGCCTTTTGGAAAGCGACCTGTGCGGGCAGCTGCAATCCTGACCGTAGTCTTCCCACTGAATTTGACCAATGATTATCGTCCTTATTGGGAACTGAGGGAATTTTGAGGGAATCACTTGTACAATGTTGCTGTTCAGAGTGAACATGTTCACATTTACTCTTTCTGAACAATATCTTCCTTCTCTTTAGATGATCTAGCCATATTGTTTGGGCTTCCCTGGTAGCCCAGCAGGTAAACAGTCCACCTGCAATGCAGGAGACCCAGGCTCAATTCTTGAATAGGGAAAATCTGCTGAAGATAGGCTACCCACTCCACTATTCTTGGGCTTCCCTATAGCTCAGATGGTACCGCATCCACCTGCAATGCATGAGACGTGGATTTGATCCCTGGGTTGGGAAGATCCCCTGCAGGAGGGCATGGCAACACACTCCACTATTCTTGTATGGAGAATCCCCATGGACAGAGGAGCCTGTTGGGCTCATGGAGTTGCAAAGAGTCTGACATGACTGAAGCGAGTTAGCACAGCACAGCCATGTTGTTACAGCTACAGGATGATCCTTTAAAACTTTTGTCCTTTCTATTATAAGAGTTTAATTTTGAATGCAATTTGGAGCATCCATCCAAAAAGCATTTACAAGGTGCCTACTGGGTGAGGTAGGTGTTAGTAGATACAGTGATGGTTCCAGTCTAATCTGAGTAAGGCTGTTAGATAAAATACAGAATGCTGAGGTAAATTTGAATTTCAAATATTCAACAAATAATTTTTAAAGTATATATTTGGTTGCATTGGGTCTTAGTTGCAGCATGTGAACATTCCCTGACCAGGGATTGAACCTGGGCCCCTTGCATTGGGAGTGCAGAGTCTTAGCCACTGGACCACTGAGAAAGTCCCATACAACACATAATTTTTAAAGTATAAGTATGTTCCATACAAAATTTGGGACATATTTAATACTAAAAATTACCTACTATTTATCTGAAATTTAAATTTAACTGACAATCTGTATTTTAATACACTAAGTCTGACAACCTTAATTGTGGGAAACTAACATATAAATTGCATGAATGTGGGATAAATAAATGCTGTGATTGCCATGTGATAAAATATTCCCGTTGTTACTTCTGTGATATTTGCAGAGAAGAAACTCTGGCAGAGAACAGAGAAGTAGCCTGGCAAAGGGATGTGTCTCTAGTCTGATGGGTTAGAGAGCTGGGGTTGTAACGGTCTGTTCTAGTCGGATGGGGAAAATCAAGCAGAGTTTTGTGAAGACACTCTGTAGTCTCATATACGGATTATTTAAATCCTCCCCACTCCAGTTGCCATCTCCCAGAAACAGCCTTCAAGAAAACCACTGGTATTGACATTTTGGGTGCCTCCTGGGTCAGGTATTTAATTGGCAGATTAGTTTCCATGGCCTCTGTGTCTGGCTATATAAAAAAAAAACCAAAACCAATAAACTAATATTTATGTGTTTAATAACTACAGTGCTAAAAATACTGTATTTTTGATGATTTAGGAAGGATGAGGGGAATGGCAAAGGACAAAGGGTATGAAGTAATCAGATTCCTGCTCTTGATCAGTCTGTGGTGCCCTTGTGTGTGTGTTGGGGGTGGGTAGGTGGAGGTGGAGGGAGTGGGGATGGAAGTAGGGCTTGGGGCTGGGAGAACCAAGCCCCAAATACTAAAGAGCCACGTTATTTTAAGCAATGTTAAAAGAACCAGGCAAAGATTTGGAGTTTATTTTCATAGGTTTTGACCTTGGCACTTCACTGTTAAGGGCCTCGAGTAGGTTTCATCCAGCAAAGTTGCCTGAAGGAGATAAATTTGAATTTGGCCTTGAAGATTTGGAATTTGAGTGAATGTAGGAGGGAAAAAGGCACTGCCCATTAGGAGAATCAGACACAACTGCATATTTTAGCTTGTGTGTGTGTGTATGTGTGTATGTGAGAGAGGAGGCCCAATGGGCCCAGCTAGTATGAAGGTGACAGGGTGTGTATGTGTGTGTGTGAGAGAGGAGGACCAATGGGCCCAGCTAGTACAAAGGTGACAGAGTGAGGAAATACAAGCTGACTCCCAGGTTTGAGAGTGGCAAGGTTATTTGTTAACTGATCAGATTTCAGACTCAAGGACAAAACTTAAGGAATTCATCTTACCAAACAGAAAAAATGGTAATGAGATTTCTGGGGCAGGTTGGTAAAAGTAGGGCAAAGCAGTGGTTTGAGATTGGATAATATCTTAGATAACTCAAGAGTTGTCCCACTTTTGATTGAATTACTCAAGAATTCAGAAAATTGCTTCACAGAAGTTATGTTCTTGCAATCATATTCTGCCAGAGGCTTCCAGCAGGTGGTATATTAGGAAAAATATTTACATAGAAGAAGATAAAGAGTCATTTTATTTTCCTCCTAATCCATGTTATACCTTAATTGCCTTATGGAAAAATCCTTTTCGCCTGGCTCTCTTTCTTGCATGGAAAACAGATCATGAATGCTGGAAAATTGAACTGCAGTCTTCTGCCAGAGCAGGAAAATGCATTATTGTTGGGCTGGTTGTTTTATTAGAGATTTATGCAGAGGCTGAATATCTTTATCTAAAATTCACAGAAAAGCCTCAGGCCAAGATCCTAAAAAATGAGAATTATTTACCAAGAATTTCTTTACTCTTTTTGCTCCTTTTCTTTCTTTTCTTATCTTGCTAGTTATTTTAGTTTGGCTCTGTACAGTAGTAATAATTTCTACCCATCACCACTTTTAACCACCCTTAATTCAATATAGCTGGCTCTGTGGCTTAGTTGGATAAAGTTCCTGTCTCATAAACGGAAGATCCTGGGTTGGAATCCCAGTGGGGCCTACTGGTTGGATGGTATCACCAACTCAATGGACATGTGTTTGCACAAACTCTGGGAGATGGTGAAGGACAGGGAAGCCTGGCGTGCTGCAGTCCACAGGGTCGCAAAAAGTAGGACACAACTGAGAGACTGAACAACAACAACAAATTCAATACAGAGAGAGAGCCTGTTTGTTTTTTTTTTCTCCCCTCTTTGTGGAAATCAGGAATGATAGAAGATTTTTACCTGGATACACCTTTCCCCCGCCACTGCTGAATGAAGAAGGAACCATGATCCTGAGTTTCCCAGGAGAAGGTAATTTGGAGAATTAGGACTTTTAAGCGGAATGTTTCAATGGAGGTGTTTTCTCTGTGTGTTGATTTCCCTTCTTGTGAGTTACCTCTTTATTGCAGAACTACAGACCTTGAAAGGGTCTCCAGAGGATGTGTTGAAATGGCTTGTTGCCTGAGGCAGGCACAGACCACCAGAAGGGTGTGAGCAAACCCTTTCAGGAAGGGCTCCATAAGCCTTTATTGTTTACAAATTTAAAAAAGTTCTGTTAGAGGTGGCCTGCTAACTTTTACTGTCAACATTTATAGCCAGTTAGTAAATCACCCTTAAAAGCACATCACAGATCCATTTCTAGCGGTGTGTGCTATCCAACATAGTAGTTGTTTTTAATCATAGTCTACATTTTAATGTACACTTAAAGCACATAAAACCACATATCATGTTTCCTAAGATTTGCATCTTTATTCGAGTTAAAATTACACACATGCATTTTTCTGTTGCTTTCTTTGTTAGCATTTAATACAAAGCATGCATTTACACAGACAGAGTGCATGTAAAGTAATTGCTCTCTGGTAATTTAAGTGTATAAGCATGTCACCTGACAAACACAAGTAATTGAGGAGAAATGATTTGGGGGAACTTATAGTACTCTCGCCTGGAAAATCCCATGGGCGGAGGAGCCTGGTAGGCTGCAGCCCATGGGGTCCTGAAGAGTCAGACAGGACTGAGCGACTTCACTTTCACTTTTCACTTTCATCTTTGGAGAAGGAAATGGCAACCCACTCCAGTGTTCTTGCCTGGAGAATCCCAGGGATGGGGGAGCCTGGTGGGCTGACGTCTAGGGGGTCGCACAGTCAGACATGACTGAAGCGACTTAGCAGCAGCAGCAGCAGCATAGTACCCAGTGGAGAAGGCAATGGCAACCCACTCCAGTGTTCTTGCCTGGAAAATCCCATGGATGGAGGAGCCTGGTGGGCTGCAGTCCATGGGGTCGCACAGAGTCGGACATGACTGAAGCGACTTAGCAGCAGCAGCAGCAGCAGTATAGTACCCAGATTTCTTTAAATCTTTTTTAAAATAAGGAAATAGTTTCCAGTGTCCTGTCTGATAATTGGAAAAAAAGAGTGCTGAAGTTGTCTTTCAACCTTCCTGGTCTCTTCTGCTCTTGTGAGGTTCTTGAGCCTCTCTGTTCAAGTATCCGGTGCCCCAGGAAGCTCTGTATTCCAGTTTTCAAATGAATTCCTGGTGAGGGTCCTGCCAGCAATCATTTACATCATAGCATAAATAAGGTGAAGTTCAAAGAGCTGCTTTAAGGAGTTGTTGCTATTTCAAGTCTTTATGTCTGTGGAATGTGTTTAGGCAATTCTGGTGTCTCTGAGTGAGGGAAGGAAGTGCTCTGGGGGCTGGGGACCTCTGAAATTCCATTCTACAACTGGTCCCACTTTCCCCTTTCTATTCCTCTACTCTAAGCCATGAAGGGAAAACTAGTTGTCGAGTCCTATGTACCAGCTCTGGGCTTCCCTTATAGCTCAGTTGGGAAAGAATCTGCCTGCAATGCAGTAGACCCGGGTTTGATTCCTGGGTCAGAAGATCCCCTGGAGAAGGAAATGGCAACCTACTTTTGTAGTCTCGCCTGGAGAATCTCATAGACAGAGGAGCCTGGTGGGATACAGTCCATGGGGTCGCAAGAGTCGGACATGGCTTAGCGCCTAAACCACCACCACCATTTACCAGCTGTAAGACTCTCAAAGCTATTTCTTGTTCTGTTGTAACAGTCCAGCTGTATGAATACTGTTTACTGGATGGCAAGCACATAATTCAGCTGACTCACAGTGATTTCATGGAGGATCACTGTTACCATCCTAAGTGATACAGATGAAGAAATTGAGGCATGAAAATGTTGCAGGCATGCTAAATCACTTCAGTTGTGTACCATTCTTTGTGACCCCTCAGTGGACTGTAGCTTGCCAGGTTTCTCTGTCCAAGGGATTCTTCAGGCAAGAATACTGGAGTGGGTTGCCATGGCCTCCTCCAGGGGATTTTCCTGATCCTGGGATTGAACCCGTGTCTCTTTAGTCTTCTGCATTGGCAGGCAGGTTCTTTACCACTAGTGCCACCTGGGAAGCCTATGAAAAGGTTAGGTATATAATTTGCCCAAGGCCAACCAGATGGAGCTACTAAGTGGGTGGAGCCAGGTCCAATCCAGGCAGCAGTGGAACTCCAGAGCACATGGCATGGCTGTCCTTCTAGTAGCTGTCTACTCTGGTATCTTTAGCTTCTGCCTACAGTTTTACTTTTATTATGTTGCACAATTTCCAACATTTTAAATGTGTTTTTCATCCAAACTAAATATCCTATAATGAGTCTCTAGTGTAGCATCATTGTTTTGTAGTTTAGTCACTCAGTCTTGTCTGACTCTGCAGCCCCATGGACTATAGCCCACAGGCTCCTTGGTCCTGTGATTTCCCAGGCAAAATTATTGGAGTGGGTTGTCATGTCCTTCTCCAGGAGATCTTCCTGATCCAGGTATCAAACCCACATCTCCTGCATTTTTTTTTTTTGAACCACCAAACCACTGTGGAAGCCCCAAAGGGTTAATTCCCAGCCCTTGTATGCCAACTCCTATTGCCAGAGCCCAGTATCAGTGATGGAATTTTTCCTATATAGAAGCCCAAGTTCTATTGACCAGAAACAGATGACATCTAACTTTAAAACTTTCCAGAAAAAAAATTTCATACTCCACTGTGAGTTTGTGATCCATGATGACCCTTTCTGCCCAATCTATTCTTTTTTTTTCAAGAGTGGAAAACTATTAAAACTTTTTATTGGCATATAGTTGAGTTACAATGTTGTGTTAGTTTCTCATGTACAGCAAAGTTATACATCAGTTAGACATATATCCACCTTTTTTTAGATTCTTTCCCCATATAGGCCATTACAGTGTACTAAGTAGAGTTCCCTGTGTTATCATTTGTACTGTTTTTTAAGACTCCACACATAAGCAATATCATATGATATTTGTCTTTCTGTGTCTGACTTCCTTCACTCTGTATGACGATCTCTAGGTCCATCCATGTTGCTGCAAATGTTATTTTTGTTTTACTTTATGGCTGAGTAATATTCCATTATATATGCACCACATCTTTATTTCTCTGTCAGTGGACATTTCCGTTGCTTCTATGTCTTGGCTATTGTGCATAGTGCTGCTATGAATGTTGGGGTGCGTGTATCTTTTTGAATGATGGCTTTGCCCAAGCTATTCTTGATACCTCTGGCTTTGCTTTATATCCTCAAACTTTATATGGCAGACGTGGCATTTCTGGAGATTACAGTAGTGAGATTTTGTGTGTGTGAGTAACTCCAAAAGAAAGTCATTTATCATTTTACTGAAGCAAATATTTGAGTTTCAAAGACTGCAAGGCAAGTGTCCAGAAGCAGTCATGTAGGAAGTGCTTGTTCTGTCTGTCCTACAACCATATTCTGGGGAGGTTTGTTTTATCTAAAGGGGTGTTTGCAAATTTGGGAATTTGAGAAGATCTCAGTAATCAATAATATTATAAGACACTGTACTGATAGCACAGTTTTCAAGTATATTCTATTATTAGTGGGCTATTTTTCTAATGTTTACCGTTGCTTTTTTGTTATTATTTTTATCTGAATCAACTTTTACTAATTATAATATATTAATATGATCAGGCTGTTATAAGAAAATACCACAGACTGGTGGCTTAAACAAAAGACATTTATTTCTCATAATTCCGAAGGCTGGAAGATCAAGGTGTTGACCCATTCAGTTCCTGGCAAGAGCCCTCTTCTTAGCTTGCAGAGAGCTGCCTTCTCACTGTGTCCTTTTGTGGCAGAGAGAGAGAGAGTACAAGCTCTGTGTTATGTCTTCTTATAAGTGTACTAACCCCTTCATGGGGACCCCACCCACATGACCTTATCTAAATCTAATCACCATGCAAAGGCCCCATCTCCAAGTTCTATCACATTTGGGGTTAGTACTTCAATATATGAATTTGAGGGAGGGGACACAATTCAGTGTATAACATACAGTATTGTTATAAGTATATGAATTGTAAGTTTCAACTCAAAACATTTTCACAAAGTGGCCAGACCAGCATCTAGATCAAGAGACACATATTACTAGCACTCATCCTGCCATAAGGGGAGCACAGTCCTAACCTAAAACACCATTGATGAATTTTGTTTGTTTTGAGCTTTTAACTATTCATAGCAGCACTTTTCCTAGTAGCCTAAAACTAGAAGTAACTGGGTGAATGTGTGTGCCCATTTCTTTAAAAAATTTATTTATTTATTTATCTATCACTTTTGGCTGCACTGGGTCTTCGTTGCTATACATGGGTTTTCTCTAGCTGAAGCAAACAGAAGCCACTTTATAGTTGCCGTGTGTAGACTTCTCATTGTGGTGGCTTCTGTTGTTGCAGAGTGTGGGCTCTAGAGTGTAGGCTCAGTAGTTGTGGCATGTGGGCTTAGTTGCTCTTTGGCCTGTGGGACCTTCCTGGACCAGGAATGGAACCTGTGTTCCCTGCATTGGCAGGAGGAATCCCAACCACTGAACCACCATGGAAGTCCTGTACCCATTTCTGTTGGCTACAGACCTGGCCATGGGATCACTGAGATGTCGGGTATATATATGGTCAGCTTTACTGCTGAATAGTTTCCCAGATTGGTTGAACCAATTTACATTCCCATCAGTTTGAGAGTTCTTATTGTTCCTTACTTTCACCACCATCTCATTTTATCAGTCTTTTTAACTTTAGCCTTTCTGATGGTGCGTAATGGCATCATATATAGTTTGAATTTGTGGTTCCCTGATGGATAATGAAGTTGAGCATCTTTTATTTTTTTATTTTTTATTATCAGTTCAGTTCAGTCGCTCAGTCATGTCCAACTCTTTGTGACCCCATGAATTGCAGCATGCCAGGCCTCCCTATCCATCACCAACTCCTGGAGTTTACTCAGACTCATGTCCATCGAGTCAGTGATGCCATCCAGCCATCTCATCCTCTGTCATTCCCTTCTCCTCCTGCCCCCAATCCCTCCCAGCATCAGAATCTTTTCCAATGAGTCAACTCTTCGCATGAGGTGGCCAAAATACTGGAGTTTCAGCTTTAGCATCATTCCTTCCAATGAACACCCAGGACTGATCTCCTTCAGGATGGAGTGGTTGGATCTCCTTGCAGTCCAAGGGAATCTCAAAAGTCTTCTCCAACACCACAGTTCAAAAGCATCAATTCTTTGGTGCTCAGCTTTCTTCACAGTCCAGCTCTCACATCCATACATGACCACAGGAAAAACCATAGCCTTGACTAGACGGACCTTTGTTGGCAAAGTAATGTCTCTGCTTTTGAATATGCTATCTAGGTTGGTCATAACTTTCCTTCCAAGGAGTAAGAGTCTTTTAATTTCATGGCTGCAATCACCATCTGCAGTGATTTTGGAGCCCCCCAAAATGGCTTTCAATTAGGATTACATGACTTTTGAGCAGTCCAACTCAACTTTGTGTCATCTGAAGGACCAAGGCATGCAATTTAACCTCAGCTTTCATACTTTATTTATTTATGTTTATTTTTGGTTGCTCTGGATCTTCGTTGCTGTGCTGGTATTTCTCTAGTTGTGGCGAGCTGGAACTACTCTTGAATGTGGTGCAGGGCTTCTCATTGTGGTTGCTTCACTTGTTGCCGAGCACAGGGGCTAGGGTGCATGGGCTTCAGTAGTTGTAGTTCCTGGACTTTGGAAAGTGGGCTCAATAATTGTGGCACAAAAACTTAGTTGCTTGGCAGCATGTGGGATCATCCTGGACCAGGGTTAGAACCTGTGTCTCCTGCATTAGCAGGTGGTTTCTTTACCAATGAGTCACCAGGGAAGCCTCCAGCTTTCATTCTGATGATACTCTGCAGTTTTTTGTTTTGGATCTTGCTTTTGACCATTTAGGTGCTAAACCATACTTTGTTAGGTAATTGCTAAGTCTATCATATAGACCAAAATTGAATTACTTGAGAAAATCAACTCTAATTCTACTTCCTTTATCCATTTACCATGTAGATCAACACTGTGGTTGAAGGGCTACAGGGGCCCTCTCATCCTCCCCTTCAGGGAGGCATGTGTGTTTATTTGAACCTGGTGCTTCCCTGGGTGCCCTTCAGACAGACAGTTTGATGATTTTTTCTAGTGTCGCCACAGGAATTATCACTGGGGAGATGAGTTTATACTTGTCATGTTTCTTCCTACCTTCCCTTTACTGCCCAGTAAAACTGCCCTGACAGTTATTGGTAGAAACCTAGAGAATTGACTACTTTTAGTGTTGTCATTGCCCAGGTCCTTCCTCTAAAATAGTTCTTTCTTCTTGTTGGGTCTCTTTGAGAACCTCAAGTTTTTCAGAAGACCAGAATACTCTTGGTGTGGTCAGTTTGTGGTGGTGCACCAACAGAGCTGATTGCGAAATTCAAGGCAAAGCTGCTGACTCTTGTCAGGTGTGGTCTCAGGTGTCTTCACAGTAATCCCATGGAGCGAAGTATAACCTTCTCCTCAAAAGGAGCCACTCTAATAGCACATTTTCCAGGGAAATTTGAGTTCATTTGAAAACAGCACATTGGAACCACTTTGGACTTTGGAAACTACATGTTCAAACCTGTCAAGTTGTCTTTCCTTCAAAAATGTGTTATTTGCAGTGTTTTATATTTGGAGTATCTCTTTAAAATATTGGCCTTAATGTATTTTTAGACTTCTCTTTGAGTTTTGTGCTTAGACTGGCTGTTACAGAATCCCTCTTTTTAACTTCCAGAAGAGAACAGCAAATCCAATGACCCACTCGCTTCCTAGCAGGGAGCTTTTTGGACGTCTGGGATTCGGAATAGTACTTCACTTTGATTAGAAGTGTGCTCTTCTATTTTCTATTAATGAAGTGCCAGGTAATTATTAGACACATCTTCTAGGGGTGAGTGAGCTGTCTAGGGGTGGCTGATTCATTTTGGGATCCCTGCTGAGATGGTCATTAAGAAATGCCAGCCAGTGAAGAACTGCTCTGTTTGGTATGGAATGAAGACCACTTTATTTTTCTTGGACTGAGAAACTAAGACCACGTATGTGGTGCACGTGCAAGCTCATGTACATACACACATGTAGTTACACACACACACACACACAAACACCCCAGCAATGAAGAGAGGAGAATGCCTGCCAAGCAGTCTAGACTTGAATCAACTGCTTCTCAGTAAACTCCATGAAGTCCTCTAAAAGCCACCACCCTCCAATTCCTCTTGACCACCTTGGGTCTGTGGTGGACAGCAGGTTGCTATTAGAGCTCTGTTTGGCCTCTTGTTACTAACTTGCTGCTGTTGCTGCTAAGTCACTTCAGTCATGTCTGACTGTGCGACCCCATAGACGGCAGCCTACCAGGCTCCCCTGTCCCTGGGATTCTCCAGGCAAGAACACTGGAGTGGATTGCCATTTCCTTCTCCAATGCATGAAAGTGAAAAGTGAAAGTGAAGTCGCTCAGTCGTGTCCGACTCTTAGCGACCCCACAGACTGCAGCCTACCAGGCTCCTCCGTCCACGGGATTTTCCAGGTAAGAGTACTGGAGTGGGGTGCCATTGCCTTTTCCGTGTTACTAACTTACATGTGGTTAATTTTGATTGTCCTGCTAATTGGTGTACGTATGCTCAGCTGTGGTAGTCATGTGCTTCTCAGAGGAATGGAAGGACATGGCATTGAGTAGTGGTTTCACTGTGGATTCAGAGATATTTAGGTAAATAACACTCAAGCAACAGACAACTTTTGTGAGATGAATAAATATGGCAATTTAGATGTTTATGAACTGCTGTAAATCTTTTCTGCATCGTGTTTTGAAAAAAATGTTTTCAGATTTTCCTCCTTCCCATAGTCCCTTAGATACTTGGAAATAGTTGATTTTAGATGATTAAACATAGCTTCTCCAACTTATTTATTTAGAGACTGTCATCTCAAGTAACATTTTTTTTTTTTACTTCAAGGAAATAAAACAAAATTTACATTTGGAAGTAACTTGTCATTAGCCAAAGCAAATGCCTGCTTGGTTTTATATATATTCTCTCTCTATAAACCACCTGGCAAATTTCCACTTGGAAATTCACACACTGTTTCCTCTCAGAGGAGTTTATTAGTAGACAGAAGGTAAGAAGACAAATTAACTTGCCTTGGGAGTATCTCTCAGTTACTACAGAGAGGGAAAAGGGGAATTGGTTCAACCATGGCCTTCTGAGAGTGGATCTAAAACTTTAGTGTTCATGAGAAGTACCTGATACAGAAAATGTAACTTGTGGGTTTCACCTCCAGAGATTCTCATTTAGTATGTCTAGGGTGTGCCTTAGCAATCTACATCTTTTAGCCAGCACTCCAATAACTCGAACGTGCATGGTCCAAGACCACATGATATGAAATACTAATCTAGGACCTCCTATTAATACATGATGTAAGGTTCCTGAAGCAGGTGAGAAGACTGACCATTGCCAATGATATTAATGTTATAATTAAGAGCAAAAAAGTATCTCCTTATATCTCATGATCTAAACTCTATGTCTTACTGGATTCCTTAGGAGAAGAACCTGCGATCAGCATTTTGGTGTATGTGATTCATTGGAGTAGTCAGAGGAAAAAGAGAATGACGGAAGTAACACAATGACAAGTGCTAAGCAAGGATGTGGCCTCAGCTGTAGGCCAGCTTTAACTTAGTCTTACAGAGAGCTCGGGGCATGAATTGCACTACATGGCTGATCCCACCTTGGAGAAATAAGCTTAGCTTTTTGTACCCCTTGTTAGCCAGTCACTGGTGGTGAGCTACTCTGATGGGGGTGATATAATCTACTGGATAAAGCAAAGGGCAGTTGTCCAGGGAGGAAGCCTCTGGAGCCATTAGCAACCCACATGGCAACTAGGAGATGGATGCACCAGCCAGGCAAAAGGTATCCAGGAGGGGTACCAACAGCATCCATTATGACAACCTGGAATCACATGAGAGGCTTTTCACACTATGGTTCCCATTCTTGGCTACCCTGGCCACTCTCGGTGTCATATATATATATATTTTTTTCTTAAAGAGCTTTAAATTTTTGAAATTTTTAGTCCCTCAGTCATGTGCAACTCTTTGGAACCCCATGGACCGTAGCCTGCCAGGCTCCTCTGTCCATAGAATTCTCCAGGCAGGAATACTAGAGTGAGTAGCTATTCCCTTCTCCAGGGGATTTTCCTGACCCAAGAATCTAACCCCGGACTCCTTCATTGCAGGCATATTTTTAACCATCTGAGCCACCAGGGATTCCCCATCCCAATTTTTAAAAAATCTTTTATCAAAACTGAAAAGAAAAACATCTTTCAATAGCAAAACCCCTTTGACCTCAGATACACTCTGCATCAAGATTTCAGAGAAAGTAACATCATGACTAGAACAGACCAGAAAGCTCTCAGATTGTTAAATTCATCACTGGGTTTTAGCAGGGACAATGTAAAGCAAAGATCTTCACATGGTCACACATGGCAACACCAGAGGTAACCTATAGATCAGCTGTCATATTTTATAAGCCTGATACTCTTACGATGCTTTTGTTCTGCTTTTTTTTTTTTTCCAAGAGAAAGCATGGACAGCAGATATACTTACCTTTTTTTTTTTTTTTTTTTTTTTCAATATTTTCCTTCTGGTGCTTTAGGAAAAATTGTCATCCTACAGCCAAGTGTAGAAAATATGGTAAACTCCTTTGTCAATTTTGTCTTCTATTCTCAATAAAAAAAAACTGATAGCTTCAAATATTGAATTATGGATCCTCAGGCTGTCATGAAATTTTAATGCATTTTACTCAGAACTTCATTTGCAGATGATTCTGTCTCATGCTTCTTGTAACGATATTGCTTGTGGGGGATGTTCCTTTGTTTAGGACTTTCAATGAGAAATATGTTGTTCTGGAGACGATTGAACTGGTTGTCATTGGTTACTTGGCTGTATTAAACAAAACAGACTCTTCTAAACTATGTTCTGTGGGACATTAATATCTTTCGTACTGTGTTATATAGAATACGAGTCCTGTGGTCAAATAATTTTGGAGGTGAGAAGCCTCATGTGCTGTATTTCCTTCTAGGAGATTCACGAAGCACTTTGGCCTGTTGAAGTCTCTACGGATCCTGCAGGAAAGAGAACTATTTATTTTTGTTTGGTTGATTATTTCTCAAACCTATTTGCTCATGGAGCCGCTTATCATGGCTGCGCCTTCCTTTTTATTTTTTCAGAATACACAATACACATTACACATACTAATGTTCTGTAGAACATGGTTTGGAGAATACCGAAATGAAACTTTATTCCTCATCATGTATTATCAGGGCTTTATAAGCAGCAAAGAACTGGTTCCACTCTTTTATCTTGTAAAACCTGCCTCGATCCCTTATCTACATGCAAGGCGAGTGCAAACAGATTCTGGGATCAGAGTAGTGTCTGGAGAAAAAGGATAGCAGGTTATTTGTTTGCTGTACTGAAGGGGCCATAAAAACAGTAACACACTTAATGAGGCCTCACCATAGATATATTAGTCTCCATAAAACATTTTATTTGGCCTACCTACAAGTGCTTAATGGCCAGTGAGTTTCACAAACAGCTAGTCCCTAACCTCAAACATTTATGAAGCGTCTGTTCTTTTTGGAGTGACTTTGCCAGGGTGAGTCATGCAAGATTAAAAAGAATATTAAAAATTCAGCCAAGACACACCAGGGCTGCCCTGATGATAACAACTATGGTGTAATGTTTCTCCGTTCGTATGGATTCCTTATCCTATTCTCAGTAAAAGATGACCCAGCCGTGTCCCAACAATCTGTCATTAAAAAAATTATTTGGATTGTCACAGGTATATGGCATTTCCTTTTTGCGTCAGGAAAACCCTCTGTGAGTTGAAGTTTTCTAAGGAATTTTGAAATGTAAGAGACAGAAGTGAAGGAATATTTACTTAGAGAAAAAATTGTGAGTCCTTGTATTCTAGCACTTTGCAGTTTACAGAGAACTCCCCTCCCCAGCCCACCATCACTTTTGTGCTTAAACAAAAACAGCGTGAGAATGGAAGTACTCCATGCATAGCAGAAGCGGCTGAAGGCTCTTGGAAAGCTGACCAGAGCAGCCTTACCGAATTCAGAAACTTCATTTGTATTCACCTTAACCATTATCCTAAGTGACAGGGTCTCCTGGATTTGCTTTTTTGCACCTTAAGAAAGTTCTAGGAGGAAATCACACAAAGATTTTTTCTCATTTGCTCCTACTTCCTTCATGCTTAGTTATGTTCAATCAGCCTATCACCTAGACTCAGCCACAAGCTTACAGTTTCCTCATCTGTTGCTTAGCCAATTGTCACCTCTTGGATCATGAGAGGTAGTAAGATTCTAGGGTATGTGTGTGAGTGCATGGGTGTGCAAACGTGTAAGAATTGGTGGCAGATGAAGTAGTCAGAGACCATATTTAAATAGAGTCCTGTATTCCCTGCTGAGGGATGTGGATTTTCTCTAATGGGAAGCGGAGTAACCTAGGATCTTGGTTGCCTTGGGTAGAGTGGAAGAGGGTTTGATGATGAAGAGGGTTTGTTATGTGAATATGGTGGACAGATGATGAGGTCTGGGAAATGGATAGGGCTGAGGAAATGGAGGGAATTCCTGAGGTGGAACTGACAAGTCGAGGAGGTAAGGATAGGTCCAATGGGTGGCTCAGATGGTAAAGAATCTGCCTGCAATATAGGAGACCAGTGTTTGATCCCTGGGTTGGGAAGATCCCCTGGAGAAGGAAGTGGCAACCCATTCCAGTGTTCTTGCCTGGAGGTAGGATACAGAAACTGTGGATAGAGATGAAGTTTCTAGCATCAGTGGATTCTAATGCTATTATCAGAGAAGAGAGGAGAGAACTGGGTTGGTAGAGTGGGATGTGGGAGAGTCAAAAAGGTAGAAGTCACTTTAGGACATGATAAGTTTGAAGTGAAACATTACGAAACATTTATTTAGTTAATTAAAAAATTTTTTTAATTGGAGAATAAATTGCTTTATACTCTTGTGTTTGTTTCTGCCATACAACAACATGAATCAGCCATAAGTATACATATTTCTCCTCCCTCTTGAGCCTCCCTCCACCCTCCTCTACATCACACCCCTCTAGGTCGTCTCAGAGCACCGAGCTGAGCTCCCTGTGTTATACTGAAACTTCCCATTAGCTATCTATTTTGCACATGGTACTGCATATATTTCAATTCTGCTCTCTTAATTCATCCCACCCTCTCCTTCCCCTGCTATGTCTGAATGTCTGTTCTCCACATCTGGGGCTCTATTCCTGCCCTGCAAATAGGTTTATCAGTACCATTTTCCTATTAACAGATTCATATATATGCATTAATATATTTATTTATTTAGGCTGCATCCAGCTGCATATGGGATCTTTGTTTCCTGACCAGGGATTGAACTCCAACCCCTGCATTGGGATTTTGGAATCTTAATCACTGGACCACCAGGGAAGTCCCTAGAAACATTTTGAAACATTTAGAAAGCAGTTAAGTATACAACATTGTAAATCAACTAAGCTTCAATTACAAAAAAAAGAAAGCCACTTGAAATATCACTCCAAATGACAGAGAAAGAGAACACAACCTGAGATTTAGATCTAGAGCTTGACAGTGTTTGAAGACCAGGACACAAACAAGCGCATCCAGGAAGAGGGTGGCACCAGAATGAATTGGCCCACACAACTCACAGACATTAGAAACGTCATGTGCTGTTACAGTTTGTAAGTCAGCTTCATTTCACACTGAGCACCCCTCCTTTTAGCCTGGGGGAAAAACTTCAGTTCACTTATTTGCATTTCCCTTCTTCTTGTGCAGTGCTGAGGCATCAGGGTACACAGCGGTGATCTGGTCCTTGGGCATCCGTCAGGGAGGTGACTGCTGAGGCTGCCATCATTCCCCCCAGATGCCGTTCCTCTGCTGTGT
This sequence comes from Bubalus bubalis, assembly GCF_019923935.1. Taxonomy (NCBI): domain Eukaryota; kingdom Metazoa; phylum Chordata; class Mammalia; order Artiodactyla; family Bovidae; genus Bubalus; species Bubalus bubalis. The sequence goes on from NC_059166.1 coordinate 42,162,522, forward strand.
CTGTGCCCTGCGCTGTTTGTTGCCTGCGGTTTTGATTAGTTAAACTCTCCCCAGCCCTTCCACTTGGAGTTTTGCTGTCAAGATTGTGGGTTCATGAGGGAAGTATGGCTGCTCTGGGACCCTTTGGTATCTTTCTGCCTTCCTCTCCTTTTTCTAGCCCAGAGGCATCTTTTCTAGGGCAGAGAATGAGGGAAGGATGAAGCCCCTTTCCTTTCACTTGTCATATGCTCCCCTATCTTCTCCCCAAATCATCAGGTTCCCTTAAATATGTTTTTGTGTGTTGGGAGGAAGTCAGAAGGACTTGCTGGTTATTTGCTTTTGGCCCCAGTGCATGCCTTCTGGAACTCATGGAGTATCAGGACTGCCACCAGCCTGATATTGAAGGGGTGTGAGTGTGTGTGTGTGTGTCTTTAGTTGTTTAGTCATGTCTGACTCTTTGTGGCCTCATAGACTGTAGCCTGCCAGGCTCCTCTGTCCATGAATTTTTCAGGCAAGGATACTTGAGTGGGTTGCATTTCCTATTCCAGGGGATCTTCCTGACCCAGGGACTGAAGCTGTGTCTCTTGCATCTCCTGCCTTGCAGGCAGATTCTTTATCACTAGTGCCACCTGGGAAGCCCACAATGGAATATTACTCAGTCATAAAACAGAACAAAATTGGGTCATTTGCAGAAATGTAGATGGGACTAGAGACTGTCATGTGGACTGAAGTAAGTCTGAAAGAGAAAAGCAAATGTATATTAATGCATGTATGTGGAATCTAGAAAATGGTGTAATCTTATTGGCAGAGCAGAAATAGAGACACAGATATAGAGACCAAATATATGGATGTACTGTGCTTGGTTGCTCGGTTGTGTCTGACTCTTTGTGATCTCATGGACTGTAGCCCACCAGGCTCCTCTGTCCATGGGGATTCTCCAGGCAAGAATAATGGGTTGCCATGCCCTCCTCTAGGGGATCTTCCCAACCCAGGGATTGAGCCCAGGTCTCCCACATTGCAGGCAGATTCTTTACCATCAGAGGCACCAGGGAAGCCCAAATATATGGATCTTAAGGGGAAAAGTGGGGTAGGAGAAATTGGGAGATTAAGATTGACATATATACACTACTGATACTATGTATAAAATAACTAATGAAAACTTACAGTACAGCACAGGGAACTCTACTTAATGCACTGTGGTAACCTAAATGGGAAGGAAGTCCAAAAGGGAGGGATTATATGTATATGTATGGCTGATTCATGTTGCTATACAGTGGAAACTAACACAACATTGTAAAGCAACTCTACTCCAATAAAAATTAATTTAAACAGTATGCTGACATCCCTGCCTGTTGTTGCAAGAAAGCGTCAGTCAGCTTGAGTTCTGGTGGAGCCACATCTGCCTCGGGTGTAATTGTGTCACTCACAGTGTTTCCCTCCTTTTCTCTCTTTCTCCAAAGGTCTCCCTCCCTGGACTACAAGTTCCTCACGGACAAAGCAATGCACATTCTCGCATCCTCAGCTCTTAGCACAATGTCTGACACATAGTAGAGTCCTTATTTAAATTTAATGAATGACTAAGAGCCAAGGTTTTCCAAGATGGTTAGCATTGTATCTGCCCAACAGTGGAGCTAAAATAAGCCAAGATCTCAGAGGAATTTCCCTCTATTGCTGTGCTGGACTGAAGCAAGAGCGCTGACTCCTCTGCTGGTGAGTCTAGTACCCTGCTTTCCTTGTTTCCAGGGATAAGGAAGGATGGTTAGCACCATTGGGAGGTGTTCGTTTAGGTTCAATGGGTGGCTCAGATGGTAAAGAGTCTGCCTGCAATACAGGACACCTGGGTTCAATCCCTGGGTTGGGAAGATCCCCTGGAGAGGAAATGGCAACCTGCTCCAGTATTCGTGCCTGGAGAATCCCATGGAGAGAGGAGTCCTGGCGGGCTGCAGTCCAAAGAGTCGGATGCGACTGAGCGACTAACACACTTACTAATGGAGTAGAAAAATAGAGTTTGGGTACTTACTATTTTTACCTTCTCATTTGTACCCTAATGTAGAAAAAGGGCTGATTATATATTTAGAAAACATTTAGATCATTGATGCAATTCTGAGATAACTGAATTCATCATAGGTCTATATACTCCCTGCATGAGGCATGAGAGAAATTGGCATAAAGAGAAGGAGTATAAACACAGAAGTCTTATTTTTAAAAATCTTCCAGTCTAGTAGAGTAGAATAAGGCAAGTCAAGAAACAGCTATAATCTTGGAAAAATGAACGTGCAAGTGTTGAGAAAAGAAAGTTTTGGAGGACAAAGGGTTTCTGAACTAAAATCATAGATCATACAGAATTCCCCATTTCTTAAGTATTGAAAAGTTATTTTACAGAAACTCGCAAAGTAGAGACACTTCATTTTTATAGTATACTTACTTACCCTTTACTGAGCTTCTCCATCTTTGGCTGCAGAAAATATAATTAATCTGATTTCAGTGTTAACAATCTGGTGATGTCCATGTGTAGAGTCTTCTCTTGTGTTGTTGGAAGAGGGTGTTTGCTATGACCAGTGCATTCTCTTGGCAAAACTCTATTAGCCTTTACCCTGCTTCATGGTGGTTCAGAGGTTAAAGCATCTGCCTGCAATGCAGGAGACCTGGATTCGATCCCTAGGTGGGGAAGATCCCCTGGAGAAGGAAATGGCAACCCACTCCAGTATTCTTGCCTGGAAAATCCCATGGACAGAGGAGCCTGGTGGGCTACAGTCCACGGGGTCACAAAGAGTTGGACACGACTGAGTGACTTCACTTTCACTTTCACTTACCCTCTGCAGAAAAATCTTGGAAGCACAAAATAATAAAGTGTATGGTGAGATATAGGTTATACCAATGGGCTACCCTGGTGGCTCAGTGGTTAAGAATCCACCTGAGTGCAGAGGTGTAGGAGATGTGGGTTTGATTCCTGGGTTGGGACGATCCCCTGGAGGAGGACAAGGCAATGCGCTCCAGTATTTTTGCCTGGAGAATCCCATGGACAGAGGAGCCTAGAGGGCTATGGTTTATAGGGTTGCAAAGAGTTGGACATTACTGAACATGTACATACACACAGGTTATACCAGAGGTTATCTACCAACAAAGAAAGGCATAAGGAAGGGAGAGGAGATTATTGAACAGGAACCAAGACTCACTGTTTCCATTTATGGAGAAGTGTATGATTTTTGCCAAGGAATTACACACAGCAGACTGACTCCTTTTCTAGCTTCTAAATCCAAGTTGGAGAGGTACATGGTTTGGAGCCAATTCAGCTGTGTTGGAAGTTGCTCAGGGACTCTTAGGTGAAGGGTGGTGTGTAAATCCAAATAAATATTCTTGTTATTTCATTATTGCTGCAATGAGTTATGTTGTCAGGAATACTGGCTGTTGAAATGGGGCTGAGAGCACAGAAGGGGATACACAGTCAGTGAAAGGTTGTATTTCATAGCCGTAACCACCCCAAGGAACTTCTGGCAGAGATCTTCAGCTGTAAATTTGCAACCTTCACAGGCATCCAAGCTTTGTTGGAAAAAAAAAAAACCCTCAAAAATGCATTCTTCTAAACATCTGGCTTCTTATAGTATCTTATTGAGGTATCTTAGTATGCATGGGAGTGGGGAAGGGGTTGAAAAGGAAGGAGAGAATATCAAAAGCACTTTGAAGGACCTGTAGGTTTTTCTTTGTTTCCCCCCCATACAAACCACTTTTCAGATTGCTAATGAAACTAGCCATTTGGGTTGAAATAGCTAGTGAAGTAATATTTGTTGAATGCCAACATATATACTGACTGCTGGCATATTTATTGGACCAGGGCTGGTGCGTTGGGGACTACAGAATATGTGTCTAGGGTTGACCCTTGTAATTTGGAATGTCTAGGTAAAGACAAAAGATCAAGCTGTGAAGAACAACAGGAGAACTTCCTTAGAAGAGGAGCTGTCAATTGAATGGTGGGATGTAATTTGGAGTATCTGGGCTACAGAGGGCAGGGTAGGGCCTCAGATGAGGTCTCAGACAGGCTCCCTGCTGTTCTGGAAACTGAAATGACCCTTATAGTGAACATCCCCCTTCTCCATTGTAACAACAGAACCACCAGAGGAGGGGAAAAGGCATGAAATGCTGCCCTGCCTCCCAGGAGGTGATGGGAGCCACCTCCTTGGAACCCTGGTACTACCTACAACCCATACCAGTACTCCAGCACCACCTACAGCCCACACCAGTACACTGGCACTCCCTACAGCCCACATCATCACTCGGAACCACCTATGGCCCACAGTGGTACTGCAGCAGTACCTACAGCCCACACCGGTACCCAGCACCATCTACATTACACACCAGTACCCTAGCACCCACCTACACCCACACCAGTACCCTGGTACCACTGACAGCCCATACTGGTATCTGGCACTACCTACAGGAAACTGTGGCTTTGGCTGGGGAAGGTGAGGATGTGCCCAGTGCCCAAGATGGAGGACCTGGACACACGGGGAAGAGCAGGTACCAGAGCTAAGAGCTCACTTCACTGCAATCTCTTATACTTCCTGGTGTGGAACTCAGACCATGGACCTAGTGGCCATGGCCTTGTGCTCTGGTCACAGCCCCTTCCTCAGACTTTGTGAGAAAGTCTCCCTGTACTCATGAGTGGGGAACAGGGGGTTTCTGGGGGTCTATTGGGGCAGCATTATGTTCTCTGATTGGCATCTGGGGAGACTGCTCATGGCAAGGGCACTCCGAGGTGATCAGGTGATACTCTGCCCTAGCTAGATGCCTAAGCTGGCACATCTGGCCCCTTTTCAAAAAGATATGCTTTTCCAGGTCACCAGCCCCTGCGGGCAGCAGGGCCGCGTGAGCAGAAATATGCTGAACTTGCCCATCTCACTCCATCTGCTCACACGCCTTCTTGGGTGACTGTCAAATGCCCCATGGGATCTTTGAGTCCCCAGGAGGTGCTGCATGTGTTCATGGGCAAGGTCAGCCAGCAATCACCCAATTTATACATTGCAGACTTCCCTTCTGCTCCAACAGGGCAGGCAGGCCTACTTCTTCTAGCATTTGTCTTTCTCTGGAGACCGCCTGGATGGGCTGGAGCTCTCAAAGTGTACAGCTGGGGGAGGGGTCTGTGCCCAGGGATCTCCCCACTTGCGGGACACATTCTGTTGGAAGGATTCCAAGACAGGACTGTCCTTGGGCTGAGTGCTGCCAAGCAGTTCTCATTGAACTAGCACTTATGGTTTGGGCTTATACTCCTTTGACGGAGGACAGTGGTTTGGAGTGAGAACTGTTCTGAGGGGCATCCTGTGAGCTGTACATTTGGTGGGCTCTTCTTGCCTTTAAAACTAAAAAATATATATTTATTTATTTATTTGGCTATACTGGGTCTTTAGTTGCAGCATGTGGGATGTAGTTCCCTGATCTGGGATTGAATCTGGGACCCCTGCATTGGGAACATGGAGTCTTAACCCCAGGACCACCAGCGAAGTCCTTCTTCTTGTGTTCTGAGGACCAAGGCTCTGCCATGGGTCCAGCTGACTGTGTCTGGGTCCCTCCCTCTTGGTTAGGGTGTCCTCCTGGTTCCTCACACACCTGGTGCTCTAGTTAGCCCTCTGAGGAGGACATAGCTGGAAACTCACTTTTTTCCCCGTGTAACTAAGGTTATTTCTATTTTTGAAAATTATTTTAAAAATTAATATTTCAAGTAAAGTGATATATGTATGAAGGTTTAAAATGAAAAATTACAGTCATTTGCTCTATCCCATTCAATTCCAAATTCTAACCCCAAAGGTGACCATTGTCAAATCCAGCTGTTTCTTCTGTTATCATCATGTTTCTAAGTAATATAACACACGGTTTTGATTTAATAGTTTTGGACATCATTTCGTAATTTCGTGTCATAGTAAATGAGAGCTTACTCTTGTGTACATAACCCCAGTTCCCATTCTACATTCCTACCCACCATAATAGTATCATAAATTTTGCTTAAATCAATTATCAGGGTTTAGAGTATTATGACTTGCAGTGTGGGAGTTGGGGAGAATGATATGGGTTTCAAATCAGGTTGTGTAAAGATTTGGCAACATGTCTTTTTTTTTTAAGTTCTTTATTTTATTTTGCTGGCCATGCACCATATGCAATCTTAGTTCCCTGACCAGAGATCAAACCTGAGCTCCCTGCAGTAGAAGCACAGAGTCCTAACCACTGGACTGCTAGGGAATTTCCTGGCACCATGCCTTGTTTTCGGCCTTGACATGCCCTTCTACCATCAATAACTTGTGCTCCACATCATATCAGTTCTGGTATCAAGTGATCTCTTTTCTTTTTGGTATTCCCCTCTGTGGAAGCTTAACCCTGCTGTCCTGTTCTCTGCTGAACCCAAACCACATGGACATCCTCTGACTGTTTTTCCAACATTTGTTGAAATTTCTATCTGTTGCTATCTCTTCAACTGATCATTTGTTCTTGGGGGCTAAAATCTTTTCAATTTCTTTCTGTCATTTGATGGAATTTATGATATAGTCATCATAGTATGTAGTATCAGTCGTGTAGTATCAGTCTGCCATGTGTAGACTGCTCTACTACATTTTGAAGACCCCTTCTGACACATGTCCTAGTTCTTGCTCACTTTGAACCTCACTGTGTGACCTTAAATAAAGCACTTGATACATGTATATGTATGGCGGAGTCCCTTTGCTGTCCACCTGAAACTATTGCAGCATTATTAATTGGCTATACTCCAATATCGGAGAAGGCGATGGCACCCCACTCCAGTACTCTTGCCTGGAAAATCCCATGGACGGAGGAGCCTGGTAGGCTACAGTCCATGGGGTCGCAAAGAGTCGGACGCGGCTTCACTTTCACTTTCACTTTCACTTTTCACTTTCATGCATTGGAGAAGGAAATGGCAACCCACTCCACTGTTCTTGCCTGGAGAATCCCAGGGACAGGGGAGCCTGGTGGGCTGCAGTCTACGGGGTCGTGCAGAGTCGGACACGACTGGAGCGACTTAGCAGCAGCAGCAGTAGCATACTCCAATATAAAGTAAAAAGTTTAAAAAGAAAAAATAAAGGACTCGAACTCTTTGGACATCAATTTCTCACCTGTAACAACAATGATAAAAACAGCAAAGCAAGAGCCTGTTTTGTCAATTTTATGTTGCTATGTGGATGAAATGAGTGCTCTGGGAAAATTATAAGTGGGATGAAAACTAGAAACATCAGGAGTAAAACTAAGAAATAGAGAGAGCCTCTTTTTACCAATGGCAAAGGGCCCCTTCCTCTGTGGTATCCTGGTTTGCCCTGTGTTGATGTGTGCATCATATGCATAGGGGTGTTCAGCTAGTAACCTTCTACTTGTTTTGATCCAGAATTCCTTTTCTCTCACTTCAGTAAAACTCTTAGCATGCCTTTTGGTTTCATCTCCTCCATCATCCTGAAATCCCTCGAGGTAGGTATAAGATGACTCTAGTGTTCTTTGGTCTCAGTTTGAGCCCTCTCTTAAAATTTTTCCATTTGATTGCAAATTTATGTCCCAACATTGTAAATCCATGTCCTCCTACATTGTTGGGATATATTACTTGTATAAATCAAGGGAAACAGTAGAGAGAAATAAAAATGAAATCTTAAACACAGCCTTAATTTTTTGACATAAATTGCAGCTCTCTAGACTCGATGGTGTTAGCAGGCTGGACCTTCACAATGGATTACTGTGAGTTTGAAATGGACTAAAGGAAGAAGTACTTTGTTGACCATCAAGGTCTATAACAAATGTTAGAAATTGCTATCATCATTGTCCTTCTCTCTGGGCCTTAATTTGCTTGTCTATGAGATGAGATATTCAGAATCCTGATTCTATTATGGTGATTTAAGGTCCCTATAATTTACTAACTTACTCCCTATAACCTCCTACTGATTGTAACTAAAACCTCAGGACACAGTTTTAAAAATAGCTACCTGAAGATTCTGAAAAGTCATTGATGTAGTTGAACTAGGAAGTGAGTTACATGGTGTGATCGAAAGTTAAAGTGTTAGTCACTCAGTCATGTCCGACTCTTTGCAACCCCATGGACTGTAGCCTGCCAGACTCCTCTGTCCAAGAGGTTCTCCAGGCAATGGGTGTGATCAGAGAAGGACACCAAATACTTGGCAGTCCTGCTGACTTGACCTTAAGGTCTTCTGTCCTGTTCCTGAAGACCTGACTTAGAGGTTAGGTTCTGGGTATAAGCAAACAAAATGCCAATATTCCTTGGAAAATTAACACCTCTGGATGCTGTGTTAATGTTTCATTATCAGTTAGTTCAATGGAGGGGACTTGAATCCTGTGAACAAACCCAGAGACTGGCTCCACTCTCTCTGTCCCATACAGCAAGCACCACATGAGGATCCTGTTTATGCTTCTCGGGAGGAAATGCAACAGGACTTAAAAGTCCTAGAAGTAATGTTGTTCAATTACATGTTGGTGATATAGCTCCATCAAGTAGGCCATTTTTTTTCCCTAAAAATTAAAAAAATTGTTTTCTATGGTTTTTCCAAACAAACATCTTGTTATTCTAGCCTTGGAAGTTAGGAGGTTTCTCCATGAAAAAAAGGGAATTTTAGGAATCCTAGAGCTTCCAAACTTTAAGAGAGATTTAAACTAATCTTTATAACAATTCCTGATAATGCTATTTTATGTTTTTGTAAACCCAATGGTTTCATGCCCTCTCCATATTAAAAAATAACAGTATCCATCAGTGTTTCTTATCTTTATTGCTTATGTCAGAAAAATACTGAGGTGGTTTTTATTATTTATTGTGCTCATTGAATAGAATTTTGTTTCCCTATTTGTGTTTTAAAGCACAGATAAAAGCTGAGCCAACACTCAAAAATCAAAGTCATCTACCCCATAGACAAGCTGAAGAAGAAAAATCATATGATCATATTCATTGAAAGGGATAAAGCATCTGACAAAATCCAATACCCACCACGCTAAAGGAATCTCTTGGCAAGTGAGGAATAGAGGGGGAACTTCCTCAGTGGGATAAAGAACATCTACAAGAAGTCTCCAGCATGACACAGAGTGAGTGGTTCATGGGTTGGCAGTGCTAGCTGTTCCACCAGGAGAATAGTGTGTGTTGGCAGAAGTGGCAGGGGTGGGGATAGGGGAGACACTGAGCATTATTTTGGGGAGATGCTGAAAGTGGAGTGCCGAGGATTGAGATGGTGATGGTGAGCATTAGGTGAGAGTCATACCAGATTCAGGATTTTCCAGGAGCCACCCGGCAAGGTTGTGGTATTGGTATTGCTCTGGTCCATAGACATAGCCATGCCTAGACGTGATGCCAATAAACACATGAAGTGGAAGGTCCAGTCAGTTCCCTAGGTTTATCTAGCTGTCCCTTTTTAGGACTGATGTGGCCAAAAGATTCTGCCTCTGTTGTCAGTATTCATAAGCACCAGTGTGAAAATGGAAGAGATTGCATACTCAATATTTGACACAGATACCAGCAGATATTGACCTAATGGTGTTCAACTGTGATGTGTTTGGTACAGTTAAGTCCTTTCCTTATTATGATTTCTGTTACAGTAGCTGTTTAATGATTTCCCTGGATTTTGCTGAATATTTCTCTTGGTCTACCTTCTAAAATCTTATCCTCATTGGTCCAAGGGGATGTTTTCAACTCAGAAGCTCCATTTTTACATGAGAATAAAACTTCAAACTTTATTCTCCTTCTTTGGTGTGATTCATATTCTGGCTTCAAAATAAGCTGTGTGATGACATACACCAAAGAATGCTTCATAAAATCAGTTATAGTTTTTTTTTAATTACAGGGTAGTCTCATTTAATGTAAATTGTTTGTAGTATTGCATAAAGGTACACAGGGAGTGTTGACATTACCAGAATTTTAGAAAATCTGCCAAAATATAAGCATAAAAACAATAGATGGGGCAAATTTTCCTTGTCTAGAAGTCAATTATGTTGCAAGAGGAAAGAGTATGTGGCATTTTTCCTTTTCTGTCACTTCCTAATTTAAGAAGACTGAGTCCCAACTCTACATACTCCTTGGGAATTCTTACATGACTGAATTTCAGGGCTTTTGTTTCATTTATGCTGTGTAAGTCACTACCGAGATTTTGTCCTTAATATCCTGAGTATGAGAATCAGCTGTAATAAGTTGCAGCTATGTTGTCTGGCTGCTCATGTTCCCAAGATGGCAAGCAAATTTACCTTTTTCTTTGCTATTATTAAAATGTGTGTTAGTTTTACTTTAGCCTTTGAAAAAACAAGAATGCAAACCAGAAACTGACCTTGCTACCAAAAGGCATGTTTAAATTAAAAGAAATATGGAAACCAGTGATTTAAATTTGATATTCTCTCACAAACACACCAGATGTTTTATACACCAAATTATCTCTGGGTGCTGAAATCTAGATCTTCTGACATCCAAATATTGCTATTGCAAGTGTTGAAATACTCCCAACTTTAACATGTGTAAGGAAACCAAACCTTTCTCCAGATAAAACTGTGCAATCTCAACTGTCCGAAGAGCTAGGCTTTATTTAAGGGATTGCAAATGTGCAGTAAGGCATAAAAAACACCATATGACATAAAGTGTTTAGGTTAGAGTTAACATGCTTATTTTCAGAGGTTCAGCAATATTAATCCATGACAGGTGTGGGGCTTATGATTTAAAACAATTCTATTTCAAGCCATTCATATTGCTGCTTAATGATGACTTCATTCTTCCCAGTTACCATATGTCTTAACCATGCAAATGAGAAGAAAAAGAACATCTGGTCAACCATTGTTGTCTGGCCTGTCATGCAGGACATGTGGCATTGCATGTGCTTATCTCACCAGGTTCCTTTGGGATGTTAACATGGCCGATGGTTTCATATTTTACACAGTTGGTGCATTTAGGGCATACCATCGATCATAGCTTGGTAGCAACCCTATACCTTTGAGCTTTTAGCTTTTGGTGATGAATTCCATTTTTGGATCCTGCAAACATTTCTCCTGGAACTTCAAGTAAGAGTAGCATATTTGTGAAATGACATCCTTGTATAATTTGACAGTTTATGGGTAGAAATGTGGCCTAGGAAGAGACAGTTCTAATTTGTCTAATTTTTCTAATTTGGAAATTCCAAATTAGGATTTCAATATCTTAATGTTAATACTGACTTTATTTTAGCATCCTTGGGAAAAATTCATTGAACTCTGTATATCTTTATTTAATCCCTTGTAAAATGTCAAATAGTCAGTAACTAATCATCCTGCCATTGTGCTAATCACTGGATAAGGCTCTAATACCCATACATGCCACTCTGTATGAAGCAAATTACCTCTCTTTTCAGGGAGTATGTTTGAGTGATGATCTTAAAAAGCATGATTTGAGAATTAAAGCAAAAGTTTGGTAACATATTTAATCACTGTGCTACTTCTTATTTGGTCAACTTGGTCATATTCTTACTTGACCAGGGCTTTGATCTAGATATCTAAGGATATAGTTTCTTGGGATCAATGACTCACTTTTTGCCACTGCTAAATCCATCCTGTGCAGTAGTGTTTATTCAGGTGAAGAAGTCTTAGTCCTAATCTAAGAAAAGCATACAGGTCACCAGGATACAATCAATATCACGGGACTTACATATTTTTTACTCCTCTGAACTGAAGACAGTTTTATTGCTCATTTTTCTAAGCCCGTGTCTTTCTTGAGTAATGCCCAAGTAGAGTCATTTCTACAACGTGAGGAATAACTAAACATGGAGGCTTATTTTCAGATACACATACAATATGTATATATAAATTAAATTAAAAGTAAGCAGCAATCCAGATCTTCAGAACATGTTTAAATAGTGGCCGATGTAAGTACAGAATGCATTTTATTTGTTATCTTTTTGCCATTAATATCCACAAGATTGAATAAAAAAGGAGTCTTCTTTGCTTTTTTCTCCTTCTGCATAATTAATTCTTTAAGCAGCCATGAGGGCTGGACTGTATTTTCTTTAGGCTCTGAATGCCAGTGAGCACACTGGGGGCAGTTAAATAATAAATAATAACAAATACTGAGTTTATTGACTCCTCAACCCTTGAATCAATCAATTAATCATGATATTATGGCAAGATCAAAGGGATAAAATTCTAAAACTGACTGCAAGATGCAAATGGATAAATCTCCCAGCAGGAATAATTGCCAACCATTTTGATCAAATATAAGATCATGATCAATTATGCTCTTTAGGGCTTGGTCACTTAGGTTTATTTAAATGCTGCAAAGAACATCCCTCCAGGATCTAATGCGCTCCTAAACATCACTTGTTAGGGTAAAGCACTGTTGTCTAATTACCCTAAAGACTGAAGCCACAGATTCACAGTGGTGAGCACCATCTATATTTCAAAGAAAAATGTCCCCTTGCAATATGTGATTTGGATTTTTACGTTGTCAGTTTCTGCTATTTGCATCAAAATTAACTTTCCTTTTCCTAGTCCCTAGTCATTGGCTAAGTACTAAAATAAGAGATTTTATGTGAACATTTTGATCAGTCTACTTAGAAACAATGTAGACAGTACCAAGAAAAAGAGTGAGTCATCAGGCAGAAAAAGAAGCCCCAGGTCAGAACATGCAATATATGGTAATAGCACTCAACCATATAACCTGCCCAAAGGTTTCCTCCATGGCCACTGGACTCCAGAGTTACAAGTACTGGAGGTTTATGCTGGCTGTTATGGCTTTGCTTTCTCGGTTCACTTTCTCACTCCTTGAGTAATGTATCAGATGTATAGTCCTTACCCAAAGGAGATTTATCTGAGTCCACAGCATCCTGTGTGTTGCCAGGGGGATGTGGTCTTTCCAATAGCCTGCTCTGAACACAAGTAGCAATCCAAGAAAGAGAATTTCTTTTGGATAATTGAGATGCTGCCTTCAGGAAATACATTGTTCTTATGATTCTGGGTTTGCCTGGTTATAAATAAGGACATCTGAGAAGTCTTATTTGCAAGACATCAGGAATCTGGAATTCAGGGATGAGATGTGGATGTTTTCCCTTTTAAGGGCTGGATTGAATTAATTCATTTATCAACACAATTTGCTGAACATCTACTGTGTGCTGGGTAGTACAGATTCAGATAGGAATAGGATTAGATTACCATACTTCAGGATTTATTGAACAATCTCTTAGAGATGAGTGGTACTTTCACATTCATTGTCTCCTTTAATCAACTGAGCCATTCTCTGAAGGATGTATCATAGTTTAAGATAAGGACAGTATGGCCCAGTGAGTTAATGTAGTTTGCCAAAGGTTGATTAGTTTGTGTCAAAGCAAGAACCTCACAGAGTTCTGCTTCTGGATCTGGTGCTCTTTCTTCTACATTATTCTATATTGGTTTCTTCTTCTACAAACTGGGGCTTCCCTGATGGCTCAGCCGTTAAGAATCTGCCTGCCAAAGCAGGAGACATAAGAGACTTGGGTTTGATCCCTGGTCAGGAGAATCTCCTGGAGAAGGAAATGGCAACCCACTCTGGGATTCTTGCCTGGGAAATCCATGGACAGAGAAGCCTGGCAGACTACAGTCCATGGGGTCTCAAAGAGTTGGACACAACTAAACAACAACAAACAAGGAGAGATCAACAGTGTCTGCCCTTCCGCACTCTACAACCTTTTCCACGTCAGTGTCGACACTAACACTAATGTTTACACTAACATGAACAGTATACTGATAACACACAGAGTATTGAGAGACGGGCCAAGCATGTACATGTCACCACAATTAGTCATTGTGGACACACTACGATGAAGACCACGAAGATAAACTTCCATAAATTAGGCAGAGTGACTGTTTTGTCAAATTCTCTTCTTTCTGTCTCTGAACACTCTATGTTTTATGCATAACCAGTATTCGGATACAAGGAATAAGACAGGACTTTAATTACAGTGCCTCATCACCCCACTCAAACACCTTGGGGCTTTAGTAAGTACAATTCCTTCCCAATCCCAGGTTTCCTCAAACCTGGTAGTGATTTTATTTCTGAGAGCTTCTTAGTCTTAGTCTCCCATGATCTGTCAGAAGAGTTCTTAGAGGAGGGTCTGATTCTGAAGACCCTTCCTCTACTTTTAGAGTCTGTCCCTTCCTTGGTCTCAATGATTGGGTGATTAATTTTTGCTAGGGATCTCTTCTCACAGAAGCCCGCACTGAATGAAGACGGTTGCACCTAAGAGAGTGTGAGGATCCCTTTGGGTAGAGAGTCCTCTAAGACTCCCTTTGTGATTCTCATGAGGTGACATGTCCTGTCTTGCCCATCTCACCCCTGGCTGTCCAGAATATCCTCTATAAGCCTGAGGTCCCAGGGAAAGAAACAGTTAACAACCCCAGTAATTTTCTGGGGACTGGAAAAACTGAAAGTAGATTTTCCAGGTCAGTTTTCCTGGTGTGTAATTGCTTAGGAGGCCCAGGATTTAGGCCTGCCTGAAGTCTGTTACTACTTCTTTAACCCACTTATAGGGCATCAATGAAGGTAAACATACAATACCACATTCTTTTAAAAGGTTCTATTTATTAGGGATGCAGTGGACCAAAAAAAAAAAAAAATAGTGACCCCAATTTTTTCCCCTCTTCCAATCTCTCACCCTTAATATGAAGGTGTAATAGCTCACTCTGTGCTCATGTTTGATTAGCATGGATGCAGCTGGTAATACATGCGATAGTAAACTCTCCCACTGACTGTTTAAGGAATTGCAAGAGGCAAGCTAGTCTCCAGCTGTCATCATATGGATAGGCAGATTTAGATGCACATTGCAGCAACTCTCACTTGGGATTCAAACTTTCTAGTAGTTTTTCCTGACTCCTATGTTCAGAAATGGAGCTTAGATTTGATCTATCAGAAAAGAGGGCTTTCTTCCTACAACTTCATTTACCACGAGGTCCCTTTGTTAGAAGTGCACATGCACTTTCTCGTGATTCAGTTGCCTTCTACAGCAGAGGGGCTGAGCTACTGAAGTGGAGCCCCAGGCCTCAGCATCAGCATCACCTGGGAACATGTTCCAAATGCAGAATCTTAGGCCCTGCCTCAGACTTGTTGATTCCGAATCTGCCTTAGAACGATCTCAGGGGGTTAGGATGCACAGTAACATTTGACAAGCCCTGGTTTAGAGAATCCAGGCTCAGGGATATGAGAAATTAATACATTCTGGCAATCAGGAGCGGTCAACATGAGCTAATTAACTTTTGTTTCATCACTAGATTTTCTATCCATAAAACATCAATGTACATTCTCTCTTCTTCACTTTTCAAGACAAGATAATCATAATCCGAACTTTATGAAACCCTCTACACAAGCAATTAACTAGAAATGAGGTTTGCATTTTGAGGCTGTGAACAGGATACCCAGATTTGTTGTTTCCCATTCAAATATATGTGTCTAAATTCTATCAGAGTTACCTGGTATTTCTTACAAACTAAGCACAGACTTCCTCTGAAAAGAAAAAGACCATGTTCTGTTGTTAAGCAACTGAAATCAATACAATGATTGAAAATAATTAAGAATAATTTTGGGGGGACCAGATACACTTCTTGGATTTGAGATGTGGGTCATCAACAGGTGAGAAGCCAAAATCAACTCAATCAAAATATGAGTGAAATAGCAAGGAAAATAAATGGGTACCAGACTGAGTTCTCCTACAAAATGAACGAGGCAGGTGGTTGAATTCTGTTAGATGATAACCATCTAACATGGAGTGAATTGACAAGAAGGGTGGGTTTCATGTAGATACCACTGGAAAAAAAACAAAGACTGAGATTCTGCTGTGATATGTTTACATAAAAAACAAGGAAACAAGGACACTAAAATTCAAAGGAACATGGAAGCAGAAATTAAAATAATAGAGTAGCTCTTTTCACAGCATTAATCAAGAAGAATTTGAACTTTCCATCTGACACTGAGACTTGAGGGGAACCCTCAGTCTTCTGAAAAAGTTGTTGTGATTTTGTCAGGAGAAAATTTCCACTTTTTAAAGTCATTTGTCTCATACAGAATAATGTAGAGCCTAAGGATATTCCGTAAGCATCAGTACTATCTAGTACACATCATAGAAGCTGGGAATACCTTTCTGATTTTTGTGTTTTGATGAATCTGGTTTTAAGAAAGTGCCTTGAGGAATATAAAATCTTTCAGTTCTGGATCAAGGATGATTTTTACAATGAACTCACTTTTGGGGCAGAGGGATTGATAAGAAACCTCCTGAAAATTTAGATTTGTAAATTAAAGTTAGCTTGGAGATAAAAGCTAAAGTGCTGAAGCTTTGTGGCCTATAGCTTTGATCTGCAATTCTCTCTTTCTTATCTGGACTTTCTGTTTTAAGAGCCTAATCTCTTATAAGAAATGCATTCATGGACGCATTTGAAACAATGGCACCTGCAGGTCACTTTGATTGAGTAGGTGTTTTTATTTTAATTCAATAAGTAAATTAAGGTTGGGTTTCTTGCTGTGAGCAATGTTTACTCACTATAATAATGGGTGTAATATGTTATGTGTGAGACCTTGTGCTTATTTTAAAAGAAAGGATGTTCCTTTTGTAAAGCTCTATTAAAATAGACTTCCTTTTCTTGATCTTTGTACTCATTTTATGACTGAAATAGAATTCTATAAATGAGTAATTATAATGTATTTCCAACAACTTTGAACTATAATTACTAAAATTATCTCTTAGTTCTCTAGATTATTAATCTTGCCTTGAATCATAGTGACCTGGGATTTAAAATAATTAAACTAGTGTTTTATAGGCTTTTATGATCAGAAAATCATCAGCATACATGTATAGATTACATATATAGCCATAAAAGTGTACAATATGTGACTTATGTCAGAATTTCCCTGAATAAATATTTATTTGAAACTGCAAATTTGTGTTATTTATGATCCTCATTCTTTTAGGAACAGGTATTTGTATGGTCACTGGAATCATTCACTTTTGGTGAAAATAACTGGCAACTATAAGATAATTTTGTGATCTAGAAAATTGATAATCAAATTTCAATGTGTATATTAATAGGGGTCTGATTTGGAGAGAGAAACATCACATTAATTCACACAGAGAAAGTTTAATATAAAGAATTATTAAGGAGGAGGTGGGATGAATTAGGAGATTGGGATTGACATACATACACTGCATGCATGCTAAGTCACTTCAGTTGTGTCTGACTCTTTGCGCCCAGGGGACTGTAGCCAGCCAGGCTCCTCCATGAGATTCTCCAGGTAACAGCACTGGAGTGAGTTGCCATTTCCTCCTCCAGGGGATCTTCCTGACCTAGGGATCGAACCTGCTCCTGTAACTTATTATTAACTGGGATTCTCCAGGCAAGAACACTGGAGTGGGTTGCCATTTTCCTTCTGCAAAGCAGCTATGCTCCAATAAAAATTAATTTAAAAATGAGAGCAATTTAAAAAAAGAATTATTAACTAATGGTGGGATAAGGCAATGGCAACCCACTCCAGTACTCTTGCCTGGAAAATCCCATGGATGGAGGGGCCTGGTGGGCTGCAGTCTATGGGGCCGCTAGGAGTCGGACACGACTGAGCGACTTCACTTTATTTTTTCACTTTCATGCATTGGAGAAGGAAATGGCAACCCACTCCAGTGTTCTTGCCTGGAGAATCCCAGGGACTGGGGAGCCTGGTGGGCTGCCGTCTATGGGGTCGCACAGAGTCGGACATGACTGAAGCGACTTAGCAGCAGCAGCAGCAGTGGGACATAATGACCAATGGGTAAAAGACCTCTAAAGGAGACAAGAATGACAAATACAGGAGCAGCCAGTAGCTTGAGGGTTGAGGCAGAGCCCACAGGGAATGAATGCATTCCCCCATCACTAAGACTGAGAGAGCCCTTTGAAGAGGGTGTAACAAAGGTCCATTGGAAGGTGGAGAAGTTCACTGAGGTGTCACAGGCTGAGTGAGTGGAGTGACTGTTCCCTGAAAGGACATCTGCAAAAACTTCAAAGTGGCTTGACAACTTGCAGTCGTGTAAATATTACAGCATTTGACTTCACTAACTTCTAGGGGTCTGGGGAGATTTTACTGATCTTGGAATTATAGGAAATGTTTTAGAGTTGTGTAAAACTTGATGTAGATTGTTTCATATATGTTTTCTCATTCAAAATCCATAGGTCTGTATACTTTGATATGACCCCCATGAACTTTTCCTAAGAATTAAGGCCAAATTTCTTAGAATGACTAATATGTTCTCAGAGCCTGAATCTAATGTATTTCTCTAGACTTATTACTCATCAACTTCTGTGCTGCATTTCTAAAAGTTATAATGGATGCTTTCCTAATCCCCACTGAGTTCCCTTATTGGATTTACAATATTCTCCATTCTTTCTTTAAAATACACAAATGATGCTTATAGCCTGTAAAATATATCTGGCTAGCATGACACTCTCTCATATGCCCTAAACTCCTGCTTCTATCACTTGAAGTTGTATTCTCACAAAGAATCAGATAAGTGTGAAATCTTTTGATTTAAGTTAAACTTACTATTATAATTGGACTTTCCAGGTGGCACTAGTGATAAAGAACCCATTTGCCAATGCAGGAGATATGAGATGTGGGTTCCATTTCTGGGTCAGGAAGATCCCCTGGAGGGGGAAATGGAAACCCACTTCAGTATTCCTGGAGAATCCCAGGAACAGAGGAGCCTGGCGGGTTACAGTCCATGTGGTTGTAAAAGAGCTGGACATGACTGAAGTGACTTATAATTATGTAATTTAATGAAAGTGAACACGAAGGGTTGTAATATTAGTACAAAAAGAGAGTTGCATGTAAGAAATACAATTGAGAATTTCTTCTTCCAGTATGCAGGCAGACAAAAAAGTCTGAACATTCTCCTTCTAACAGCTTCTATACAAGCCGGATAAAATACAATAAAAATTATTAGACATGTATAACTGTGTTTATGAGAAAATGGACCCCAGTTTCCAAGGATAAACCAGGAACTGTAAATTAAATGAGTCTGAGCTGATGTTTAGTATTTTTTGGAGGCTGAAGCCGAATGGCTTTAATGCCTACAAGGGAGAGGAAATGAGGCTAGTCCTTTATCATTAGAGAGTTCAAAATAAAACCCTAGTATAAAGCCTGGGTTTTGAAATGCTGCACCTTCTGTGTAAAAGTGGACTAAAAAGCAATCCACACACCAACATAAAGAGTTGATGAGAAAGTGTATCTGCCTGGAGGGAAGGAGAGAAAGGAAAATCTCTAAGAACCTGGTCCCAAGGTTTGAAATGATAATATCCACATATTCTGGGCACCCTCAAGCCATGAAATTGTATGAAAATTTCAAGAAAATTGCTGCAAGCTAATGGTGTCCCTGGGATGCTTTACAGAAGCAAACACAAAGCCACTTTGGAGAAACATCTCCCTGTGGTAGATGATTTCAACAGAACTTACTGAAGATGCGGTCACATCCAAGATTACAAAACAGATGAGAAAAAACAACATACCATGAGTGACAGCCACCTGGCACAGTAAATAGGAGACTGAATCCCCCAAACCTGCAATGGGAATGATAAAATAAGTACATTTAAAATAACAAAACATGTAGAAGAATGCATTAAAATCATAAAAGATCAGATACAATGAGAAGACAAGACATCTTGCAAATAAATCAAATAGAACTCCTAATAATGGTTACTGTTTGTGTGTTAGACACTCATTTGTGTCCGACTCTTTGTGACCCCAAGGACTGTAGCCCACCAGGCTCCTCTGTCCATGGGATTCTCCAGGCAAGAATACTGGAGTGGGTAGCCATTTCCTTCTCCAGGGGATCTTCCTGACCCAGGGATGGGACCTGGGTCTCCTGCATTGCAGGCAGATTCTTTACCGTCTGAGCCATCAGGGAAGTCCAACGAATACTGTGGTCATTAAAAAGAAAAATCCAGTGCCTGAGTAGTGAAGGGAAGGCTTAGTGCAGTACAATATATGTATGCCAGTATCAGTGTGTTGCTTAGTGAACTCCCGAGTGGCAATTTCTGCTTTCTTCTGCACTTTTCACATTCCTCATATGGTATGAGTACACAGGAGTATAAAGATTATTCCAAATAGATTATGTTTTCAGGTTTTAAAGCTTGACTTAAGTGAGACTCACCTAATACTTGACACGGAGGGACAAAATTAAAGGGTTAAAAAGTGTATTCTAGGCCATTCTAAATAAAATAGAGTTAGTTTAGATATGCTAATAACAAATACTCTTTAGGAATTGAGCATTCTTCTTCAGTTATTAAGAATTAAGAGCATTATACATGATGATAAGAAAGAATGCTTCACTTGGAAACTAGGTCAAGTCAAGCCTTGTTTGTATCCAATATCATAAAAATGGGGGGAAGATCCCCAACATATTTTTTGAGCTAGTATATTTTTGATAGCAAAATTGGAAAAGGGCAGCATGTAAATAGGAAATTAGAGATTATGTTCATTTATGAACAGAGATGAGTATAAAATATATAAAAATAATAATAAAATACGATTATCTTAGGAATAAGGATAATGACCATTCAGTTCCTCAAATATTTGCAAAAATTCTGGAAAAATATCAACACGCACTTATGGTAAAACCTTTCTTAACAAACTAGAATAGAACAATACTTCTTTAACTGGATAAAGGTATCTAACAAAAATGTATAATGAATATCATTCTTAGAAGATTTTGAGTAAGAATAGGACAAAGATATCCTCTATTCTTGCTCATATTCAGTGTTATATTAGAAATCCTAATCAGTAAAATAAGAGAAAAAAAGATTGGCACTTACCATTGTTCACAGTGTCTATATAGAAAGCACAGGACTTTACAAACCACTGGAATTAATCAGTGAGGCAAATGTACTGCTTGATTTATCAACAACATCAAAACATCGAAGTAGTCCCTTTATCTAAGCAGGTAATAATTAGAAAATATAATTTTAAAAATATATTATTTGTATATTTGCAAGAAAAAAATCTGAAGTACTTAAAAATAAATACAAGAAAAGTTGTTCCAGACTTCCATAAAGAAAATAATAAATTTTATTAAAACATAGCAAGGGATCCTAGATGAATGAAGAACCATATCTTGTTCCTGAATGAGTAGATTTGACATGATAAATTCTCCTCCAATTAATACCTATAGTCAACATGATTACAGTAAAAATATGAGCAGAACTTGGCAATCAGATTCCGAAACTCACATAGAAGAGTTAATGAACAAGGAGAGTCAAGACAGTTTTGAAGAGAAGGGAAAGATACTATCTGTTATCAGAATTATCTTAAAGCTCTAGTAATGAAACGAATGGCACTGATAAACAGGAAAACAAATTAGATAGTTGAACCTAGAAAGAGACTCAAGTAGATATGAGAGTTTGGTCATTGACATTAGCAGCATTACAAGTAAGTGAGAAAATGTTAATTCTTTTTTAATTTTTTTTAAATTTTTTTTAAATTTTATTTTTAAACTTTACAATATTGTATTAGTTTTGCCAAATATCGAAATGGATCCGTCACAGGTATACATGTGTTCCCCATCCTGAACCCTCCTCCCTCCTCCCTCCCCATACCATCCCTCTGGGTCGTCCCAGTGCACCAGCCCCAAGCATCCAGTATCGTGCATCGAACCTGGACTGGCAACTCGTTTCATATATGACATTATACATGTTTCAATGCCATTCTCCCAAATCTTCCCACCCTCTCCCTCTCCAACAGAGTCCATAAGACTGTTCTATACATCAGTGTCTCTTTTGCTGTCTCGTACACAGGGTTTTTTAAAAAAAGTGGTGCTAGGACAACTAGATATCTACATGAAAAAAATTGCATCTCTATCCCATAATACACACACACACACACACTCAGACATGTGCACACACAGATGGATTAAAGACCAAAATTAGAAAAGCAAATATTAAATATTAAACACTTGAAGAAAAACATGTAGAAGAGCTTTATAACTTTGGTTTAGCAAAGATTTTTTGAATAAGACACAAAAAATACAAGCCAAAAATAAAAGATGGTTAAAATTGACTACAATAAAACCTAAAACAAAATTGAGAAGATAATCCACCACCATCTAGGAGAAGATATTTGCAATGCACATAGAGATTAGGATCTAAAGTATATTAAGAATTCTTTTAACTCAATAAGAAGAAGGAAGAAAATAACTATGAGAAATATGGAGACAAGATATAACATGTAGTTTACAGAGGGTGAAACCTGACTGGCCAATAATCCTATAAGAAATATCCACCTACTCTGAGAACTTCAAAACAACAGTGATATACCATTATGTTATTAGTGAGAAAAACAAAAATCAAAAAGTCTGATAACTCCATGTATTAGTGAGATTGTGGGAACATTGCTGGAAGACCCATAAATAAGACAGCTACTTTGAAGAACTATTCGGGAATATCAAGAAAAATTTGAGCTGCTCAAACTCTGCATGACTCAACAGTTCTACCTCAAGGTATGTGTACATGTGTGTACTCAGTTGCTCAGTCGTGTCCAACTCTTTGCAACGCCACGGGCTGTAGTCTGCCAGGCTCCTCTGTCCATGGGATTTTCCTGGCAAGAATAGTGGAGTGGGTTGCCATTTCCTACTCCAGGGCATTTTCCCGACCCAGGAGTCGAACCCATGTCTCTTGAATCTCCTGCATTGGCAGGTGGATTCTTTACCACTGTGCCATCTGGGAAGCACCTCAGGGTATGCATCAGGGCTACCGCATGGCAGAAATCTTGGAGCCAGGCAATGCTCAGCCCTTCACTTTAGAACCGATCTCACAAATGTTCACAGAAACAGTTGTTAAAACCTGGAGGAAAAATTAGGGATATGGAGCTCATCAGTTCAGTTCAGTTCAGTCGCTCAGTCGTGTCCGATTCTTTGTGACCCCATGAATCACAGCACGCCAGGCCTCCCTGTCCATCACTAACTCCCGGAGTTCACCCAAACTCATGTGCATCGAGTTGGTGATGCCATCCAGCCATCTCATCCTCTGTCGTCCCCTTCTCCTCCTACCCTCAATTCCTCCTAGCATCAGGGTCTTTTCCAATGAGTCAGCTCTTCACATGAGGTAGCCAAAGTATTGGAGTTTCAGCTTCAGCATCAGTCCTTCCAATGAACACCCAGGACTGATCTCGTTTAGGATGGACTTGTTGGATATCCTTGCAGTTCAAGGGACTCTCAATAGTCTTTTCCAACACCACAGTTCAAAAGCACCAATTCTTCGGCACTCAGCTTTCTTTACAGTCCAACTCTCACATCCATACATGACCACTGGAAAAACCATAGACTTGACTAGATGGACCTTTGTTGGCAAAGTAATATCTCTGCTTCTGAATATGCTATCTAGGTTGGTCATAACTTTCCTTCCCAGGAATAAGTGTCTTTTAATTTCATGGCTGCAATCACCATCTGCAGTGATTCTGGAGCCAAAAAAAATAAAGTCTGACACTGTTTCCACTGTTTCTCCATCTATTTGCCATGAAGTGATGGGACCAGATGACATGATCTTTGTCTTCTGAATGTTGAGCTTTAAGCCAACTTTTTCACTCTCCTCTTTCACTTTCATCAAGAGGCTTTTTAGTTCCTCTTCACTTTCTGCCATAAGGGTGGTGTCATCTGCATATCTGCGGTTATTGATATTTCTTCTGGCAATCTTGATTCCAGTTTGGAGCTTGCTCATAGTCATTAGAAATTGTCCTTCTCCTTCCACCTGGTTTCAAGAAGTTGAAACTGGAGACTGTAGACATATTTTGATATTTGTGTAAGAAATAAAATCTATGACTCCTATCAAAAGACATGTCCGGAAGCAAAACGTTTCTTGCCCTATATCAAAAGATTGGAGGGACTTCCCTGGTTGTCCCAGTGGCCAAGAATCCAAGCTCCCAATGCAGGAGGCTAAAATTCGATCCCTGGTTGGGGAACTAGATCCCATATGCCATAACTAAGAATTCCCATGCCCAAACGAAGATTGAAGACCCCGAGTGCTGCAACAATGACCTGGTGCAGCCAAATAAATAAGCTAATTTAAGAAAAGATTGAAGAATAAACATACCTTGGTATGTTTATATAAGAATGAAAAGTTCTGAACAAAACAAAAGGCAATGTTTCTTTGTTTTTCAAGGTAGTTGTGCTCTTGGAAAATTAAAAAATATTCCTGGATATTTAAATGGTACCAAAACCCTAGTAGCTCAGTTGCTAAAGATTCTACCTGTGATGCAGGAGACTCTGGTTTGATTCCTGGGTTGGGAAGATCTGCTGGAGAAGGGATAGGCTACCCACTCCAGTATTCTTGGGCTTCCCTGGTGGCTCAGCTGATAAAGAATCTGCCTGCCATGTGGGAGACCTGGGTTTGATCCCTGGGTTGGGAATATCCCCTGGAGGAAGGCATGGCAACCCACTCCAGTATTCTGGCCTGAAGAATTCCATGGACTACAGTCACAAAGATTTGGACACAACTGAGCCACTTTGACTTTCACTTTCTTTTCAAATAAATAAATAACATATCCTTTGTGGTTTATAGGTAAAAATGAGTTAGCACCAAGGTTCAAGTGATTATAAACAGGTCTTTTAGCTCCTAAATGCCTGGCATGATATTTAACATTTGAGTCACTTGGGAAGCAGGACAGTTCTTTGTGTGGGGAATTGGTCCAAGGTGAGGATGGTTCACTTCCCTGGCCTTTACCCACAAAATGCCAGTTGTGCCCCAATCACGGAGATAATAAGCCCCCCAACTGAAGCCTTTTCAGCTTCCTGGAGAGCTCTTTTATCATTAATTTTTCTGTGCCCCAGAAGTGCATGTTACCACTATCACATTGATCCTTTTGTATAACAATGAGCTGTTTGCATATCTATTCTTTCTTCCAACCCATGGCTTCCCAGAGGATGGGGACCACGTGTTATTTTATAACTCAGAGCCCTAGAAGTGCTCAATAAATGTTTATTGTATGAAATATAATTTAATCAAATCTAGCCTTTTAGGTTTGAGTTTCTAGCTTGTTACTGGACTGCTTGCTGTCTGTCTTTTTTTCCCCCTTCCCAGTGCAATTTTTTTAATCTATAAAAAGCTGAAAAGAGAGATAATCCTTTAGCAGAAGGCATCTTTAGTTTGTTTTTTTTAAGTCTATTGTGTACTGCTGGCCCCTCAGATCAGTCCCTATTAACTGAATGTCTTCATCTACAGAGAAATTAGGGTAAAAAGAGTTGTGGCTCTTGTTAAGGAACTATGTACATATAGCTGACCAACATTTGAGAAATACTGGAAGACCTGGATCTTGCATGCCTTCTTTACTTCTCTGTAAGGCAGACATCCTTAATTCCCTCCTCCTACCTTCTTTTGCCTATATCTTTGTCAAGCAGCTCTAATTTGGCCAGTTCTGGCCCAGCATTTGTCATAAAGATATATATACCCTGTGGATGTAGACAAGTCTTCATGTTCTAAGGTACATGGATTGATGAGATGGGTTTACTCACCGAAATCAGATTTTTCACCATCTTTAAATCATAAGTGGCATTAATTGAACCCAAGAATAAATCAAGGGGATTCATGAACAGATTTATAAATTTTCTTCTTTATGCATTTTAATTATACTGGCATTTTAAC
Organism: Bubalus bubalis; assembly: GCF_019923935.1. NCBI lineage: Eukaryota > Metazoa > Chordata > Mammalia > Artiodactyla > Bovidae > Bubalus > Bubalus bubalis. The sequence goes on from NC_059166.1 coordinate 42,188,100, forward strand.
TGCATTGTAATTGCACTTTAATTGCATGTATTTGTATAAATTAAAAAATAATTAGAGCTCTGTAGCACTATGGGAAACTAATTTATGCATATAGACTTTTAAAGATGCACACATGGAGAATGATTTCATAGCTCTCACCATGTCAGACACGTTAAAATTGTCCTTGCTGAAAGGTCTACAGCTCTCGAAGTGGATGGGCCTTTCCTGTTCTCTCTGTGATGAGAGAGTGAGACAGAGCTGGAGTTTGAGTGGAGGGCAGTGCTGAGTATTTATGGGACTCCCAGCTTGGAAAGTATTTTAAATATTAAATATACATATATATGTTTTATGTAAGAATTCCAATGTATGACTCCTATGTGAATATATATTCTGTTTTCTGATAGGAGTCAGACATTTTATATTTCTTATATAAATTGTATATATATTTAATATATATATGTAAAATAAATTTATTTTTCTAGCTTAGCCCTGAGAAGTTTCTGTGCTCTGATTGCATGTGGGCGGTGAGGACAGAGAATGAGTCACTAAATGAGGGCAACAGAAGCAATGAATTTTGAACAATATTTCTGGCATAGGTTATCACAGCAAAGCTAGGTGAGATGTAGGGCTATTCATTCAACAGGCATTTAATGAACGCCTACTGGGTGTCTGGCACTACTGAAGTATGGCCCCATCCCATTTCACAGGTCATTTACCCAAAAGCAATATGGATTTTCTAGCCTTTCCTTCCATGTCCTTACTCAGTGTCTTAGCTTTCATCAGAAACCTGAATGTTACATAATCTTGGCAAATTGTGGATTGGGCTCCCCTGTGTCCCAGTCCTCTGGTGCTTCAGAATACGCCATTCCCTTCACCTACCCAATATCCCAGAATTCTTAGTGGCAGGTTCATTGCTTAAAAATTGCATGTTTATCTTTTTTTGGAAAGAAAAAAGCTAAGAAGCTTAGTAACTAAGATAGTATTACTCCCTTGCCTTGAGATTATGGCACCAAAAGCTCTGGTAAGCAAGAGGATCCAGTGTAAGTAAACTTCCTGTCCTCTCCTAGCTCAGGATCTGTACTTGTTCTGTCTGCCCTTCTGGACAATCCTCCTACACACAACTTTCATTCCATCTCTCCCAAGAGAACTTCCTGGGTACCCAATGTGGAATTATTCCTTTCCTTTGTTTTATTCTTATAGCACATTCTGCATCTTTCTCTTTTGTATCACTTGGGTTAGAGTTAGATTCTAATTGGCAGTACCTAGAGGTCAGGGAGGGGTCTTATTTCTTTTTAGTCACCTGAAGGACTCAGTTTGTGGCTTTGTCTCTAATAAATATAATCTGAATCTGAGAGTCAAGGGGCAAATATCTTCAGGAGTGTGTGTATGTGTGTGTATGTGAACTACAAGCCACTATTATAATTTTCTAGGATATTTTATTGCATAAAAATACAAGTCAGTCAACATTCTCACAGGAATTTGTAGGCTGTTTTCTGGGATATAGCTGGGTTTCCTGGCCTTGTATTTTTTTTTAAGTGGGGCTGGTCTTTGCGAAAGAAAACTCATCAACTCTTAAAACATTTTGCAGCCAGATGGTGTTCCAGGCCTTTGAAGCACACCCCTCTCCAAAGGGCTTATGATGGGGAGAGAGACAGAGAGGAGTTATGTCTCTCTCCTGTGAACATTATCCTTGGGCATGTCCTGGAGAGAAGAAAATCCAAAAAGGAATACTTCCCATTCAAGCCAGGTAAAGCTTAGCATGTGTCTTTCATCCCTCGCAAACTCCTAGTCAGAGTAGGGCATTTCCAGGATCTTGCCCCTTGGACTGGACCTTATTCAGATCTAGATAATGTCCCTGAGTTCCAGAATAACTGTTTTTACCTTTGGCCTAACCAACTACATGAGTTAGGGTAATGCTAGCTGCTATGACAAATAGATCCTACAGTGTGCAATACCTCAAACCAATAGAAATTGATTTCTTGTTAAGGTAGTTGTGCCAAGCTATGGTTCCTTGTGGATGGATATCTCCTTTATGAAATGATTCCAACCCAGGCTTTTTCCATCCTGTGGCTCTATCAACCCACAGAGGTTGACATCTGCATCCAGACAAAGGTTTTAGAAAAGGAATGAAGGTACAATAATTGCTTATAAGCCTTGATCTGGAAGTGATGCCCATTATTTCGGTTCATGTTATATTGTCTCCAGATGCAAGAGGACTGGGAAGCAGCCGCTATGCAGAGACCACTCATAGCTCTGTACTGTGGAAAGGGGATTCTGAGTTTAGGGTATAGTTAGCTGTTGGGGTTGCTCCGTTACCTTTCTAGGGCAACACCATTGTCCAGTGGCCCAGATGCTCATCTTGCATCAAATGGTTGTCTGTTGCTCACTGCTCAAGCAGTCGTCTCATTACCACTGAACCACTGAAGCAACTTAACTTGTGCTTCCTAACAGATAATTGGTAAGTGACCCAAATGTACTCCCAGGTCTGTCTCCACCTGTCTTGGGCAGAATGGGGAAGAAAGCTGACCTCTTTAATAGATACTTAACGATGGTGCTGGTGGGGCAGTTCTCATCTTTATACCAGGCATGGCTCACCCATCCCCCTCTCATAAAGATCCCCTGGAGAAGGGAATGGCTACCTACTCCAGTATTCTTGCCTGGAGAGTTCCATGGACAGAAGAGCCTGGTGAGCTATAGTCCATGGGGTTGCAAAGAGTTGGCCACGACTGAGTGACTAACACTTTCACTTTCCCTTTCTCATAAGGGCCACAGCCCAGTCCATCCCATTGGTTCTCTTAAGGCTAGGACTGTGGGCTGAGGTACTTTCTAATAAATATCACTTAATCTTATGTTGCTTCATTTAAACCAATTGCCTAGACAGAAGGCCTCTGTCTGTTTCCTCCAGTTAGAGCTGAGCACTGTGGACCTCTCAGTCCTGGAGATTTAGTAAGCAGACTCCCTGTGACAGTGATCCTGGGACCCCTGGTCTTTATCTCTTTATCCCTTTTCACACTAGGCATCCTCTTTTACAACCATTTGACCTCACCACTAAAGCTTGTCTTGGAAGTTTTATTTAATTGAATTTCAGAGTCTTCTTGAGAAAAGGAAAATGTTATGGGTTACAGAAAAGAAAATATTTCTAAGTGTTTTACTGAACAAATTGTGGCATGAAAATGGTATAAGATATATGAAGAGGCATATTTATGTTCTCTGCTTATGAGGATCCCATAGTTTAGTTAGCAAAAACTGCAAAAACTGCTAATCGCCCAGGAAACAAACAAAATAGTGTGGTGTATAGTGAGTAACAAGGTATGAATTCTAAGCTACTGCCCAGATGTAAGATGAATTGAGAGGAGGCATCTTCATTAAATATCAGATTATCTGTCTAATATTCTTCCTTGTCATCGTATAAAGCTAAGGCTGTATTTTGTCTAACCTTTCCAAGTCTGACTGAAAAGGAAAAAATTTAAACTATTGTTGTTATGCTATCTTTCAACTTTGAAGAGACTGTTCACTTTTTCCAACTCTGAGTGTACCAAAATTATTTTGCACAGAAACAGTCTTTTTTTTTTAGCATTAGAAAGATAGGTTTATTTAATTTTTGCTCATGGTAAAAATACAAACAGAATTAGAGTTTATAGTGAAAAAGAAGTTTCTCTTTGACCCTGTACCTGACTTACCCAAACTCTCATCCCTTGAGTATACATGCTCAGAACTTTGTTATTCATTTTCTCTCAACTTCTTTCTCTCTTTCTGCTAGGTCAGTTGTTCCCAAGTTCTATTATGCAAAAGGAATACCTGATGGAATTTTTTAGAAATGCAGATTCCTTTTTTTTCAGATATTCTGTGGCTCTGGGTGAGTTTAAGGAATTCTGAGGCCAGGTGGTGCTTGGTTTAACATACTGTTTTAGAAAGTAATTAGGATCTCATTGCACTGGGGACTCGTTTGGTGAAGTCACAGACTATGGTAGAGTTACCTGTTGTTGTTATTGTTTAGTCACTCAGTCATGTCTGACTCTTTGAGATCCCATGGACTGCAGCACACCAAGCTCCTCTGGTTTCCACTATAACCCAGAGTTTGCTCAAATTCATATCCATTGGGTTGGTGATGCTACCTAACCATCACATTCTCTGCTGCCCTCTTCTCCTCCTGCCCTCAGTCTTTCCCAGCATCAGAGTCTTCCAATGAGTTGGCTCTTCTCATCAGATGGCCAAAATATTGTAGCTTCAGCCTCAGCACCAGGTCTTCCAATGAATATTCAGAATGATTTTCTTTAGAATTGAGTCGTTTGATCTCTTTGCTCTCCAAGGGACTCTCAAGAGTCTTCTCCAGGACCAGAGTTCAGGTTTGGTCCTGAACTCTCTTCGGTGCTCAGCTTTCATTATGATCTGACTCTTATTTCCATACACGACTACTGGAAAAACCGTAGCTTTGACTATATGGACCTTTGTCAGCTAAGTGATATCTCTGCTTTTTAATATACAGTCTAGGTTTGTCATAGCTTTCCTCTCAAGAAGCAAGCATCTTTTAATTTCATGGCTGTAGTCACCATCCACAATGATTTTGGAGCACAAGAAAACAAAATTTGTCACCGCTTCCACTCTTTCGCCTTCTATTTGCCATAAAGTGATGGGACTGGATGCCATGATCCTAGATTTTTAATGTTAAATTAGATTTTTATCTTTTCCTATCATAAGCCATGTTTACTCTCCCACTCTTTGTCTTTCACTGGGGTTACTTTCCCTTTGGTCTCCAGAGTGATGCACATAGGTCTTCCATGTATAATTAACCTAAGAATGATAATTTGTTCCAGTGTCTATTTCTGATGCCTCACTGCTGAGCTGTGGAGTGTCATTAGCTAGACTGAAAAGACTCAATTTGTTTTTGTCAACTGAAAAAAATATACACTGCCTAAAAGTTGAGAGTTATGTTTTATTTTGTGGAAAAAACTGAAGACTTAAGCCCAGAACCCATCATCTCAGAGAACACTGAGAGATTGCACTCTCAGAAGAGGCAAGAAGAAGGGGTAGCCCGGATACATAGGCGTTTAGGTAACAAAGACCAGGTAGTCAGACCATCAAAAGATTATTGTTAATTAAGGAAAACCAGATATCTCAAGTTAAGGAATTCAGTGCTTCTCTATGTATGGGAAATACAAAGGCTGGACTCGTTGAAACTGTTCCTTTTCTATGCACCTCAGCACCGACTCAGTGGATGTGAGTTTGAACAAGCTCCGGGAGTTGGTTATAGACAGGGAAGCCTGGCATGCTGCAGTCCACGGGGTTGCAAGGAATTGGACATGACTGAGCGACCAAACTGAACTGAACTTAACAGCTGTCTGGGGCCAGAAAACTCCTGAGTTTTCTCAGGGTGTGCCAATGTGGGTGGCTGCAGCGTTGACCACTAGTTAGGGGATGCATCCTGTTTCCATCCAGACTTCCCTCAGGGCTTACCATCAGGAAGTCTGTAATGTGATGGCTTGATGGCTCTAACATCCTTTGTTTACTGCTGAAAGAGTAAACAGTAAACGGACAGTGGCATTTTTACCATTCACTTCTCCAGGGGATCTTCCCAAGCCAGGGATTGAACCCGGGTCCTGCATTGCAGGCAGATTCTTTACCATCCGAGCCACCAGGGAAGCCCTGGTGGCATTTTTAGTTCTTATTTTCTTTCTTGCTCCAGCTGCATGATTATAACTAACATCAGTGTTCATATATCTTCGATGAACAAGTACCAGTCACAAAACTGCAGACTTTGGAGAGGTAACAGTAACTTAGACATTGTTTCAACCAGTCTGTAAATGGGGAAGCTGAGGCCCAGAGAGATTAAGAAATGTTAATTAAGAGATTAAGAAATCACGGTCACAAAATAAATTACTGGCAGAGCTGACCAGAAACCTGGCTTGCAAATTCTGAATCTGGTGCTCTTTTCTCATCTTAAAAAAATTTCAGCTAAAATCTCAGAGTCTCTGAAAATCATTCAAATGGTTCCTATTCCACAGTCCACCTACCAACTTGAAATATGTTGTTCTGTGCCCTAATCCCCAATCCCCAGCCCCATGAGCCTCAGTAACCCTGGCTTGTTGTCTTACTCAGGAGAGCAATACTGTGAATTATTTCTGAACTTTTAAACATGGCAAAATCTCCTCTACTTGAACCTTTGGTCACCAAATACAGCAATTTTGAACCAAAGGAGCCGTGGTTACTTTAGGTCTCCATGGAAATGCAGGGGCTCATCATTCTTATTCTGAGCTTCTTCAGACAAAGACCCAAGGAGCAGCCCTTATTACTTTTCAGAGGTTGGGGGAGGGTTGAGGTCATGCAAAGGTTGCTTGGTTTACAGTCTCATCCTGCTTCCCTTCTGCTATTGACAAGGCATCAGGATGGTTTATAGATCACTGCCTCCCTTTAAGGCCTATTTGCTAATGTTTTGAGACATTTATCCAATCTCAAGAAACTCAAGGGACCCGATTTCAACTTTGAATTATATATTATCCATATTTGGGATGGAATGGGCAATTTTAATGGAAAAAGCTCATCAATCAGGCAAGGGATTAGGCAAGGCTTTGATTTATATGTTTGTTGAAACCATCTCTATTGATATAAAATTTTTACAGTTCTATGAATTTAATAATATTTTAACCTGAATATGATTTTGACACCTCCTCCCCTCACACACATACATGCATTCTTCCTTTCTTTTAACCTTTGGTGAAATATTAACTTAGTGTACCATACATTTGATAACATCCCCAGAGACTAGCCAAAAGAAATATCAAGATGTTCTAGGAGAACATACTGGTCTTGATGAGAACAAGGAAGATTCCCAGAAAAAAGTCTCAGTTCTTGAAATAAATTACAGTAACTTCAGGAAGGAAATTAAGTATCTGTTGAAAGATACATTCATTAGACTAGTGACTTTTCCCACAGTTTTGTAATTCAGATTCTATATTCAGGAAAAGGAAATTAACTGGGGTTTTTGATACAAATGGTGAAAAATGGAAATTAGCATTTGCCAGCCTATAGACACATATGGTTTTATACTTCTGTAATTAGAGCTGTAGGTGAATCACCCAATACCTTGATAGGTTTAGTTACAGTCTTCCAAGCAGGTATTTACCTTAAACCTGAAGATAGGTACAGGCATGAAAACAATGGTATCTTTTTTTAATCTATTGTCACATGTAGCCAGTAACTCAGCTTGTCTCTTGTTGTAGGGTAAGGAATGATGCTATTTTGCTCATGTGTGTTATTCTTGGAATTCTGCACCCCTGGGAAAAGGTTGTCAAAGGTTACATTAGCCATGCAATGAGGCAAGGACAGTGAGTCCAGACACACACTCATGGTAGAAACCCTGCCATAAATGTCAACTGCCATTATTCTATGCATCAGTGCTTATAATATCTAAGAAACAAAACTGTCCATTTCTATTTTTAGCCCATTTTCTTTTGAGGATGATGTTCATTACTGACATTTTGTTTCTTGTTTACTTCCCCCTGCACTTGAAATCCAAATAGACATTAGTTTTCCATCCAGATGTTTTCATACCTTCTGCACGGTTGGGCTGGATTCATTTGCATTTAGTTGTCTTGGGAGGGCTAATGATTTTATTTTCAAAAGGTCAGTTGCTGCCATGCAACCTATAAAAAGTTAGTTGTCCAAGATGTTTTTCACTCATTACTCAAGCACTCAGTTTGGTTCTGTTCTCTTTAATTCACCACTGAAAATCAGTTGCCTCAAGGAATTTCAATATTACATTACAGCATAACAAACTATCCAATATCACTAATGGCCTATTTAGGAATGAAATGCTCTTTTTCTGGTTTTAAGCAATTTCTAATTTTGATGAGGATCAGGCACCATCTATAAGGATGGAGTTAATAAGTCCCTGTAGGGACACATCAGTAGCCAGGTCATAAAAATCATGCACGGCTTGCTCTTTCAGCCATCAGGCAAGAGGAAGACAAACACATCTATTTTCCCCCACGTTACATTTGTGGTCAGAAGATGTTTGAAAAACTACAGTCATTATATTATTGCTGTTGTTATTATTTGTAATGTTTCTGAAATTTGGGTATTTATCTCTATCTATGAAGTATTTATACTCTTTATATCTTTTTCCCAAGAATCTACTCTCTAAAATGTCTTATCTTAAAATTATACCCAAAACAGAATGCAAGTGTTAGGGGTGAATATAATATACTATTTGACACTTGGTGGTGTGAAGTTATTGTCTGGAAAATTCAGGCAAAACAACTGGTTAGTGAGGGAAGAAATAACTCAACATATTTGTTTTGGCTGCTCACATTGATCAGATTTGGAGGATAATAGCTTTAATTCTTTGTGATAAAATGTACCAGCCCTCTCCTATTTCTGTATGGTAAATGTACCCCAGTTTGACTAAGATGAAACTGATCTAAAAGCAAATGTATTTGCTTTGTCCTTGTAAAATATGCTTGGGTCATAAGCACCTCAGGGATGGATAGAGGGAGGAAATGCGAGTGGGTGCGCTGAGGGCAGGATTTGGAATCTCATCTAGAAATCACATGATGATAAGAATAACCTCAGATATGCAGATGACACCACCCTTATGGCAGAAAGTGAAGAGGAACTAAAAAGCCTCTTGATGAAGATGAAAGCGGAGAGTGAAAAAGTTGGCTTAAAACTCAACATTCAGAAAACTAAGATCATGGCATCTGGTCCCATCACTTCATGGGAAATAGAGAGGGAAACAGTGGAAACAGTGTCAGGCTTTATTTTTTTGGGCTCCAAAATCACTGCAGATGGTGACTGCAGCCATGAAATTAAAAGACACTTACGCCTTGGAAGAAAAGTTATGACCAACCTAGACAGCATATTGAAAAGCAGAGATATTACTTTGCCAACAAAGGTCTGTCTAGTCAAAGCTATGGTTTTTTCAGTGGTCATGTATGGATGTGCGAGTTGGACTGTGAAGAAAGCTGAGCACTGAAGAATTGATGCTTTTGAATTGTGGTGTTGGAGAAGACTCTTGAGAGTCCCTTGGACTGCAAGGAGATCCAAACAGTCCATTCTGAAGATCAGTCCTGGGTGTTCTTTGGAAGGAATGATGCTAAAGCTGAAACTCCAGTACTTTGGCCACCTCATGCGAAGAGTTGACTCATTGGAAAAGACTGTGATGCTGGGAGGGGTTGGGGGCAGGAGGAGAAGGGGACAACAGAGGATGAGATGGCTGGATGGCATCACTGACTCAATGGACATGAGTCTGAGTGAACTCCGGGAGTTGGTGATGGACAGGGAGGCCTGGCGTGCTGCGATTCATGGGGTCGCAAAGAGTCAGACACGACTGAGCGACTGAACTGAACTGAACTGAAGAAATTGATAAAAATATTTTGGTGCTTGGAGAAGAGAAGGACAGACAAGAGGTGCTGGAGACTTGCTAAAACTAGAGAGAGGTGGGGAGGGTCACATGGCCTAGAGACGTTCTTAAGATATTCTCCTCTGTAGGAAGAGGGAAAGGCTTGTATGATTAGGTGGTTCCAGGGAAGCACTTTGGATCCAGATCACTTAAAACCTAAGCATATTCAAAAGATACTCAACGTCTCTAATTATCAGGGAACTGGAAGTCAAAACCACAATGACATGTCACCTCACACCTGTCAGAATGTCTGTCATCGAAATATCTACAAATAGCAAGTGTCAGCAAGAATGTGGAGAAAATGGAACACCTGTACACTGTTGGTGGGAATGTAAATTGGTGCAGCCACTATGGAAAACAGTACAGTGGTTTCTCAAAAAGCTGAAAATTGAGCTACCATATGGTCCAGAAATTCAGCTCCTGGGTATATGTATAAAAACAAACCCCAAATGCAAATTCAAAAAGATACAGGCACCCCAATGTTCATAGCAGCAATTACCAAGATAAGGAAGCAACCTAAGTGTCCATCAACTGATGAAAGGATAAAGAAAGTGTGGTATATATACACAATGGAATACTCCTCAGCCATAAAAAAGAAAGAAATTTTGCTATTTGCAATGACATGGATGGGCTTGGAGGGTATTATGCTAAGTGAAGTAAATCAGACAAAGAAAGGCAAATACTGTAAGATACAACTTACATGTTGAATCTAAAAAATACAACAAACTAGTGAATATATATATATTAAAAAAAACAGACTCACTGATATAGAGAACAAACTAGTGATTATCAGTGGGGAGAGAGAAATGGGGAGGGGTAAGATGGGGTAGGGGTTAAGAGGCACAAACTATTAGTTATAAAATAAACTATAAGGATATTTTGTATAGCACAAGGAATATAGCCAATATTTTATAATAATTGTAAATGGAGTATAACCTTTAAAAATTGTGAATCACTATATTACATACCTATAACTTTTATAAAGTTGCACATCAACCATAACTCAGTTAAAAATCCCAAACAGATTCAGAAAGACTTAATTTTCTCCAAGGGGAAAGGAATTAATGTTTTTTGAGCTCCTACCACAGTCTTCCATGGATATTATTTCATTTAATTCTGCACAGCATCCCTATGAAGGAAATTACAATATTATGGGCTTACTGTGTGCCCCACAGAATGCTAAGTGCTTGTTTAACAGTCCTTTAAAATTGGGGATGAGTATAACTTACTCAAGGATACGCAGTTAATAGAGCTGGAATTGATATCCAAATTTGTCTGATCCAGAGCCCAGACTTTCTGGTTTACCACAATGCTTCTTCAGTGAGTTAAAAATCCACTGAAGATGGAAGAACTGTTAATTTGTGGTACATTGTTTCTAGTAGGTAATCTAGGCACCTGCCAATTACTTGGTTATGCCAAGTCTTTACCTCAATTCCTCAGAATGAAGTCATTATGATAGTCAAAGGATGTTCTGTTTTTCTAAAACAATTTTTATTGGAGTATATTTGCTTTACACTGGTGTATTATTTTCTGTTGTACAGCAAAGTGAATCAGCCATATGAATACCTACGTTCCCTCTTACTTGGATCTCCTTCCCATTTAGGTCACCACATAGCAGTAAGTAGAGTTCCCTGTGCTAAATAGTAGGTTCTCATTAATTATCTATTTCATACATCAAAAATTTAAATTGCCCAGCTATACATGCTCAGTTGTGTCTGACTTTTTGCAACCCCATGCACTATAGCCCACCAGGCTTCTCTGTCCACGGAATTTCCCAGGCAAGAAAACTGGTGTGGGTTTCTATTTCCTCCTGCAGAGAATCTTCCTGACCTAGAGATCAAACTCAGGTCTCCTGCATAGCAGGCGGACTCTTTACCCTCTGAGCCACCAGGAAAGCTCCATAGTAGTGTATATATGTCAAAGACTACCCTCAGAATGGGGGGAAATATTTGCAAACAAAGCAACTGATGAGGGATCAATCTCCAAAATATACAAATGCTCATGCATCTCAATATAAAAAAAACCTAATCAAAAAATGATCAGAAGATCTAAATAGATATTTCTCCAAAGAAGACATACAGATGGCTAGGAGGCACGTGAGAAGATGCCCAAAATCACTAATTACTAGAGAAAAGCAAATCAAAACTACAAAGAGATGTCACCTCACACCGCTCAGGATGACCATCATCAAAAAATCTACAAACAATAAATGCTTGAGAAGGTGTGGAGAAAAGGGAACCTGCTTGCACCATTGGTGGAAATATAAATTGATATGACCACTGTGGGGAACACTATGGAGGTTCCGTAAAAAACTAAAAATAGAACTATCATATGACTCATCAAAGATGTTCTTAGAGCAGGGTTTCCATGACTGATGAGGAAACAAGGGCAAGGAAAAAAAATATTTGACCAGGCTGTATTCTTCGGTTACCTCCTAAAGATAAATAACCAAACACACAAAGACAAAAGACTCCAAACCTTGAACCCTTTAAATGGTAGCTATGAAAGGAATCTTAGGAGGATATGGAAACCCTTGATTGGATGGTACTTTGGAAAATGTTATTTCATTCAGTATCCCATGATGCTTCTGGGCTTCACAACTGCCAAGTAATGATGAGTCTGATTCTGCTTCATAACTGGTCTCCAAATGCAAGGGGAGGGTCTGGGCCTCTGAAGAGGAGGGCTTTTTGGAGCATATCTTTGTGTTGAGCTCATAGGTGGATTGGTCCTCCACACAGCCTCCCAGGTTAGTGCAGCAATATTGGGAGATATTGCCTGAGGGGAAGAAAGTTCAAAGATGCCCAAATCCATGGGCAAGAGCAATGCAGCCCTAGTCACCCCCCTCCCCCCACTCCCACCATAGATTCCTGTGGGATTAGGAAGAGCTTTCATTACTGGATTTCCTCTGCTTCTGATGATTCAGGATGTGGTTGTGGTGTGCCAGGGTGTAGTTATTTTGAAATTTGAGGTTTCTGCTCAACTACCTCTAAGAATTCTCAGTGGGTGGCATTGCCTGTGCCTTTTCAGACTTAAGTGGGAATAGAAGTGGGTTCAGAAAGAAGCTTTGTCTAGAAAATGCTCTCTTTTCATGATTAAGTTATAATGTTTACAAATTGGTAAACATTAGTTTATTATCATTTAGTATCTAGATCATAGTTAGTATCATTAAGCCATTGTAGGTAATGGTTTTCAGCCAGAATTTTGTGATGTGCAAATATATCAGGTCTATAAAATGAACCTGCTGAATTTTGAACTCTTTATACCTTTTTTCCCCTTCAAAATGCCCCAAACTTCAAGCTATACTTTTCATTTATGATAAAGATTTTACATTGTTTGACACATTGGAAAAAAGGAAGAGGTGGCATACAAGTTAAGACTTCCAGTCATCTGTGCTTTAATTTAGGTTAATTTTCTAAATTTCAAGCTGTACCCCGTGCCCTGACTGCCACACGAAGCGGAAAACCGCAGATGTCCTCTGAACAATTATTTAAAGGTAAGGAGCTTCAACACTTCCTTGGTTGAGAGAACATGAGAAGACCACCTGGGTGTATAGAAATCATCTTCCATTGCCAAGTGGAGTTTGAAAGCTCAAACACTCTAAAACATACCTTAAAACTATGCAAGAAAATTAAGTCTTACTTCAGGAATAATTAGGATTGAAAATAAATATGCCCTGGTTAAAGCAAAGGGGCTGCTTGGCAGAGGAAAATAGATCACTATCCAGCTATTAGCCATGTTTATGAAAGTGGGACAGGACAGAATGGATGCCAGTGAAACACAGCCAGACTCTAGGTTTATAACCAGAGATTGTCTTTTGTGACCATCATTTTTAATGAGGGCTCAAAAGTGTAGCAAAAGTTTACATTGGGGGACAAAATAAAAAGCCTCTAGAACCACCTATGGGTAAAATGCCAGATACCATGGCTTTGACAATAACAGGAATATTTTTTGTTCTGCCACTTTTAGAGTTAATTGTCTTCTCTTGAAATCAAGAGGAATTAGAAACATCTTTTATATCAGATTTGCAAATACTGACAAGTTACCCACCCCCACTCTTTCTTTATCAGTTTGCCCTTTCGACAGGCGGTGCATGGTAAAATGAATAAATTCAGCATATTTTCCTGTTCACCAAGCATAAATTATTACTAACTGTGGAGAGAGGCTATTTGAAAAGCTGTTTTATTTTATCAAGGAGGCTTCTTTTATCCATAAAGGATTCTGTTTGAAATCAAAGTAGATATTGTCTTATCTTTGTGACCCCCGGAAATTGATCTAGGATGACATATTTCCATTCTAAAGAGAGCAATAAGAGGGTTCATGCATAAACTGGATAAACTCTGCTAATCTATTCCTGCTCTTGGATCAGATTCCCAGTCTTTGAAATATTAGGAGAAACAACAGAGCATTTGTATGTGATATGACACAGTTGCAAATTATCTGATGAGTGGGTTCTAACTGGCAGGCTTCAGCCTTGGGTAGGGGGATCCCTTCCAACCAAAATGTCTTTTATACCATAGCCCTTTAGTAAGGGGCTGTTTCTCTGTTGTTTTTGCTGGCCTTTCATCTCTAGTGCATTAAGTCATGACTTTCTGCAGATGCTCTGTGATCCCCACACCTGAAAGGATTGTAGCAATTTGGTAAAGTATCAGTTTGAAGAAGCGCTAACAAAATATGTATCTATTCAATGATTACAGCTTTTATTCAATGTCAAACAGCCAGGAAATTCATAAATACTTTTCACGAGGTAGCACATTTGTTCAGTCCTCATTTCATCCAATGTCTGTCCTCTGCCTAGTGCTTTCATCATAATCAACCGGGCATCGAGCCATTTAGTATTAACATGTTATACCCTCGCCGTTTTGTTCTTTCTTGTTCGCTTTTTCGTTTTTTCTGTTTATTTATATGTTTATTTTGGAGGAGTGCAGAAAGATCAATGATTTCTGAAAATGAACATTTCTTTTTACTGAAGTATAGTTTATTTGCAACATTGTGTTAGTTTCAGGGGTACCGCAAAGTGATATGTGTGTGTGTGTGTGTGTGTGTATACACATATAAATATATGAGTATATACTTTCAGGGGCTTCCCAGGTGATGCTAGTGGTAAAGAATTCCCCTGCCAGTGCGGGAGACATTAAGTGATGTAGGTTCGATCCCTGGGTCAGGAAGATCCCCTGGAGGAGGGCATGGCAACCCACTCCAGTATTCTTGCCTGGAAAAATCCCATGGACAGAGGACCCTGGCAGGCTACGGTCCTTGGGGTTGCAAAAGAGTCAGACATGATTTAGCAACTAAACAATAACAACAAAGTGTGTATCTGCTAATCTCAAACTACTAATTTACCCTTCCCTCTTTGGTAACCATGTTTGTTTTCTGTGTCCATGAGTCTCTTTCTGTTTTTGTAAACAAGTTCACTGGTATTATATGAAAATGAACATTTTTAATGAAGCCGCTCTGGACTCTGACTTCTAACTATCTGGGAATCAGTGCTAAAGAAAAGAAATGGGGCATTTTGAATCTCGTGTGCTAACGCAGAAGAGAATCCTGAATCAAAGCCTCCTGGCTGTAGCAGGGCTGACTCACACCCTGGCCCCTCCACTCAGCAGGAAGCAGTGCTCGAAGGAGCCTGACTCACTAGCTCAGGCGGCACGTGCATGAGGTTGAACAGCGAGACCAAATGCCTGACAAGCCGTGTTGGTTGTTCTCTCTGTGAAGTGAAAAGCATGTGAAAATTATTCATCCTCATGTGTTAGGGCTTAAAATAGTTTGCTCTGTTGATCCATTTATAAGGAACATGCAACCACTTTTCTCAGCCCACCTGGGTGAAAGGTCAAATGACCAAAAGCGCGTCATGGTAGAAACACATGAAGTATAAAATACCAATTTTGACTACTCTCTCTTTCCTGCCTGAAAATATCTCTTTAGTCACTAAATAGTCCCTGAACTTCCTTATTATGAAAGCCACCCTATTGCCTAATTTAGATTCTAGCAACTTCTCACGTGTATCATTACTGTGACTTTTAAAGGGAATAAAGTGGCTAGGACTCCTTGGTTGCAAGCAACAGAAACAAATTCTATGTAATAAAAAGGAATTACTGGAAGGACACACACAATCAGCAGGAGTCAGGCAATGGGTCTGTGAAGAGGTAGGAACAAGGCACCTCTGGAAGCCAGGAATCAGGAAGTCAATGCTTGCTTCACAGCAGGTTGACTCTGGTTGGGTCAGGACAGCTGTGGCCATGGATGGTGGTGCAGCCATTGCTACTGACCTTGCATCATTGGATTAGTGTCCAAATGACACCTTTGTCCCTCGATGTGTTGGGGAGAGAAGAAAGAAAATCCGATTCCATGGCTTCCTGGATCCCCGGAATTACTGTCCCTCTAAAACTATACATGACACACAGTGGGATGAGGTAAAGACAAAAAATAAAACTGCAGGGCCGTTAGAAAGTGGGAAAGGATGCTGGATGACAAATATCTGAGAAGAATTTTCCCCCTCCAATTCCTCCTCTCCCCAACTCATTTCAATTTAACATTTATTACCAACTCTGCATAAGATTAGGTATTGGGCATCGGGCATTCTGGGAAAATGGAGCTTCTACGCTTTGTTATCTGTTGTGCTGCATTTAATGGGGCCATGTACTCTGATTTTTTTAAGACTATTTTTCTAATAACAGATTTAAATTCATAGTAAAATTGAAAGGAAAGTAAAGAGATTTCCCATATGACTCTTGCCTCCATTATAAGACAGTACCGCCCCCACCCCCCAGCCCATTATCAACATCTTCCACCAGAGTTGGTACGTTTGTTACAACTGATGATGAACCCTACATGGTGTCATCCTGATCACTCAGAGTCTGTAGTTTATTGGGGTTCATTTTGGGTGTTGTATATTCTGTGGGTTTGAACAAATTAATGATGACATGTATATACATTTATCATATGGAGTATTTATGGGCTTCTCAGGTGTAAGAAGGCAATGGCACCCCACTCCAGTACTCTTGCCTGGAAAATCCCATGGATGGGGGAGCCTGGTAGGCTGCAGTCCATGGGGTCGCTGAGGGTCGGACACGACTGAGCGACTTCACTTTCACTTTTCACTTTCATGCATTGGAGAAGGAAATGGCAACCCACTCCAGTGTCCTTGCCTGGAGAATCCCAGGGATGGGGGAGCCTGGTGGGCTGCCGTCTGTGGGGTCTCACAGAGTCGGACACGACTGAAGTGACTTAGCAGCAGCAGCAGCAGGTGGCACAGTGATGAAGAATCCATCTGCCAATGCAGGAGATGCAGGAGATGCAGTTTCAATCTCTGGGTAAAGAAGACCCCCTGGAGAAAGAAATGACAACCCACTCAAGTATTCTTGCCTGGAAAATCCCACGAACAGAGGAGCCTGGAGGGCTACAGTGCACGGGGTCACATCGAGTCAGACATGACTGAGCAACTGAGCACGCACACACATGCACATGTCCTAAAAATCTTCCGTGCTGTACCTATTTGCCCTCTGTCCAACTCCTAACCGTTGATTTTTTTAAAATGTCACTATAGTTTTTCCTTTTCTGGTATGTAATGTATTGGAATTATATAGTATGCAACCTTTTCAGAATGGCTTCTTTACTTAGCAGAAAAAGCAGGAGATACTTAGGAGATACTTTACTTAGTACTTAATTATGTTTCCTCCATATCATTTCATGGCTTGGTAGCTCTCTCTTTTTAAATGCTTAAGAATATTCCATTGTTATGGACGTACTGCAGTTTATTGCATCTTGGTTGCTTCCATGTTTTGGCAATTATGAATAAACTTAGCTATAAACATCCACGGGCAAGTTTTTGTACAGGTATAGGTTTTTAATTCCTTTGGGTAAATACTAAGGAGCTTGATTGCTCAATCATGTGTTGGGAATATAGTTTTATAATCCTATGACTTTCTGTTGGGGAGGGGCATTGAAGATGTGGCCACCCCTGACATACAGTCCAGAGCTCTCTGAGATTATCTGAAGTCTTCCTTCATCTTCCTCTTGCATTTCCCATCTGCATCTCTCTCTGGAGTTCTTTCACCCCTACTGTGCCCCCTCCCCTTCTTTCCCCTGTGTCTTTGTCTTCCTCTCAGCTACCTGTCAGACAATATCATTACAATGTTAGGTAAAAGCAGACATAAGGGATATTACTGTGGTACTAGAAATGTACTCCATATGGATTGTGCTGATAGTTACCCACCTCAGTAAATTTACTACAAATCAGTACATTTAGAACAGGTGAATTTGATGGCATGCAAATAATACCTCACTTCAGTTGTTAAGGAAAAGAGATGTCAGGAGATACTGAAGGCTGGAAAGGGCACTCCCATTGTTGGAAAAGCCTATTTAGAGGGGAAGGAGATGATGGAGAGTGGTGGAGTGATGGAGGCGGGGTTTGACAGGCCAGTCCAGGGCATAGACAGTGCTGGGATTAAAGATAAACTATACAGGGTTGAGGAGAAGCCTAACTAGTTACTTCTTGATCATTTGTCATCACTCTGCTTTAGGGAATGTGGGACTCAATGGGTGTTCACAAGAGCTACCTTGATGTTGGTCTATGAGTTGAGACAGAGCACTACCCACTGAAGGAGAGCAAGAGGTGTGGCCTGTTTCTTGCAAGGGAGGACTGACACTTTGTGTCCTCCCTTTGCCTCCCAACTGTGCCCTCTGCCCTCTTCACCCTGGAAGTTCATGTGGGAGGAGAGGATCAGCGGAGATATAGCATACTCCTCTCCTCCTGGAAAAGGTTTCCAGCACCTGAGGTCTATCATAAGAAAAGGAAAGATACAATGCCTTGTAGGATAAGTTTTTCTCCAAGGATTCTAAATCCCAGAGACTACATGACTCTAACTTGGAATCTTCTTCTCCAAATGTTGTTTCATGGCCCAGAGATTATTCCATTGGAAGGATTATTTGTTTTGGAAGATAACCTTCACACTAGAAAGGCTGTCAAAATCTACAATGTTTGTCGTATCTAATCTTAATGACTTTTCTTGGCTTTTGGACCCCAGCAACTATCTCCATCTTAACTCTACATTTGCTCTCATTACCCTTGACATTGGCTTCCCTGCCTGAACCAGGTTTTCCTTCTTCCCTCTCACACTATTTTCTGCCCTCTTTATCTTCTTCCTTGTCTGTGATGATTTCTCTTTACTTCCTACTCAGGCTGAATCAGGTGCCACTTCCTCTAAAGACTTTCCTTGATTATTTCTATTCCACAGTGCTAAGTGGCTTCAGTTGTGTCTGACTCTCTGCAACCCTGTGGAGACCACCAGGCTTCTCTGTCCAGAGGAATCTCTAGGCAAGAATACTGGAGTGGGTTTCCATGCTTTCTCCAGGGGATCTTCTCAACCCAGGGACTGAACCCACGTCTCTTACATCTACCTGTATTGGCAAGCAGGTTCTTTACCACTAGAGCCACCTGGGAAGTTCCACAACATCCTTCTATTCCTCTCAACCTAACAATGAATATAATTTGTATCACATAACTTGAACTTGATTATTCTCTTTGTATTAAAAATTTTTTTTCTTGTTACATCTTATGCAAGTTTGATGTCCCACCCTACAAAGGTAGGAACTCTGTCTTTTTATTTCTTTGGCATCTCCCACAGCATGTAGGGTTCTGTTTGAACCTTAAAAATACCCTGTTATTCTCTGCTGGCCTCCTGAAATTTCCCTGAGCTGTTACCCTACTGCTGTGTGATAGCCTTTCTCTAAGACTACTCTCTACTTCAATGTTTACAGTGAATTTGGGGAGGGGACTAATTATTGACCCCTCTGCCATGGTTTAGTGGAGAAGAGAGCTTCACTCTTTCCCAACAGGGCCAAATCAGAGTCGTTCCTGACATTTTCTCCAAGCTTCCAGCTGCTCCTCCCCTTGAATGAGTGAATGGCTAATAGAAATGACCAGGGACTTCCCTGGTGCTCCAGTGGCTAAGACTCCATGCTCCCAATGCAGGGGGCCCAGAGTTCAATCCCTGGTCAGGGAACTAGATCCCACATGCCACAACTAAAGATCCTGCACATGCAATGAAGATGGAATATCCTGTGTGCCACAACTAAGACCCAGCACAGCCAAATAAAGAAATAAAATTTTTTTTTTTTTTAAAGAAGAAAGCAAATGGCCAAAGCTTGATATTTCTTTTGGCAAATTATAAGAGGATGGGCTTGGGTTTTTCAAAAGAAAATGGGTATATGTCTATATCTCTCCAACAACAACAAACAAAAAGGAAATGGGCTCCACTGTCTCCCTTTTCATTGCCTACCTTTTGATCAGTAAGAAAGGCCACTTCCTCCTTGCTTTCTACACTCAAATAAGGCCTCTCTATACTGATGATGATGTTGGAGATAGGCATTTTCACTTTCTGTTCCAACATTTCTACCTACAACTAGGAGGCTAGTCAGATCTCCCCTTTCCCATTGGGTCTGTTTGTCCTCAGTCTGGAGTAGGAGATATGAAGCCAGAGTACATACTCCAATCAGGAAGCCTAAACCTCTAGCAAAGGGCTAATTAGATGGTTGTTTAGTCTATTAATAACAATGATGCTTGGATTCTTGTTCAGATGTCTGTTTTGGCATCTCCACAGCAGTGGAGTAGAAGCTGGGTGTTAGTTTGGGACCCCAAAGGCTACCTTAATCCTTAATATGTGATAAGGCCAGGAATTAAGTTGACCAGATGGTTGTGTAATTTTAGCTGAGGATAGTCTGTCATCTTAAGTAGGAGTGTTCCAGGTGGTGCTGGCAGATGTATGTATATATGCATGTGGTAGAGTTCTCTTTCCTATGGCTCTTCAGAGCATGGTTGACAGTCTCAAGCAGGCCATCAAAACTGCCAGACCCTGAGGCCTACATCGACTTTGGGGGGATCCTGCCAATTTGTGCAAGATCTGCTAAAATGTTTCTGAATCTGTGGTCATCTATATCATTAAATTCCTTTCCAAACCTCGTGGCCAACATTGGTAACATATTCCACATCCTGGTGTCCCCTAGCCAGTGTAGAAACAGCTGACAGATACCTGTTGTTAACAGCATAGCATTAGGAGAAGGAGACCCAAAGTTAGCATCCTTTTCAGATGCAAGGGTGTATCTCAACATACATGCCCAGGCATGTAGAAATATACCAAAACTGGCATTGTCCCACATCTCACCCCCTGACCCCCCACAATTTAATCTTTGGAATGGGGCCTGTCTAGCTTAGTGGTTTTGTGTGGTTTTGTGTTTTTGTGGTTTTGTGTCTCTTGGCAATTATTGGGTTGGGCAAAAAGTTCACCTGGGTTTTTCTGTAACAACTTATAGAAAAACCCAAATGAATTTTTTGGCCGACTCAATGTTATCTATAAAGGAAACTTCTCTGCCTTTCTCCCTTCCTAGTGGCAGACACACCAATGACTGGGATTGTTCAGGATTCCTGTGAGACCCCCTTGAAACTCTGTATCTCCTCCCTACCCCAGATGGTTCTACATGTGAAAGAAAGAGATGGTGGGATGAAGCATGGACCCCAGAGGGCCTTTCCAGCAGGAAACATATTACCAGGCTTTGTTGGCCTCCTGGCTGAGAGACCTGTTTGTTTTTATTACTGAAACTCGATATTCATAAGCAAAAGCATAATAATAGCAACAATCATAATAATGTAAGACTGTGGTCAGCCAAGTCTTCGTTTCCTGATATGCAGGAGCACAATGCCCCTCCCCCCCACCCCTTGGCCCAGGCTTCCATGGAGGTGAATGAGCTTTGAAATCCCTTTGATTGTGAATGAGCAGGAAAATGAAAGGGCGTGCATTGAAAGTAGGGAGGCTGTGCCTGCTTGCTGGCCCTCTAGCATCCTCACTGAGCCCAGTAGCTGACCTTTTGGCTCTGCCACTGGCCTGCTAGTTAAATCTGACCACTGAACAATCACTTGACAGGATTTCCAGCTTATTAAAAATGGAGTGTGGCCACCAGGGATTTGAGCAGAAAGGCAATCAAAGAGAACCTAGTGAAAACTTAAAAACATGCATACACACATGTCAAGGGAGCACAATTTTAACCCCCCACTCACCCCACAGAGTAGGATTTGAAGACCAGGGATGAAGAAATGAAACTAGAACTACCACACAAGTTGTTTGCCCTGTACTTTTTTTATTTTTCAAAATTGTTTTCTAAAGGATGGAGCACTAATGCTGGTTGTGTTGCTTGTACTTAATTTACATTTGATATATTTCAAGATGTAGGCACTAGTTATACAGTACAAATCAGCAAAGGAATGCAAACACTCAGACATTTAATAACAAAACCATGTCTTCTAATTTTAATGAATGAAGTATGTGGTACATAGAGGAAAATCAGAGTGTCAGCTTCTCTAACTTTGTATGGTATAGATCTTTTGGCAGGGTACCATTTTTTTTGTCACTGCCCTTACCTGCTAATGAATAAAAATATAAAAAATACATTTTCTGAAAAACTCTTGACACTGTGTTGTTGCTACTTCTCTGTGGTTTCATCCTAGATAAGCTTAAAAGGAATCTGGTTTACAGTGTAATGATCCATATCTGTAGCTATCCCCCGATTTTATTACAGAAGTAACTTTCTAGCTGCCTATCATTCAGCTACTTTTTATGTATTTTCACATTTTCCTCTGAAGAGGAATGCTGGTTCCTCTCCTCTGGAGGCTTTGAGAGACTGTTGGTAATGTATTTATTAAATTCTGCTTCTGAATGAGAGAAGAGTTAGAAAGGTCAACATAGGGAATATTGAGTTAGCCTCTGATTGGCCAGTGGGGACTGGTAGCTCCTCTGGAGGAGGAAGTGGCAACCTACTGTAATATTCTTGCCTAGAAAATCCCATAGACAGAGAAGCATGGTAGGCTTCAGTCCACAGGGTTGCAAAGAGTTGGACACGACTGAGCATGCATGTCCACAGACTGGTAGCTTCAGCAGAGCAGCAAGGGGGTCAGATTTCCGAAGCCAGATTTTCCTTATCAGGCTGGAGGGTGCAGTGGAGGGAGATGAGAACCAGCAGGCAGGGGACCACCTCACTCTCCCTCTTCTGCTAATAACCATCTCACTTTGTCCTTCATGTCTTTGTCTTCCATCTCTTCATCTAGGATGTAGGGGTGTGGGAGGGAGGGCTAGATAATCTCTAGGCTTGGCTTTCATACTCTGATCATGTGACCAGAGAATCAGAAAATTCTAAGAGGCCATCCAGCTTCTGCTAGCTCACTGCCTTATGTGACAAAAATTCTGTACAAATAGCACTCCAGATAGAAGGCTGCTGCTGCTGCTGCTAAGTCGCTTCAGTCGTGTCCGACTCTGTGCGACCCCATGGACTGCAGCCCACCAGGCTCCCCTGTCCCTGGGATTCTCCAGGCAAGAGCACTGGAGTGGGTTGCCATTTCCTTCTCCAATTCATGAAAGTGAAAAGTGAAAGTGAAGTCGCTCAGTTGTGTCTGACTCCTAGTGACCCCATGGACTGCAGCCCACCAGGCCCCTCCGTCTATGGGATTTTCCAGGCAAGAGTACTGGAGTGGGTTGCCATTGCCTTCTCCTAGATAGAAGGCAACCTGGTTCAAATCCTTGATAAAATGATAATTCATTTAGGGAGTGTTTCCTAGGTGGGTGTTTAACACATATAATGGAAAAAAGGATTTCTACTTTGTCTGTCCAGGGGCTGGGAAGGATGGATGCGTGCCCACCTCTCCCCAACCCCACTATCCCCCAACCCGCCAGTCTCCTCACCCTCCTACTCCCCCACCCCCACCCCCCAGAACAGAAGCCCTACTTTATAAAAGGCAAGGGGTTTCATGGAGTTTTGTTTACCACTGTATTCCAAATGTTTAGCAAAGTACTGGAGGAAGTGGATAAAGAAATATTTATTGAATGAATGAATGAAGCATTCAGAGGGTCTTTGTGTGGCTAGGGATTTTAAGAGATCTCTAGCTTACCAATGGGTCAGGTTTTGACCCCAGGAAAGCCCAGTAGGACATAATTTGCAAATGAGGGAAAGGGCTAGGAAGGGAAAGATAAAGGAAAGGAATTAATACTGCGTAAACAATAATAGGAGTCTAACTGCATTGTGAGTTAAAACTGAGTTAGGAAAACGAATTCCCTTCTCCACCATTGGCAGTTTCTGAGAATGAATGTTGTATATGTATGTATGTGTGTGTGTGTGAAAGGAAGAGAGACAGAGACAAACATAGATCCAAAAGTAACCCTGCTGGTCCAGTGGTTAACAATCTGCCTTCATAGTCAGGGGATGTGGGTTCGATCCCTGGTCTGGTAACTAAGATCCCACATGCCATGGGACAGCTAAGCTCGCAAACCGAAACTAGAGAAAGCCCTCACTGCAATGAAGACTTAGTGCAGTGAAAAAGAGAAAAAACAAAAAACAACCCAAACAAACAACAACGACAACAACAAAAAACAAAAGTTACCTGCTAACAACAAGGATAGGCATGTCTTCAGCTCATTTCTTGAAAGGGAATCCATACCTACACTGTGTTTTGTTGCTGGACTTAAGAATGTCAGAATATGAAGACCTAAAAGCCATTGTGACCTAGTCTCCTAAAGGCATTTGGTTCTTAATCTAGACTGAGCATCTCAGACCCAGGATGTACTGCTTCAGGACAGGGGGATCCCATGGGTAGAGAATTGCTCAGGGAGGAGAATGGGTTAGAAGGAAGTTGCTTTTGAAGTCATGGGAACACGGGGACAAAGTTAGGATCTTGGATTTCCTAAAATGCCACCGTGAAAAGCTGAACTTCTTGGGTATTATAGAATAAAAGACAAATTATGTTTAGTGCAAGGTTGAAAAATGCTCTTTTCTTTCTGGTGATATTTCCTTTAATTATTCTAATCTTTCAGGGGATTCTGACATTCCCACTTCTGCCATTTCAGGAGATTAGGAACAGATTAAGGAAGGAACTGACTGATTGTGCTTTGCTCAGTTGTACCCAGCTCTTTGTAATCCCGTGGACTGTAGCCCACCAGGCTCCTCTGTCCATAGAATTCTCCAGGCAAAAATACTGGAGTGGGTTGCCATTTCCTCCTCCAGGGGATCTTCCCAACCCAGGAATTGAACCCAAGTCTCTTGTGTCTCTTGCATTGGCAGGTAGATTCTTTACCACTGAAGCCACCTGGGAAGCCCATGATCACAATACTCTTTCAAAATCACTTCCTATAAATGTTCCACCAAACTTTTGAACACTTAGCGTTTTCATCATGTAATTATCAGTATAGATATGGAAAAAGCATCTGTGGCTTTAAGAACCCTGTGATCTCAAGCAGTTACTATGACTTGAGGACCATCATTTGCCCAGATAATCCTGAGGGTCTTTTTGGCCATGATTGGTTATTGAATAGGACCAGACTTAGCAACAAAAGCAGCACAAGAAAATAAAGATCAAACATTTTTTCTCATTTAAAGGGAATATTTTGGCAAGCAGCAAGATTTTCTGTTGCATCTTGCTTCTCTGATCTCCTCACTCAGATATGTTGTCTTGAATGCCATGGATGTTGCTCCTTATTCATGAATAGTGAAGATTTGGAGAGGAGAAGATGCCAGTCTAGAAAATTCTGCTCTTGCCTGGTAGACCAAGGAACACACAGTGCTGGTAGCTTAGAATGCCATTAAAGCATGAAAATAGATGTTAAATCAGACCTGGACACTAAAATCTGCTTTTTCCATCAGGCAAAACCATTCTCTCATAATGACTGAAGCCAGAAGGTGTTTAAATAGCAAAAATTTGTTTGGGTTGTTTCTTGATTTTTGTTGGCGTTGTTGCTAAGATGGCTTTGTGTGCCTTTCAGAAGACATTACAGCCCCAACTTGATAGCCTAATTTGAATACATTTTTTTCAAAGGTATAAATTAATACCCTGTTTTGTTTATAATTATAAGGATCAGTGGCTGCCCCAGGACCTCATAAAGCCAGGGGTCTGTTTATCAAGGAAAAGAAAATCAAGTTGCCTTGCCTGGAGGGTTTCTACAGGCTAATGGTTTGAGAGAGGTTTTCTCTCTCTAATGAGTATAATATTAAAATTAGATGGGTTCAAGAGGTTTTATTTTTGCAGTATTTTAATGATATATACAGATATCTGTAAAGGCCAATCATCTGATTTTGCAGCTACAATGCATTGTTTCTGATAGCATTGGTTTTATGTATCTGCTTCTTCTCCAACCCCAGTTTCCTTTGATCTTTTGATTTTGTTTTAATGTGCAGGTGTTTGCTGAAGTATAACTACTCAGTGAGCATCTGCACTCACAAGGGTTTTAAAACTGAATCCACATTTTAACAGTTTCTCACACCTTGATCTGGACTAGAAGAAAACAAATTCATCATAGTAACCAATATTAATAGTTCTTTCAGATTCCAAAGTGCTTAAATTTTCTCCTTGGTTATAATCCTGTTTGGAGTTTGTCAGAGATTCCCAAGGGCCTTACAGTAACGCTGAACATTTGCATAGTACTTTTAAAGCCTCTTTTAATCATTAATTAATTCATAAGATGTCTTCTCACAATTCCCATTTAATGCCATCTGTAAGTTCAGAAAACGAAGATCATGGCATCTGGTCCCATCACTTCATGGGAAATAGATAGGGAAACAGTGGAAACAGTGTCAGACTTTATTTCTGGGGGCTCCAAAATCACTGCAGATGGTGATCACAGCCATGAAATTAAAAGACGCTTACTCCTTGGAAGGAAAGTTATGACCAACCTAGATAGCATATTCAAAAGCAGAGACATTACTTTGCCAACAAAGGTCTGTCTAATCAAGGCTATGATTTTTCCAGTGGTCATGTATGGATGTGAGAGTTGGACTGTGAAGAAAGCTGAATGCCGAAGAATTGATGCTTTAATGTGGTGTTGGAGAAGACTCTGGAGAGTCCCTTGGACTGCAAAGAGATCCAACCGGTCCATCCTAAAGGAGATCAGTCCTGAATGTTCATTGGAAGGACTGATGCTGAAGCTGAAACTCCAATACTTTGGCCACCTCATGCGAAGAGTTGACTCATTGGAAAAGACCCTGATGCTGGGAGGGATTGGGGGCAGGAGCAGAAGGGGATGACAAAGGATGAGATGGCCTGATGGCATCACCAACTCGATGGACATGAGTTTGGGTGAACTCCAGGAGTTGGTGATGGACAGGGAGGCCTGGCGTTCTGCGATTCATGGGGTCGCAAAGAGTCGGACACAACTGAGTGACTGAACTGAACTGAACTGATAAGCAAACTGGGCCAAGCAGAGGTTAAATGACTGGGCTAGGGCCACCTGGGGATTTAAGTCCTTTCATTCTTTTTTCATTTTTTAACTTCTAGGAAGAAAGAGACATTTTAATTCCAGTGCTCACCAAAATTTACACCTTCAATATGACACTATCAGGATCAGTCAATGAATCTGGACAACCTGGGGATATAGTTGTTTTTGAGAGAGTGTTACATTTTCAAGTAGAAATGAGAATTCTGTGGCTTTTTAGGGACATGGCAAACTTCCTGATCCACAGGCTCAGAGCAAGCCTTAGAACAGAGCTGAGGTCTCCAACCTTTCTTAATGAGAAGCTAGTTTTTGAAATCTAAGAATTATTACCCAGGAAGGAACTGGGATACTGATAATGCGAATTGAAAACCAGACAGGAGAGGCTCTGAGTCTTGGTCTTATTCCCAGGAAAACTTTCCAAAGAAGGGAAAACTGGGATGGCAGCTGGAGTGCAGATTGAGAAGGTAAAGGTTTAGGATTGATAATATGCCTTTGACCTCTTCAGGAGCCCAATGGTGGAATGAAGGCACACAGGCTCTCCCAACTTCTCACCAAATGCCTAAGAAAATTGTGCTTTTCCTCTCCTTCACTCACTTGGGCTCTGCCTCCAGGATCCCACAGGGCTTCCGTAAAGACCTGCTTAATTGGCTGTTACCCTGAGCTCAGAATAGCATCTGAGCTGGAAAGAAAATCTGCTGCTCTGGAAAAAAAGCAAAGAAAATGTGGAAAATAGAGACTTGAGGTGAGGAGGTGTGTCTATGCTGGGGAAATGGACCAGAGAAGAGGCAAGCTTCCAGAGAGTAATAATCACTTCTGAGATAGTCACTAGGTGGTCTTAACCCAAGTATCCTGAAAAGTACTAATTGGGATGTTGTCTTGGTTTCCTAGAGCCTTCTATAACAAATTACCACCAACATGTGGCTTAAAACAACACACATTTATTATTTTATAGTTCTGGAGACAAGAAACCATAAATCAAGGTGTAGACAGGCTCAGAGCAAGAATGGGTTCCATGCTGGCATCTGGCGGTTGCTGGCAGCCCTCTTGGCTTCTGATGAGTCACTCAGTCTCTGACGCTGTCTTCTCCCGGCTGTCTTCTCTCCGTGTCTGTGTGTCTGAATCCCCCTTTTCTTTCCTTATAAGGATTCTAGTCATTGGATTTCGGGCTCACCCTAAGTTCAGGATGATCTCACCCCTCCTTAACTTAATTTCACCTTGCAAAGATACTATTTCCAAATAAGGTTTCCTTCACAGGTACAGAGGGTTAGGACTTGGTTGTGTTTTTTGGGAGAAGCACAATTCAACCCAAGATAGACATCATCCTTCAAATTGGGTATGTGAGGAAGCTGAATGGCCTCTAGATGCTGCACACCTGGGTCTCTCCTCTGAATCCAGACAGATGGACAATGAGAGTTT